>NW_006408907.1:696684-769839 GCF_000296735.1 Chrysochloris asiatica
AATGTAATGAAACAAGTTATATGAAGTGTTGAATGTGAAACTGAGGATGTGCCCTGTAAACTTTCACTCAATCCACAATAAAAACCTTAAAAAAAAAAAAAAAGAACAATGAGATATTTACTTAAAATTTAATCACAGGTGCTGTACCTAAAATTGGGCCCACTCTGAGCACATATGGATCTACTGGGTTTTTTTTCATGCAGTCATTTGGTACTGGCTTGACTACTCTAGAAAATATGGAAAACCTAGGAGTAGAAATATTGAAAACTTGGGAGTAGAAGTATGGTACTTAAATAGAATTCTTCATTGAATTTCCTGATTAGTAAATTAAATTTTGTCTCATTTGAATTTCCATAGCCTCCTAATGATGTAGATCAGGAAGATAGTACAAAGGTTCTCAAACCTTGAGTGAACACCCTCTGAAGATTAATGATATCCTAGTGTAACCCTCATCATAAGAATGCTGCATATAATTAATTATTACTATTTGGGGATTTATTTGAGACTTTCCTAACACTCCCATCCTATAAGTCAAGGCAGTAGAGTGTGTACCAAAGAGAGGGAAAGCTTGCCTTGGACAACTCTTCTATTTTGGCAGTACTCTTTTTTACCCTTACACAGTTCACATTAATTTGACAAGTGAGGAGAACATATAAGGATCCTGCAGAACAAGGTTGGTGATAACAGGAAACCAGTCTCATAGTTTCATGCCACTCTTTCAGGCAAATAGATTTTCTTCTTCTGGGGGTCATCCAACCTGCAAAAAGAGATTTTGTATTCTTTCCATACTGGAAGGATTTTCAAAGTCATCTAACCCACTCCCTTCATTATACAAATGAGGTAACACAGACCCAGTTATTGGAGTGGCCTGCCCAGAAGCACGCAGAGCTCATCCCAAAGAAGACCAACCTCTGGGTGGCTACACCCTGTCCTGGGCCCAGGATCATCAAGCTAGGAGCAGTGTACATCAGCCCAGGTTCAGCTCCTCAGTAACTATGACCTCCATCATGGCCAGAACTCTTTCAAAGGGCCACAAACTCAAGACGCACCCCCCCAAGTCTAGGCACAGGGCCATTTTACCTCAAGGAAAAGCAATCAGCTTCCCCTGAAAGCATACAGTATCCTGGTGCTCACTCTTGAACACCGAACAGCAAAAACTAGAGAGTGATGCAATTTGTATCCTCCTCACAAAAGATCAAGTGTGCTTCCACGACAATAACCCTCATTTCCCCCAATTCCCTTGCAAAACCATGCCTGCCAACTGGCAGCACAACACATAAGCAACAGCCAGCTCTGAGCTTGTATTGAACTAACTTTTTTTTTTTTTGTAAAGTAGGCTAATAGTTTGGAAACTATCATTATGCAATTAGTATTCATTTTGAAATGTGGTTATTTATGCTTTGCCTCTGTCAATATCAAACTGGCTTCTTCTCAGATGTCAGTGTAACACTATGGGGCAGGGACTCAAGGTACTATGCTGCTAATTTAATTTTTAAATGCACCCCACTGGCCTGTATGCCCCCCAAGTGTGGCTCTTAAGAAGATTGTCTAGATTCCCAACATTAACATGCAAATATTTTTAGACTCTAGGAATACAAAAGACTCCTTCTGAAAGCATACTCTGTTGTGCTTCACAAGTCAGAGGACACAAGTGATTAAAGAGGCAGCAGACAGGCATGGGCAGCATAACTGATACACCTGGACCTTTCTAAAGCACAGTCCCTAGACAAATCTAGGGCTTCTACAAGAATTGCATAGTTGAAACATGATTTTCTATTCCAAGCCCAAGAATCTTAATTTAGGGGGGAAAATTGAGGCAAGGGAGTGTCTCTGACCAGTTTCCCCTGAACAGGTGAGACAAAAGATTTCTGATGATCCTAAGGTCCTTTCTTCCTGGAATGAGATTAACTACACCCCCCTTTTTGTTACACATCTTGTACCTTTGCTGTTGTGACAATTGCAATTAGTCATGATAGCAATTACTCACTATTGAATCAAAAGAATATTATCTCCATCCTCCCCCATCCCCTTTCACCAGACCCATCCATACAAGATGAAAAGTATTCAGTGGGAATTCTACCCTACCCCTCCCCATTCTGAAACTAAGCACACTATTGAAAACTTGTAAGCCAGCCACTTTGTGCCTTTATAGCCAATGTCTAAGTTGCCCATCCCTATCAACCCTGTATATTAAGGGGAAAGACCATCAAGAGGAAAAGCATAAGCATGAGATCCTAACCAGAGAAGCAGACACACCAGAGACAGAATCAGAGGTGGTGGCATAGAAAGATAGAGTAACAAGGATTCTAGACCCATGGAATGAGAAAGAATGTGTGCCGGCAGGCAGGAGGCTGGCTTGAAAAATGTGCCCTTTGGTCGTTTAAATGAATATATATTTTCCGTGTGCTTTGTGTACATAAAAAAAAGAAAAGAGGGAGTAGAGGTAAATACTGTTAACCGATGGTGTATGTAGGGAATTATAATCATTGCAATGAAACAAAGTACTATTGTTTTAGTGCAAAACTGATTACCTGCCCTGTAAACTATCACTCAATTCACTATAAAAGCTTAAAAAAAATATTAGGATTTTTGAAGTTAGGAGTTAAAACAGAATTTGGGAAACCCTGAGAGAAAGAAATCCATGTCAATGGCTGGGATTATCTATTGAATTTCACCACATTTCCAACATGGAGTCAGACCAATATTTCAAAGTGTTAAATTTATTCTGCTGTTCCTTTTAACATAGAGGCTTAGAATTTGAAGCCTCTCCATGGCCAATACTGTTTATTCCATTAAGTGAACGCATTCTAGAGTCTGAAAATGTCACTTAACTTTCTGCTTAAGAAAGTGTTCAACTCATTCATTCCAAAGGGGAAGCAATCCAAAAGGTCACCAGCTGTGGTTCTGGCCAATACATGGAATGTGAAGAATGAGGAAGTCATCTTCACAGTCATGAGGTTGCTGTCCAAGAGGAGTAAGCAAAGCCAAGGCCAGAAATTAAGATCCATTTGCCCCATCCTTCTCCTCATCATCCCTGTTCCTGAGAACCATGGAAAGACCTCAATCCACAGATTCAAATAGTATTTTGAATTTCTCTATTAACACATCCCACACATTTCAGGAATCCTGATGTGGCATTGTAGGATAGGTATTGGACTACTAACGAAAAGGTCAGCATGACCTATATAAGGTCACCATGACAGAACCGATTCGATAGCACTTAACAACAGATTTCAAATACCTTTACACAAGTTCAGCTTGTCCTCTCTCATAACTGGCAGCCTTATAATATTGTTGTTGTTGGGAAGTGCTGTCGAGTTGGATCCAACCCATAGCAACCCTGTATAGGGTTTCCGAGGAATAGCTTGTGAGCTTGAACCATCGACCTTGCAGTTCAAATGGGCTTTGCAGTCTGGCGCATTAACCCACAGCACCAGAATTCATGCATCAATATTTCAATTAAATAGAACCATACTAGAAAAGAATTTTGGGCTCGTCGCAATTGTACACGATAAGTCAAAAAGTTTTGCTACTGGGGTTCCAGTTCATCTATGCATGGGTTTATTCTAAACAAAACATGTTTAAACATACCACTGAAATCGGTGGGTGGCTGCAAACAAGTTCTCTGAGTAATATACTTGTCTTAGTCTTATTAGAGTGCCTTCAAAGAGAAGGAACATTTTTGTGCCAAAAAATAAAAATAAAAAAGGTTTTGAAGTCAAGGTTAATTACCAATAATTTTTAAAATCTTAAGTAGACATCTTCCCAAATCATTGAAGCTTTGCAACAAGTTTATGAGAATGCTGCCTGACATAAACAACGGGATTTTAAAGAAGGTCCAGAAGCCATCAAAGATGAATTCAAGGCAGAGTGGTCAGCTCAGAAAGTTATGGAGACTGTATTCTGGGGTTCCAAAGGAGAGTGATCTTGACAGATTTTTCTTGAATGACCAAGGACAATTACAAGGGCTTATTTTGAAGTTATAACAAAATTCAAAACTACATTGGTGAGAAAAAATTGAAGGAACATTTTTTTTCCTTACAACAATGCACTTGCTCATTTTTTGATGATAGCAAGGGATGGCCTATGAGAATTTTGTTGGGAATACTACCCCATTGACCTTATAGCCCTGATTTTTTCCTTTCACACTTCTTTTTGTTCCCCAAACTCAAGGAACAATGAAAATAAACACAATTTTAATCTCTCATAGATGCCCAAACTGCAGCTTTAACGTAGTGTAAATTGAAGAGTGCAGAATTCTTCAGGAAAGGATTAGAGAGATGGGAACACCATCTTTAGAAGTAAGTAGACTAAAATGTATATTGAGAAACAATAGCTTCACATTTTGATATTTTTGTTTCATAAATATTCCTATGATTTTGTCCCCTACTCATCTGTTAGTTTCTCATACTGTGGTGGCTTCTGTATTGCTGTGATACTGGTAACTCTGCCACTGGTATTATGAATGCCAGCAGTGTCACCCATGGTGGACAAGTTTCAGCTGAGTTTCCAGACTAAGACAGATTCAAAAGAAGGAGAGCCAAACTATTTCCTAATGTTTAGTCACTGAAAACTTTATGAATAGTAGTGTATCACTGCCATACAGCACCAGAATATTGAATATCAAAATATGATGAAAAGTACCTGAATATTGTCAGATATTCAGGATTGGAAAGTGGGCTCAAGCATGGCAACAATTGTGAGGTTGGCCCAGGACCAGGCAGTGTTTTGTTCTGTTATACATGGGGTCACTATGAGTCGGTACCGACTTGATGGCACCTAACAACAACAATTGTCAGATATAGGAATCCTGGTGTGTCACTGTGGGTTAATGTGCCAGACTGCAAAGCCATTTGAACTGCAAGGTCGGTGGTTCAAACTCACCAACTTCTCCTCAGAAACCCTATACAGGGTTGCTATGGGTCAGAATCAACTCGATGGCACTTAACAACAACAACATAGTGCCTGAAGATAAGCCCCTCAGGTTGGAAGGCACTCAAATACGAGCTGCGTCCTCAAATTAGAGTTGATGGTGATAACACAAATGGAGTCAAGCTTTCAAAACCTTCATTTGCTGATGGGGCACAAGTCAAAATAAGGAGACACAGCTGCAAACATCCATTAATGATTGGAATATGTAAAGTGCAAAGTATGACTCTAGAAAAATCAGATATTGTCAAAAATGATATGGAATGCATAAAGGTTGATATCATAGGCATTAATAAGCTGAAATGGACTGGGATTGGCCATTTTGAATCTGACCATCACATGGTTTACTATGCTGGGAATAACAGATTGAAGAATGGCATTGCATTCATTCATCATCAAAAAGACCATTTCAAGATCTTTGTTGAAGTATCCTGTCTGTGATAGGATAATATCCATACGCCAACAAGGAGTTCTGGTATTGTGCAGTAGGATAAGCACTGGCCCATAAGGTCAGTTTGAGCCCCAAGATCATTAGTTGAAACTCATCAACTGATCCTTGGAAACCTTATACAGGGTCACTACAAGTTGGAAATGATTCCACAGCACTCAACAGCAATAACAAGGAAGTCTGGTTAATACCACTATTATTCAAATTTATGCACCAACAACTAAAGCCAGTGCTGATGAAATTAAAGAATTCTATCAACTTCTTCAGTCAGAAATTGATCAAACATGCAATCAAGATGTATTCATAATTACTGGTGATTCGAATGAAAAGATTGTAAACAAAGAGGAATGATCAGTATTTGGAAAATGTGGCCTTGGTGATAGAAATGATGCTGTAGATTGCAGGATAGAATTTTGCAAGACCAGTGGCTTCTTCATTTTAAATACCATTTTTAAACAACACACAAGGATCTCACTAGATGGAATACACAGAAATGAAATGACTACATCTTTGGAAAAAGATAGTTGGAAAGCTCCATGTCATCAGTCAAAATAAGGTCAATAGCAGACTGTGGAACAGACTCGTATACAAGTTCAGTCTGAAACTGAGGAAAATTAATAGAATTCCATAAGAGCCCAAACATGATCTTGAACATATCTAACCTAAATTTACAGATGGTATTACAAACAGATTTGATACATTAGACATTAATGACCAGAGGCCAGAAGAGTTGTGGGATGATATTAAGAACATCTTACAGGAAGAAAGAAAATGTCATTAAGAAAACAAGAAAGAAGAAAAAGACCCAAATGGATGTTAGAAGAGACACTGAAACTTGCTCTCTAGCATAGAAATGCTAAAGCAAATGGAAGACATGAAGAGGTAAAAGAGCTGAACAGAAAATTTCAAAGATCAGCTCAAGAAGACAAAGTCAAACATGATAACGAAATGTGCAAAGACCTGGAGTTAGAAAACCAAAAAGGAAGAACACGTTCAGTATTTCTCAAGCTGGGGGAACTGAAGAAAAAATTCAAGCCTCGACTTTCGTTATTGAAAGATTCTCCGGGCAAATTATTAAATGATGCAGAATGCATCAAGAAAAGATGGAAGGAATACACAGAGTCATTGTACCAAAAGGAGATGGTTAATGTTCAACCATTTCAAGAGGTACCATATGAACAAGAGCCAATGATACTCAGGGAGGAAGTCCAAATTGCATTGAAGGAACTGCCCAAGAATGAGGCACCAGGAATTGATGGAATAAAAATTGAAATCTTTCAAGAAAGTGAGGCGGTACAGGAGGCACTCACTCATCTCTGCCAAGAAATTTGGAAGACAACTATCTGGCCGACTGATTGGAAGAGATCCGTATTTGTGCCCATTCCAAAGAGAGGTGACCCAACGGAATGCGGAAATCACCGGACAATCTCTTTGATATCCCATTCGAGTAAAGTTTTGCTAAAGTTAATACAGAAATGGCTACAATCACACATTGACAGAGAACTTCCAGAGGTTCAAGCTGGATTCAGAAGATGATGTGGAACAAGGGATATCATTGCTGATGTCCAATGGATCTTGGCTGCAAGCAGAGACTATCAGAAAGATGTTTATTTGTGCTTTATTGACTATGCAAAGGCTTTTGATTATATGGATCATGACAAGCTATGGACGACATTGCGAAGTATGAGCATTCCTATGTTCATGAGGAATTTGTACCTGAACCAAGAAGCAGTTGTTCGAACAGAACATGGGAACACTGAATGTTTTAAAATTTAAGAAAGTGTGCGACAAGGTTGTATTCTTTCACCCTACTTATTCAACCTGTATTCTGAGCAAATCATCCGAGAAGCTGGGTTCTATGTAGAAAAACGTGGCATCAGGATTGGAGGAAGACTCATTAACAACCTGTGATATGCAGATGATACAACCTTGCTTGCTGAAAGTGAAGAGGACTTAAAGCATTTACTGATGAAGCTCAAAGAGCACAGCCTTCGGTATGGATTACATCTCAATGTAAAGAAAACAAAAATCCTCATCACTAGACCAATCTAACATTATTATCAATGGAGAAAAGATTGAAGTTGTCAAGGAAAGGACTTCATTCTTCTTGGATCAACTATCAACACTCAAGGAAGCAGCAGTCAAGAAATCAAACGACGTATTGCATTAGGCAAATCTGCTGCACAAGACCTTTTTAAAGTGTTGAAGAGCAAAGATGTCAGCTTGAGGACTCAGGTGTGCCTGACCCAAGCCATGGTATTTTCAATAACCTCATATGCATGCGAAAGCTGTACAGTGTATAAGGAAGACCATAGAAGAATTGATGCTTTTGAGTTATGGTATTGGAGAAAAATATTGAAAGTGCCACGGACTGCCAAAAGAACCAATAGATCCGTTTTGGAAGAAGTGCAGCCAGATTGCTCCTTAAAGGCCAAGATGGCCAAACTTCATCTCTCATACTTCAGACATATTGTAAGAAGGGACCAGTTGCTGGAGAAGGATATCATGTTTGGTAAGGTGGAGAGTCAGAGAAAAAGAGATAGACCCCCAATGAGATGGATTAGCCAAGTGGCAGCATCGATGGACTCAAGTGTGGCAACAGTAGTGATCTTGGCCCAGGATCGGGCAGTGTTTTGTTCTGCTGTGCATAAGGTCGCTATGGGTCGGTGCCGACTCAATGGCACCTAACAACAACAACAACAACAAAGCCAGAATGGTAAGAAAAATAAAATGTAAAAGAGGGAGGCAGAGGAGTAGGTCAGGGAGATGCAATGTGAGAAGGAGTTGACCCACTGTTGTTGGCTTTGAAGATAGAGGAAGAAATGTAGGTTGGAACAGGTAAGGAAACAGATTCTCTCCCCAGGGCATCCAGAGAGACCACAACCCTGCCAATAATTTTAGTCTATGAAATCCATGCTGGACTTCTAACTTACAAAATGTTAAGAAAATAAATTTATGTTGTTTTAAGCCACTTTATCAGTTAAAGAAGCCATAAGAACCAAATACGTTACTTATACAAAGGCATCTCCTTGATGCTTTCTGCTCTTAACCTTTCCCTGAGACCAATAAAAGTTAACAGGTGTGGCCTTGCCCAATCTCTTCAAGTTTCTAGTACATAGGAGATGTCTTTCTGAAAATTAGTTGCTTTTGCTTGATACATTCTGCACCATTTTTCCATTCCTGCCCATCCATTTTTGTGCTTCTACCTTCACCACTAAAGATGTACTCTGGTACAATGGGTAAACACTGAGTTGCTAACTGAAAGGTCAGTAGTTTGAATCCACCAGCCACTCTTCAGGAAAAAGACTTGCTCCCAAAAAGATAGCTGTTGTTGTTGTTAAGTGCCATCAAATCGGTTCCAACTCACAGTGACCTTGTATAGGGTTTCCAAGGAGCAACTGATGAGTTTGAACCTCCGACCTTGCAATTCAAACTGACCTTGCAATACTGCGCTTATCCTACAGTGCCACACAAGGTCGTCCCCCCCCCCCCATAAAGATTACAGACTAGGAAACCCTATGGAGCAGTTCTCCTTTATCCTATAAGTTCACACTATAAGTCAGAATTGACTCAACATCATGCAAGAGTAACAATAACACCTTAACCCTTAAAACACTTGGGTGCTGGTGGAGTCTATTCCAACTCACAGTGACCCTGTGTAGTGTTTCTGAGGCTGTAAATCTTTACAGGAGCAGAAAGTCTCGTCTTTATTCCATATAGCAACTGGTAGATTTGAATTGTTAGCAACCCAGCTCGTAATCCACTATGCTACCAGTGCTCCTTTGGAGATGTATTGTTGTTGTTAAGTGCCATTGAGTCAATTCCAACTTGTAGTGACCCTGTATAGGGTTTCCAAGGAGTGACTGGTGAACTTGAATTGCCAACCTTGCAGTTCGAACCAACTTTGCAGTCCAGTGCATCAACCCACAGGACTCCACTGGAGATGTATAGGTACTTGTTGTTGTTGTTAAGTGCCATCGAGTTGGTGACCCTGTATAGGGTTTCCAAGGAGCAGCTGGTGAGCTTGAACCACCGATCTTGCAGTTCAAACAGCTTTGCAGTCTGGCGCATTAACCCACAGCGCCACACCAGGGAAAAAAGATGGAGCTTGAAATCACATTTGCATCATCGCTCCTCTCATTAATCAGATTCTTTTTTTTTTTTTCATTTTTAAAATTTTATTGTGAATTGAGTGAAGGTTTACAGACAAGATCATCAGTTTTACACTCAACAAATCATACCCTTTGTTTCGTCTCAATTGTTTCAATCCCCTCCATGCAACAGCAGTTATCCCACTTCTTCCCTGTGGTTCCTATTTCCATTCCACCCACCTTCCCAGCCCTTCTCAACATTGTCCTTTGGGAAATAGTGCCATTTTTTATTTTGAATGATTGACCATTCCATAGTGAGCATACCTTATTAGTTTTGTTTTTACCCCATATACCTATCTACTGCTTGGCTGAAAATTGGGCCACAAGGGTGAGTTCCTTTCCAGACCTGAAGTGGGGTTAAGAGCCATAGTCTTGGGTCCCTCCTGTCTCTTTCTGGCCAATGAGCCCGGTGTTTTTTATAGTTTTGAGTTTTGTTCCACATTTTTCTCCCACTGTATCTGGGGCCTTCTAACGTGATCCCTTTCAGAGCAGTTGGTAGTGGTAGTTGGGCACCATCTAGGTCTTCTGGTCTCAGAATCATGGAGATTGATGTTCACACGTTCCATTACTCCATTAAACTAATTGATTCCAAGCATCTTCAATTCTCATCACTCTTCTTTTTTCCACAACATGGAGAGACCAATAGTTGCACCTTAGATGGCTACTCATGACCTTTTAAAATCCCAGTCGCTACTCACCAGAGTAGGATGTAGAACATCATCTTTGTGGACTGTTATGACAGTTGATCATTGTGTCCCCTAAGACTATGGTTCTGAGCCCTCAAGGCACAGCAACTTGTTGCCTCGAGATGTTTCATAATATTGAGAATTTTTGCATCTATGTTCATGAGGGATATTGATCTATAATATTCTTTCTTAATCTTTGTCTGGTTTTGGTATATCAGTTATATATACTTCATAAAATGAATTTGGGAGCTGTCCATCATTTTCTAAATTTCAGAGTAATTTGTGTACAATTAGTGTTTGACAGAATTCACCAGTAAAGGCATATCGGACAAGATCAAGACTATTCAGTGGGGACTCTCTTCCCCCACACACTCTTAAACTAAACTCCCTCTTGAAACCTTGTAAGCCATTCACTTCATGCCTTTATCGTCCCCTCATTTTAGGTAGCCAATGTCTAAGTTGTTGTTGGTGGTGGTTGTATGCTGTGGAGTCAGGTCTGACTAATAGCAACCTGGTACAGGGTTTCCAAGGCTGTAATTCTTTACAGGAGCAGAAAGCCTCATCTTCCTCCTGCAGAACAGCTGGTAGTTTCAAACTGCTGACCTTAAGATCACAGGCCGATCTGTAAATGTCTAAGTTACCCGTTCCTATTTACCCTATGTATGGAGGCAATAGCATTGATATTTGATGTGAAAACTCCTTCCCTCTTTATTGGTATTTAAAGTTACTACCTCCATGACTATAGGTCAAGCTCATCAAATTGTAGCAATTTACCCTCATTTCCTTTATCAATTTTTTTCTTAATCTTCCTCTAGTCGAGTTCTGATTATCAAGTCATCGAGGCTAGGTCAAATGGGGACTGTCTGCAAGTTTGGGTGTTCTTGTGCGTCTCCCCTCACTTCATATCAGCTGGATGCTTCACTCTCAGCTCTAGCCCTCTGTGGCTATGTACTTGTCTATGGGCTCAGGTATCCCCAAGTCTCATCACACTTAGGACCAACCAACCTTTTGTCTTCTCTCTCATCTCCAGGTCAAGGGGAGTCTATGGGATGTGGTTGAACTCAGCCCATTTCTTCATTGCTACCTTTCCTCCTCTTCCATTCACCAGTAGACCAATGTGGTCGTCAGCAAGCTTACATGCCTGCTCATGTGTTCTCTTTGAGTTTCAGTCTTAGAGGGGTGTTTGTCCTGAAGGAACTTGTTGCTTGTCTTGATGGCTTCCCGGAAACAACTTGCTTATTTTTGCGGTAGCCAGTCATACTGCCATTTTTGTTTTGGGTTTTCCTGATGATCTTTCTTTAAAGATGCATCTTCTGTCACTCTAGCTGATCCAGGTTGGTCTGCTTGTCCTTTATAGTGGGAATGTCCTACCTCAGAAAGTTCTGGATGGGGCTCAAGATTCCACTGCAAAGGCTCTGCAAGAGGTCTATTTCACTGGGCAAGTTCTAGAACACCTTTTAGGTATTCCAATCAGTTATAGGCTGAAGATGGGCTTACAAGCTTTCTGTAATCATGTTCCCAACATTCCTTTCTATCCCACTCAAGTGTCTATTTTACAGTAGTAGGCAAGGGAAACCAATATTCGTAAGCATCTTAGTATTATTTCCCCTTTTCAACTATGCCTCGATCCCTGTATCACAGAGCCCTGTTGTTCCGAGGTTGAGCATGCATCACTATTTACCTCTGTCCCATTTAGCCCATGCAAACCTGTCTCAGTGTTCCCTTATCTACCTTGTTCTTCCACCTCCTCCCCCTACTTGTGTATTGCCCTCCCCATCACCTGAACTATGATGTGTCTGCCCCCTACCCTTGCCTCCCTCCTCCTCCCCATAACACCCCCTCTCCAACCCCACTGGTAACCAACAAAGAATATATATTTTTTTTTTTTTTTCATTTTAGTATGGGTATCTTTTCTGAAGCTTTTACAATAATGGTCTTATGCAATATTTCTCCTTTTGTGATTGACTAATTTCACTCAGCATAATGTCCTCAAGGTTCATTCATGTTATGTGGTGGCTTGCAGCTTCCTTGTTATTCTTCAAGGTAGCATAATACTCCATTGTGTGTATGTACCAAAGTTTATCTATTCTTCCATTGATGGGCACTTAGGTTGTCTCCATTTTTTGCTATTGTGAATAGTGCTGCTATGAACATTGGTGTGCATATATCTACTCATGTTATGGCTCATGTTTCTTGTGGCTATATACCAAGTAGAGGAATTTCTGGATCCATAGTGACCCTGCATAGGGTTTCTGAGGAGCAGCTGGTGAGCTTGAACTGCTGACCTTGCAGTTCAAACGGCTTTGCAGTCTGGCGCATTAACCCACAGCACCACACCAGGACTCCTGAATATACAGTAGTACTCTATTTTTCATAATCTTATCATTATTAGTATTTAACTAGATCTTCCTTCTGTCCATCCACCCTATGCCCTACCACCACTAACCCACCAAAAAGAGAGAAATCCTGGGTGAGAAAATTGTAACACTTCCTCCTTTATTTTTTACCATTTAGTGTTCTTTGATGTTACCACTAATCAAGAAAAATACACATAAAGTTGTTTTAGTCAAGGATTTTGACAGTGATTTTCATAGTCAGATAAAACTAGACATTTACCAAATATCCTTCCCTTGCTGTATGCATGGGTCAAAAAGAGAATTTCAGAGAGGTATGGAAAACAATAAGACAAACAGTCCAGGTAATTTTTTCAAAATAAGTTGTGGGGTAAATAATTTAGTTTTACCTTTGGCCTTGATTCCTGAGAAAGAACCCTTGGAGTAATTGGGGTGCCTTGATCTTGAAATCCCTGACCACATCTTAGGATTTGTGCAAACAAGTGGAGGAATGGCCAGACCCGAAAAGACCATCTGGTAGGCCAATATCAACTAACCACAGGAGGTATGATTTAGCTTGTCATGCTGATGCAATGAGGGCTGTCATGAGTGGCTGATGTCACATACAAGCACAGGGTATAGCAGTTAAATAAATTACAGTGCTATCTCCCTAGACATTGAGATGGTAAATGGGGATATAAAATACTCCACTGACATCAAGTCAATTAGAACTCATGTTAACCCTATATAGGGTTTCTAAAACTGTACATCTTCTTCTATCAAACTTGCTATTGTGAATTGAGTAAGGTTTACAGACAAGTTCCTCAGTTTAACATTCAACAAGTCACACAATTTGTTTCATCACAATGATTGTAATCCCCTCCAAACAACAACAATTACCCCACGTCCTTCCTATTTCCATTCCACCCATCTTCCCATCCTTTCTCAACATTGTCCTTAGGTAAATTTTGTCCTTTAGATTTGGAATGATTGACCATTCCATGGTGAGCATATCTTACTAGTGTTGTTGTCCCCCCTGTATACCTAACTACTGCTTGGCTGAAAAATTGGGCCACAAGGGTGAGCTCCTTTCCAGGCCTGAAAAGTAATTGAGTACCATTGCCAGGTTTCTCTACAGTCTTTCTGACCTATAAGCTTAGTCTTTTAATTTTATTTTTTTAAATAATTTTGAGTTTTGTTCCACATTTTCTCCCACTCTATCCAGGACATGTTCCCTTTCAGAGCAGTTGGTAGAGGTAGCCAGGCACCATGTAATACTTCTGGTCTCAGAGTCGTGAAGACTGATGTTTACATATTTCATTAGTTTGTTGGACTATTTGATTCCAAGAATCTTCAATTCTCACCACTCTTTCTTCTTCCACACATGGAGAGACCAATAGCTGCATCTTAGGCGGCCCCTCGTGAGCTTTTTTTTTTTTTTTTTTTAATGTTTTATTGTGAATTATATGATAGTTTACATGAGAGAACTTTAGTTTTACATTCATTCTTTCGTATATCGTTTCATTGCCATGGTTCCAATCCCCTTCATTTATCATCAACCGACCAAAGGGTATACTCTATAAACCTACCCCCTACACTCCCCCATGCCCCAGTCTTCAGCACACAGTCCCTTTCCCTCTCTGGATCCAAAGTCCCCAACCGCTTCATCACTCCACGTCATCATGAGCTTTTAAGATTCCAGACACTACCCACCAAAGCAGGATGTAGAACACTGTCCCTGTGAATGATGTGTTCCCTGAGACTATGGTCCTGAGTCCCCAGACCCAGGAACTCATTGATTTAAGATGTTTGATGATATCAAAGAACCTTGAATCATTTTGCATGCTATTATGTTCCATGGCATTTATAGTTGTGTTTGCAGTAAAAGTAAATACCCATGTGCAAATATCCTCTTCGAAATTCTTATGTATGTTTGGCTTTACTTCCACTCTTCCTCCCGTACCCATTCAGCCTGTATTTCTGTCCATGTATCTACACCCAGAACACTGGTGTCCCAACATTGTATATACATCACTGTTTACCTATATCCTCTTTATCCCTTGCATACCTTGTTTTTCCCCGTCTGTGGGATCCCTTTTCACTCTTTTGGCCAAATTTTATGATGCACATAAGTATCTACTTTTTAGGAGGTTCCAGTTATCTATTTTGTCTTCTACTGTTTGTGTATTTTTAGTAATGCTTGACAGTGTATTTGTGCCATGTATTAGAGGCCCAATATTTGTTCTTATTTTTTCACTGATCATCTTTATTTATAGTTTAGGTTTCACATTTAGGTCTTTAATCCACATTGATTTTGTTTTTGTATATGATGTGATATGGGTCTTGTTTCATTCTTCTACAAATGGATTTTCATTTTTGCCAGCGCCATTTGTAGAAGAGACTATCTCTTACCCATTCTTTCACCATACTTATTCAACCTGTATGCTGAGCAAATAATCCGAGAAGCTGGGTTCTATGAAGAAAAATGTGGCATCAGGATTGGAGGAAGACTCATTAACAACCTGTGATATGCAGATGATACAACCTTGCTTGCTGAAAGTGAAGAGGTCTTAAAATACTTACTGATGAACATCAAAGAGCACAGCCTTTGATGTGGATTACATCTCAATGTAAAGAAAATAAAAATGCTCACCACTGGACCAATAAACAACATCCTTATCAACGGAGAAAAGATTGAAGTTGTCAAAGACTTCATTCTTCTTGGATCAACCATCAATACTTATGGATGCAGCAGTCAAGAAATCAGATGATGTACTGCATTAGGTAAATCTGCTGCACAAGACCTTTTTAAAGCGTTGATGAGCAATGATGTCAGCTTGAGGACTAAGGTGTGCCTGACCCAAGTTATGGTATTTTTAATAACCTTGACAGTGAATAAGGAAGACAGTAGAAGAATTGATGCTTTTGAGTTATGGTGTTGGAGGATAATATTGAAAGTGCCATGGGCTGCCAAAAGAAGTTGGAAGAAGTGCAGCCAGAGTGCTCCTTGGAGGCCAGAATGGCCAAACTTCATCTCTCATACTTCAGACATATCATCAAGAGGGACCAGTCGCTGGAGAAGGATATCATGTTTGGTAAGGTGGAGGGTCAGAGAAAAAGAGGAAAACACCCCGCGAGATGGATTGGCAATGTAGCAGCATCAATGGGCTCAAGTGTGGCAACAATTGTGAGGTTGGCCCATGACCAGGCAGTGTTTCGTTCTGTTGTGCATAGGGTTGCTATGAGTTGATACCAACTCTATGGCACCTTACAACAACAACAGCCCCTGTTAAAGATCAGTAAGTGGGTGAGTTTACTTCTGGATTCTCAATTCTTTCCCATTGATCTATGTATCTTTCATTGCCAGGCTGTTTTGACCACTGTGGCTGTGTAGTAAATTTTGAGTTCAGGGAGTAAGAGGCCTCCAACTTTTTTCATTTTCTTAAGCAGTGCTTAGATTGTACACATTTGCTTTCCTTTCTATATGAAGTTCTTCCATCTATTTAAAGAATGATGTTGGAATCTGGATGTAGATTGCTTTGCGTATTGTTAACATTTTCACAATATTAAGTGTTCCTAGCTATGAGCATGGTATGTTCTTCATTTTTCTTCATCTCTTTTGATTTCTTGTAATTGTGTTTTGTATTTTTATTTGTATAGATCTTTTGTTTCTCTGGTTAAATTTATTCTGACTCAATAACACTTAACAACAACATTTCATCTATTTGGTGGCTGTTGTAAATGATATTGTTTTCCTAATTTCCTTTTCAGAATTTTCTTTATTAGTATAGAGGAATACAACTGATTTTTGTCTACTGATCTTATACCCTGCAACTTTGCTGAATTTTCCAGTGAGTTCCAATAATTTTTTTTGCTGAGTCTTCAGGATTTTCTATGTACAGGATCACATCATCTGCAAATAGAGTTTTACTTCTTTGCCAATTTTGGATGCCTTTCATTTCTCTTTTTTGCCTTATATCTCTGGTCAAGACTTCCAACACAATATTGAATGTTGTTGTTGCTGTTAAGTGCCATAGAGCTGACCCTGTATAGGGTTACCAAGGAGCTCCTGGTGAATTTGAACCACTGATCTCGTAGTTCAAACTGACCTCGAGGTCAAGTGTTTATCCTACAGTGCCACACCATAGGAGTGGTGATAAAGGACATCCTTGTCTGATTCCTGTTCCCAAAGGGAAAGCTTTCAGTTTCTCTCCACTTAGGGTATTGTTGGCTGTTGGATTTGTATATATACTCTTAATGATGTTGAGGAATTTCCCTTCTTAATTTGTTGAGTATACTTCTCAGGAATGGATGTTGGATTTTGTCAAATGCCTTTTCTGCATCAATTGATATGATCATGTGGTTTTATTCCTTTTTTTTTAATTGGTGGGTTATGTTGATTGTTTTTCTAATCTAATATCCCTGGAATGAATCCCACTTGGGATAATGTGCTATTATTATTATTTTTTTAATGTTGTTGAATTATATGGGCTAGGATTTTGTTGAGAGTTTTTGCACCTATGTTCATGAAGGATATTGGCCTATAATTTTCTTTTTTAGTGATATCTTTGCCTGATTTGGATATGAGGGTTCTGCTTGCCTCATAAAATGTATTCAGGAGTTTTCCATCCTATTCAATGATCTAGAATAGTTTGAGTAAAATTGATGTTATTTCTTCTCTGAATGTTTGGTAGAATTGACCAGTAAAATCATCTTGATCTGGAATTTTTTGTTGTTGTTGGGAGTTTTTTAATTACCCGAAAATTTTCTTCTTATGCTATAGGTCTGTTCAAGTTTTCTACTTCACTCTGAGATAGTTTAAGTAGGTTATGTTTTTCTAAAAATGAATCAATTTCTTCTAGATTTTCAAATTTATTGCAGCACAATTATTCATAATATTCTGTTATTTATTATGTATTGTATTTCCATGGGTTATTTGATAACATCACTCATGTAGTTTCTTATGTGTGTTATTTGCATCTTCTCCTTCTTTAATTTTGTTAGATTTATCAATGGTTTCTTAATTTTATTAATCCTTTCAAAGAACCAACTTCATGTCTTGTTGATTCTATTATTTTTCTGCTTTCTAATTAATTTATTTCTGCACTAATCTCTATTATTTCTTTTCTTCTGTTGACTGTACTTTTACTTTGCTGGTCTTTTTCTTATTTTGGGAGATAGGTTAATGTGTTGATTTTTTATTCTTCTTTCTTTTTGGATGTGTGCATTTATTGCTATAAATTGCCCTGTAAGTAGTGTTTTTGCTATGTCCCAAAGGCTATGGAATGTTGTGTTTTTGTTCTTACTTGAACCTCAAGATGGCAGTTCAAACCCTTGGAAACCCCATACATGGTCGCTATGAGTAGGAACCCACTTGACAGCATTAACAACAACAAATATTATTAGATTTTCAGCCTCTATGAATATATGGAATGCTTCTCGCTGGACTGCCAAGTCGGTTTGAACTTCAAGGGCAGCAGTTCAAGCTCACCAACCATTCCTCAGAAACGGAACCGACTCAAAGGCACTTAAAAACAACACTCTTTCTCTGGTAGCATAGTGGTTACAAGTCGGGCTGCTAATCTCCAAGGTCAGCAATTCAAAACTACCAACGGCTCTGCAGGAGAAAGATGAGGCTTTCTACGCCCATAAAGATTTACAGCCTCAGAAACCCTATACAGGGTTGCTATGAGTTGAAATCAACTCCACAGCACACAACCACCACAGCAACTCTTTCTCCAGGATTCCTGGATTGATAACCACAAGGTCAACAGTTCAAACACAACAGCCACTCCTTGGAAACCCTTTATAGGATCTCTCTGAGTCAGAACAACTTGATGTCACTTAACAACTCCTTTTTCTCCAAGGACCCCTGGTGGCTATTGGATTACACGTTGGGCAGCTAACCACTAGGTCAGTGATTTGAATCCACAAATCACTCCATGTGTAAAAACGGAGGCTATCTGTTCTCATATAGACTCAGAAACCCTCTCTGGTAGCCTAGTGGTTACGAATCGGGCTGCGAGCCGTAAGGTCAGCAGTTCGAAACTACCAGCTGTTTCGCGGGAGAAAGACGAGGCTTTCTGCTCCCGTAAAGATTTACAGCCTCGGAAACCCTGCACAGGGGTGCTATGAGTCAGAACCGACTCCACGGCACATCTCAACAACAACAATGAGCCGGAATGAACTCGATGTCAGTGGACTTGGTTATTTGTTTTGTTTTGCTTACTCTCAAAAGAATAAACAACAGGTGACATTTGTGAGTTTCTCCTTCTGGTCTCCACCCTGCGGCGCCCAGAGATCTAATCGCTGTGCACATACCTCTGCCCTAGGGGTTGCGGATTACGCAGCATACCACATGTCAGTAACTTGAAATACTCAGAAACTTTACTAAAACATCTGCAGAGAATTCCCTCTACAAGTCCAATCACATCAGACAGATGGCGACCGATTCCAGTGACACAATAGGACCTATGCCCCCTCTTTCCACTGAGGCCAAGAGGATCGTTGCTCTGACTCCTCCTGACAGACATCGATTTGCCCTAGCAATGTTATACTCTCCAGAAATGAGGCATAAAAAACTATCAGGACTCTGTGCATGACTGTCTTATCTGCTATTTTCCCAACCTTCAAAGGGCCTGTCATCAAGGTCAAACCTGTCATTATTGGACAGTCAGTCAGTCACCTGGAAAATGCAGATATATGGAACCCCAGAGTTGTCAATCCCTGAAGTTTCCAATGATACACAATATAGACTTGGGTTGTACCATGCAACACTGAACATTCTCATCACGTTGTTCAAGAACTCACGGGACAATAGCCATATAAGGACTGTGGAAAACCGGTTCAAAGTGTTTAAGGCACCTGTCAATACAGACATTGACCACGTTCCATATCCTGCTATTAATGTGTCTTCCTTTGATATCTACTTGGCTTCTCAGCACTGGTGCCATAGAATCTTGTGAAGAATTTTAAGTTCCAAATTCACAAGTCCGTATGGTGGCTCAATGGTCATAGATGACTACTCTCAATACTGTGAAAAAGTTCCTTAACGAGTGTGATTCCTACTTGATCCTAATACCGGAAGTGAAAGAGGAGATACCCAAATTCTACGAAGCCTATGAGAGACTTCATGAAAAACCGAAAAATGGTTTCCTTATGCCAAGGCAATCAAACATCCAGAAGCCCAAAAGGTGATTGTGGTGGCATTTCCAAACCTGTTGTCTGCATCCCTATACCATGCAGCAGAGACAACACCAAGTATGTGTAACTACAGGGCAGGGAAACGGTATTCCAATAAATTCACATGTATGCAAAAGCTGGACAGTGAATAAGGAAGACCATAGGAGAATTGATGCTTTTGAGTTATGGTGTTGGAGGAGAATATTGAAAGTGCCATGGGCTTCCAGAAGAACCAATAGATCTGTTCTGGAAGAAGTGCAGTCAGAGTGCTCCTTGGAGGCCAAGATGGCCAAACTTCATCTCTCATACTTTGGACATATTGTCAGGAGGGACCAGTCTCTAACACATAGAGTGGGGGTAAATGTGGAACAAAAATCAAAATCATAAAAAGTATCAGGCTTACTGGTTAGAGACTGGTGGAACCCTGAGAGTATGGCCCTTAGTCACCCTTCAGATCTGGAACTGAACCCCTGTGGCTCAATTTTTAAGCAAGCAATAGATAGGTATATAGTGGAAACAATAACACTAGTAAGGTACACACACCATAGAATCATCAACCGTTCAAGATCAAAAGAGTAGCATTCACCAAGGACAAAATTCCAAAACGTTGGGAAATAAGGAGTAATGGGAACATGAAACATAGAGAGGAAGTGGGATAAGTGATGTTACTTTGAGGGGATTGAAATCTTTGAGATGAAAAGAAGTGTTTGATTTGTGAATATAAAACTAATGATCTGCTCTGTAAACCTTTATTCAATTCACAATAAAAAGTTTTTTAAAAAAAGAAGAAATGCAGTTATCTGACACACTCCAGCTGTAGATTCCTTTGGTATCTGCTCAGCTTTTGAGCTGAGGCTATGAGCTTCCCAGGCAGCTCTCAGCCATTTCTGGTACAAAGCCTCATCATTTCTGGCCAGCACAAGACTCCTCTATGAGCAATCTTTGTACCAGAGTTCCCTATTTAACTGAGATTTTTTTTCAGAGTTGCACTGCAATCTGGGTCTCTTTCCAATCCTCCATCATTTCCTCTCTCCTTTCACAGTCTGAAGGCAAGTGCTGATGGCCTAGACCTCAGTAGTAGCAATGTTGGTAGTGAAAAGTGGCCAAATTCTGGGCAAATTTTGCAGATAGAACCAACAGTCTTTCGTGATACATTGACTGTAAGATGTGTATAAAAGAAAGAACTCAGGGATAATTCCAAAGATGATTCCATCTAGTGCATCTTGGTTTTCTACTGTCTTTTTTATTACTTGCCTCCCATTTTCTTTAATTCAATTCTATTGCTCTTTTTCTGAATTCTTAACTTTTATACTGAATGAATGAATTTTTTAAGTTTTTCTTTTTTATGGTGGTAAAATATATATAACAAAATATTTGCCAATTCAATCCTTTTTTTCCTTTCTGATATAAGAAATCAAAGCTATAAATTTCCATAAATAAGATTTAGCTACATGATACAAAGCATTATCATTCACTTCTAGGTATTTTTCAGTTTTACTTATTTCTTCATTGATCCATGAGTTCTTTAGAAGTTCATTTTCAAGTTTCCAAAGACATAAGAGTTTTTGCCATGATCATTTTTTATTGATGTTTAGTTTCTGTACAATGTGGATTGAAGATGATGAAGATTAAAAAAAAAAAAATGTTCAGACATGCTTTAAAACTTGGTATGTTGACAATTTAGATAAAAATGCTATGTGAGCTTGCTAAGAATTCTGTAATAATTGGGTATAGTATTCTGTATATTCATTTAGATTAAGAACTTTGTAATTGTGTTCAAGGAGTCTGGTGTGGCACTGTAGGATCAGCACTGGACTGGTAACTACAAGGTCAGCAGTTCAAACCTACCAGCTGCTTCTCAGAATCCCTCTACAGGGTTGCTATGAGGTAGAACTGACTCCGTGGCACTTAATAACAACTGTGTTCAAATATATCCCTAATTGAATTATTTTATGCCTGATTAAAGAAAAAGAGAGAGAAAAGTGTTTAAAGCTGTTACTATACGGAAGATTTGTTCATTTCTCCTCGTAGTTCTGTAAATAGTGCCTTATATTTTTTTCCAAAATGTTATTGTTACTAGCATTGAGACTATATAAATCAAAACATATACCAACTACACAATTTCTACATATACAAGTTAGTTACACTGATTGTATTCTTCAAGTTTTGTACCCATTTTCACCTTCCTTTTCTGAATTGTTCCTCTATCGTTAATTAAAAACTGATCCCTGAGGTTCCTATGTAATCTTCAGAGATGTTGTCACTTTGATGCCTTATAGAGAGTTCTTAAAAGACCATAATGTTCAGGGCAGAACTTTTTCACTAGTTAAGCTACTATCCAGTTTCAAAAGACTACAGGAGATATTTTTTTATTAAAGTCTTAACAATTATCTTGAGGCAATACTTTTAAGGGTTCATCCACCCTCCATGGTGTGACACCTTGATATATATCTAGAAGAGTTGAAAACAGATACTCAAATAGAGACTTGTACTGGTACACCAATGTTCATTGCAGCATTATTCACAATAACCTAAAGGTAGAAAGAACCAACAGATGAATGAATAAACAAAATGTGGTACTACTCAGCCACAAGAAGTAATGATGTCTTTATACATGCTAGATGGAGCTTGAAGACATGCTGAGTGAAATAATCTAGTTAGAAAAGGACAGATTTTATATGACCCTACTTATTTAAAAAAGACAAAAGTAAGGGCAAGTGTACAGAGACCAAATGTTATTATTGGTTGTTGTGGTTAAGTACCTTCGAGTCGGTTTCAGCCCATAGCGACACTGATAGGGTTTACGAGGAGCAGCTGGTGAGCTTGAACCACCGACCTTGTGGTTCAAATCGACTTGGTTACCAGGGATAAAAGGGAAGAGGAAAGGGGGGGTTAAGAGTGATGCAAATGAGGAGAACAAACAAGATGGCGGATCGGATGGAAGTGCAGTGAGGAGTTCCGCCGGCAACAACACAGAATACAGAACCAAGCAGGCTCAGGGATGGTCCCAGAACTCTGAACCACATATAAAGGAATATTTAGAAGGTTGGAAGACTTACAGCTGGGGGAGTTTATGGCAGAAGCAAGAAATCCATTGCTTTCTGGTTTGGGACGCTCAGCTGCTCCAGGAGCCGCCATCTTATGTGGGGCCAAGCGGGGGAAGGATCAGAGCAGCCATGGACGCCTGACAGAGTCACGGAGATAGAGGTGTGGACGTTCTTTTCTTTTGGTATCTGTTTGTTGGTCCCTTGCTGTCTGTGTACCTCCATTCTGGTGACTATAGGGGTGCCTAAGCTAGTGGACACCTGAGCCCCACCTTCAGAGGGTTCTACTACGCATTCGCACAGATCTCCTCAAAATTTAAAGAGACAGTTTCCACTTAAAACCAAATGGCCGACAGATAAACTCAGCCCAAGAGCAGACCCTGAACTTTTCTTGTTTGTTTTTTGTTCTGTTTTTTAACACGGGAAAGAAATGTCAACTCATCAAGGAAAACCCCCTTCTAGGACTGAAAGTTAAAGGGAATCCAAGAGCAGTCTAATATGCTTGCTGGTAACCACCTGGATCTACTTGTGAATGGAATGGGGGAAATGCAGCAGTGAAGACAAGGGTTTGAACATGTTCCATTGACACTCATTGACCTTGAAATAAGAAGAGGAAGTGATGGCTGGCCTGAAGTTTAGGGATTTGTGTGAACTCCTGAGCCCATAGACATTGACCTAGCCCCTGGGGTCTAGGGCTAAGAGTGAAGGGACAGCTGGTCTGAAGCAGGGAAGTAAGTATGCATAAACTCTCAAACTTGCAGCTGGTACTCATTTGATCTAGCTTGTATGACGAAGGCTGAGCTGACCAGAACCTCTGACAAGATGAAGATAAAGATGTTTGATACTGTGAGCAAGCATAAATTGCTACAATTTGGTGAGCTTTTGCTTGTGGATGCAGTTACTCAAAATTCCAACCAGAATGGAAGTTTCTTCATTATCAAGGAACATGCTTGTATTCTGTGTACTGGGTTGATGTTGTTATTAAGTGCAGTCGAGTTGGTTCCAACTCATAGTGACCCTGTATAGGGTTTCCAAGGAGCAGCTGGTGAGTTTGAACCAACAACCTTGTGGTGCAAACGGACTTTGTGGTCAAGTGCTTATCCTACAGTGCCACCCCACAAGGACTAGATTGAAAGGGAAGGGCAATTTAGACATTGGTCATCAAAAATGGGTGTGGGGCAAGAATGGGGAGGGGAATGGAAGAACAAGGCAGATGGGACACCATTTAGGCAGGTTTGCATAGGCTAAGTGGGACAGAGATAAATAGTGTAGTGATGTATGCTCAACCTTGGAACAACAGGCCTCTGGGATACAGGGATTTAGGCATGGTTTGAATGGATAAAAGAGGGGAAATGATGTTAAGATGCTTGACTGTCTCATGAATCTTGGTTTCCCTCACCTACTATTGTAAAATAGACACTTGAGGGGGGAAAAAAGGAATAGCTAGAAACATCACTATAGAAAGCTTGTAAGCCCATCTTCAGCCTATAACTGATTGGAATGTCTAAAATGGGGCTAGAACTTGACCAATGAAAGAAGCTTCCTGAGAGACTTTGCACTGCATAAGACTGTAGGTAGAATCTGGATCCCCATCTTTCCACTTGAAAAGACAAGCAGACCAGCCTGGAGCAGCCAGAGGAACAGAAGATACTTCTTGAAATAAAGACCAGCAGGAAAAATAAAAAACAATAACAGCAATCTGATTAATTACCAGGTGAAAAAGCAAGTTGTTTACCGGGGAGCCATTAAGGCAAGCAATCAAGTCCCCTCAGGGCAAATCCCCTTCCAAGACTGAAACTCAAAGTGAACACATGAGCAGGCATGTAATCTTGCTGGTGACCACGATGGTCTACTGATAAGGGGAAGTGGGGAAAAACAGCAATGAAGCTGTGAGCTAAGTCCGACCACATTCAATAGACTCCTGTCAACTTGGATCACGACCTGGTTGGCCATCAGTATAGCGAGACCTGGGGACTACTGATCCCGTGGATAGGGACGTAATCACAGAGGACTAAAGTGGAGAGCAAAGTGTCCAGCTGATATGAAGTGAGGGGAGATGCACAAGAATGTCCATACTTGCAGATAGTACCCATTTGACCTAGCTTCAATAGCTGGATGATCAGAACTTGACTAGAGGAAGAAGAGGGGAAAAAGTGTAATCTGCTACAATTTGATGAACTTGACCTATACTTATGGATGTAGTAGCTTAAAAGAGGGAACAAATCTTTACAGCAAGGGTCATTCCCACCTCCTCCGCACACAGGGTTGACAGGGATGAGCACCGTAAGTAATTGGCTACTCAAAATGGGGGGGGGGGGGACACTACAAAGGCAAGAAGTGACTGACTTACAAGTTTTCAAGAGGGAGCTTAGTTTCAGAGGGTGTGGGGGAAGGTAGAATCTCCACTGAGTGGTTTCCAACCTATCTAGATGGGGCTGGTGAAAGGAGATGGGGATAAGACTCTTGTTCAATAGTGAATAATTGCTATAAGGACGGATTGTGAATGTTACAAATGTAAAGGTAGATGTTTTGTAAAAAAAGGAGGGGAGTAGTTGATCTTGCAGTCCAGGAGCAGAGGACCCTGGGACCATCAAGGGAGAAGATTGGAGTGCAGGACCCTATCCAGAGTAGCAGCGACACTAGAGATGGAGGCAGAGATGATGATGGGGAGAGACGGAGTGGCTGGGGACTCTAGACTCAACGAGGGAGAAGGGCTATGTGCTGGCGTGTAGGGTATACCCTTTGGGTGTTTGAATGATTGTATATTCTTGAGTGTTTCAGAATCCAACCAAATTAAAAACAACACAGAGGGATTGGAAGCAAATGCTGTTGATGATGCATGGAGGGTATTGTAATGAAATGAAATACGATAGGATGAGTGTAAAGCTGATGCTCTCCCATGTAAACTACCACTCAATTCACAATAAAAGGTTAAAAAATAAATAATGTTAAAAAAAATGGGCATGGGGAAGGCTAGAAGTGACTGGCTTATAAGTTTTCATGGGTGTGTTTACTTTCTGAATGAAGTGGGTAAGGTAGAATCTCCACTGAATCCCTTTCCTCTTTTTGAGATGGATCTGGTTAAAGGGAGTGGGGGATGACAGTGATATGATTTTGTTTTATTTGTAATTGTTACCAGGATTAATTGTGTATCTAAAAGTGAGTAGTTAGTCTTTCATTTCAGGAACAGACAATCCTAGGACCATCAAGAAGGAAGAACATGAGTGGAGCATGAGATCCCTACCTAGAAAAGTGGCGACAGCAGACAGTGGCAGAGCAATGGCATAGATAGAGCAGCTGTGGATTCTAGGCCCATGGACTGAGTAATGCTTTGTGCCTGCGGGCAGGTTGCTGGCTTGCAGAATGTACCCTTTGGACATTTATATGAATAAGCATATTTTGCTTTATTAATTTATGAATTATAAGGTATTAATGAGGAACCATTGAGAGGAAGTAGGATGACTTGTTGCAGGAAGGGGATTATAATCAGTGAGAGGAAACAAAGCGTATGATTTGTTGAATGTAAAGCTGATGATGTTGTCTGTAAACCTTCACTCAATTCACAATATAAAGTTAAAAAAAATAAGAGTATATTATATTTGACATGAGGTAATCACAAAGATATAAAACGCATCCATTTTAATAATTTTACTAAAAAATAAAAATAAAAAAAACATACTGATATATTTAAAAAGATGTCACCATGGGTTAGCTTCAGTATCATTGAGGGTGGAGGATGAGTGGGTAGGCAGGAGATGAAACAAAATCCGCCTAGAGATGAAAGCTGAAGTAGATATGAATACATAGGGACTCATACTTTACCCTTCTTTTTACTTGAAAAACTTCAAAGTACCAAGCTGAAAATACATAGATCTGGTTATCTGTGATTTTTAGGAGGAAAATATAAGCTTGATCCTGGAGTCCTGGTGTGGCGCTGTGGACTAATGCAACAGATTGTAAAGTCATTTGAACTGCAAGGTCGGTGGTTCAAGCTCACCAGCTCCTTCTTGGAAACCCTACACAGGGTCACTATGGGTGGGAATTGACTCGATGGCACTACACAACACATCAATAGGATCCTATTGATGAAACGAATAAACTAGAATGTTATTTATCAATTAAGACCAAAAAAAATCTGTACCTAATGCTAGTATTTATCATGGGTAATGAAAGCATGCCATTTACCATGCAATCCAAACTGATGGCAACAGGGTAAAGAATTGTCAGGCTCTAGTAGCTACTAAGGCTGTCACATCACATGAATTAATAAACACTGAGGGATGATTCTGACATTCACACTTCAACTTGTTTGTAAGCATAGTTTAAAAATTGTATGCATTTAGTTCTGTGCTTTAGCAATGCCACTTACAGTTGTTTTTGTATCAGTACCAATAAAAACTTAGAAGCTAGCACCAAATTATTCAAACATTAAACTTTTTTCATAGTCATACAATCAATAGTTGGGAGATTTCGCCATTCAACCACCAAGTTCCCAACTTTGTTGGTGGTTGTTGGGTGCAATCAAGTTAGTTTCCAACTTACCCAATGTGATAGAGTAGACCTGCCCCCAGAGAATTTCCTAGTGGCAATGTGGCTTATGCGTTAGCCTGCTGTTGCTGCTGTTAAGTGCCATCGAGTCGGTTCCAACCCATAGCGACCCTGTATAGGGTTTCCGAGGGGCAGCTGGTGAGCTTGAACCACCGACTTTGCGGTTCAAATGACTTTGCAGTCTGGCGCATTAGCCCACAGCGCCACAACTAACCACAGATTTGGCAGCCCAAACCCAGCAGCTGCTCTGTGGGAGAAAGATAAGGGTGTCTACTCCCATAAAGATTTTGTCTCAGAGCCCTACAGAGAGTTGCTATGTGTTGGAATCAAATGGATGGTAGTGAGATTGGGTTTTTGGTAATCTTTATCAAAAAAGAACACCAGTCTTCCCTTCTGTAGTCAAACCACGGACGTTTTGCATGAAGCAGTTGCCTGTTTAAATCCTGTGCTACCAGGCTCCTTTTTCCAACTTTGGTAGTGGCTTGGTTGTTGTTAAGTGCTATTGAGTCTGTTCCAACCCATAGCGACTCTCTATAGGGTTTCCAAGGTGGGTTTGAACCACCAACTTTATGGTTAGCAGTTCAGTGCTTATCCTACAGTGGCACACCAGGACTCCAGTAGTAGTGGCTTTGTTGTTGATGTTAAGTGTCGTCGAGTCAGTTCCGACTCATAGCAACGCTGTACAGGGTGTTTCTGAGGAGCAGCTGGTGAACTTGTACCAACAACCTTGCAGTGGTAGTGGTTTTAGGTAGGAGAAAATGAAATATAGCTCACTCTCGGTCATGCCAATTACTAGCAATAAAAATTCTTAGCCACTCAAGAGTCTTGGTGTGGTACTGTAGGATAATGCACTGGACCACAGGTCAGTTTGAGCCACAAGGTCGGCAGCTCAAACCCACCAGCAGCTCCTCGGAAACCCTGTACAGGGTCACTATGACTCAGACCCAACTCAACAGCACTTAACCACAATAACAACAAATGCTATTCACTGGTAAAGTAAATAAGCCATCAAATCTCTAGAGCAGCACTTCCCAAAAGAATTTGCTGGGATGATGAAAATGTTCTCTATTTTGTGCTTTCCAATACAGTAACCTCAAGCCATAGATGCCACTATTATGCACTTGATATGTTGCTAATGAGACTAAGGATCTAAACCGTAAATTTTATTTCATTTTAATTAATTTAAATAGCCTCATATGGCTAGAGGCAACCACACTGGACAAAACAGCTACAACTCTAGAGTAATTAAGAGAACAAAAACACACAACCACACATGTTTCACTTAATATCTAATACATTTATTAAAAATTTAAGAATACAGAAAAGCATGAGTAAGACTGGCTTTATTTAACAGGCTTAATTAACTTAAATTTCACTAGCAAATGAAAGTACTTAATAATACAAAAGGAATTTTGAGAATGAGGTCTATTTCAACCTCTGAAATTAAAATCAAATCAAAACAGCTGTGAAACTTTCCAAACGAAAAGAGGAGCCAGACTTCCCTCTAGTGGCAAGAGATGAAGGTACTGCCGAGAAGCTGAATTGCTCCTGTAGTTCTTTTGAGTTGTTATTGTTTAGTGCCATCAAGTCTGTTCTGACTCATAGAGACCCTGTATAATACAGTTTCAGAGGAGTGGCTGGTGAATTTGAACCGCCGACCTTGCGGTCCAGTGCATTATATCACAGCGCCACGCCAATACTCCTAAAGTTCTTTGAGAGGGTTCATAAAGTTTGTAGAAAAATAAAATTTTTCCATGAACTTTTTGAAGTCTTCCCTCATATAGAAAACTGCTTGAAGATGGTTCTTTTCAAGAAATTATATCTTTAAAAATTTAGATACGTATTTAAGAACAATTCCGATTTCTTTTGTCAACAAAAATTAGTCCTAAGTTTTACTTACTATGAACGCTAACCTCTCTGGAACTCTGGTCTCTAAAGAAAAAACAAAAAGGGTAGTACTGCCAGTGACATTTAAAAAAATTAGAGTTTTCACAAAACAAAAGATCAAGGAGTCCCCCAAAAAGGAGTGAATTCAGAAATATATGGTAGTAAGCAAGCAGTGAAGTCTGTTAAAACTCAAATACATCAAAAGAAACAACAAAAATGATATTATAGTTCTTAATAACCAAAACCATACATTTGATTCTGATATTTAAGTTTTAAATGTCCAACACAAGGATATATCATGGATAATAGTTTTATCTAAATTAGAATACCCAAATAGAAAATATCGAAATTATCAGTTTCAAAAGACAGCTCTGCCACATTGCCAGTTCTCATTACAACCATACGTACTTATTTAGATTTAACGTACTCATTTAGATTTAACTACTCAACTACTTTCAAGTACAGAGGAACGCAAAATATAAACTACTGTGTTACAGTTACTGTTATTCCCTCACAGCTTCAAGAAAAACAGCTTTTATATACACGGTAGTAAGTACAGAATGTACAGAAGATGGTTATATTATACCAAAGTGCATTCATATAGTAATACATTTAGCAGAAAAACAGGGGAAAAAATCCTGGTTAACAATTGGATGCGTTACAGTATTTCAGACTACTTGAAGATTCTCCAAACCAGTCAACTTTCTACTTGCTTTGGTTATGATATTGATGCTACATAACTAAGCTTTATAACTAGAAAAAAACTGAAATTTTAAACCATCTGTGAAATGTTTTACATATACTTGTGTTTACCTTTAATAGCTTTTTACAACAGTCCTATTAAATTTCCAACACAAGGATAGAGAATGGATAATAGTTTTATCTAAATTAGAATACCCAAATAAGAAATCAAATTGATCTGCTAGAGAAAAGACATTGTTTTCTCTTTTCCTAAAAGCCTCAGCTAGATAACTAACCCCAAAGTTTCAAGTGAAATCCAGTAGGTCAGCTAGTATTAAAGAATAAGCAGCTCCAGGAAACAGGCCATGGCTTCAGGCCACTGTTCCTTAGAACAATTTCACAATAGGAAGTGTTAACTTGTCCTTTATACATAGTAATTCTAAACTACCTGTGAATGTCAAAATGCTTATGCATAGTTACAGCAATTCTCCCCTTTCCCACAGCATTCTTCAGCAAAAAAGAAAAAAGCCAAGCACAGATTTTCACGGGTTCCATTGACAACTAAGATGTAACAAATCAACTTGACAATAAAGAAAAAGTGCCACATGTTGAATTCAGAGAAGGTCAAACCACTTTTTTCTGAGTTCAGTATGAATGTCACATTAAAAATACATGTGCTCAAGGTTAAAACATTAAGAATCTTAATTTAAAATATAATTGGAAGGGGTGGGCTAAAAACAAATCGTATTAATATTAGGGAAAAAAAGGAAAAAATTTTAGTGAGTTAACTCAGATCTTCAGCTATACCATTCAACTGTCTTACTCTTACAGTCAGTTTGTTAGAGGGAACTTTTAGTGTTCCTTTTAAGACTTTTGTAATAATTATTTTCTAAAGAAATAACAGTTCAGTATTCAAAGGCATTATGTTCCAGATACTCTGCGGACAGAGATGCTTAAGCCCAAATATCTCACAGATAGTTCTCACCCACTTTGCATAATTTATTTGTAAATATAAAATCAGAAGCCTGACTTAAAACTAATCCAAAATTACCACAATGTGCAAACAAACACTTGCTTTCTAACAGTCCTTTTAAGGATTAAACTGACCTCTAAATTTAGACATGTTAAAATGTTAGCATGTTTGATATGAATAATATATATGAATATAACTGGGAATTTTCTCATCAGATGTTACAAACTATAAACCGACTTTGTTTTCAAACTATCACCTGACTTTTAAGTAACCCCTCCTTCCCAATTCCAATTTGTTGAAGACAAAATTGTTAAAAGGTTATTTATTAAAGGAAAAGTGGAGAGGAAAGCGTTCCAACTACCACACAAATTACTGCAAACAATCCCTAAAGTTAACAAGAGAACAAACTTGCTATTATATAAAAGCTCTGTTCTGGAGTGCTATCCCTATACTTTGAAAATAATAATTCCAGACAATAAAAGTCATCTGGTTTAAGAAGTATTCTAGGGCTATGGCCTTTTCATAAGAAAGAAAAGACAAAACAAAACAAAACAAACCCCCCCCCCCCCACATTAAAGCATATTTTGGCTAACTTTCAGTATTCTTCAATGACCTAGCTGGGCGAAAAGAAAAGTTCTGCAAATGAAATTAGATCTGAAGGTTTTCTATTCTATAACCATTGATTGGCTCGATTTAAAGGCTTTGCTTACTGCTATCCAAGACTGAGGGCATTTTATAAAACGAATTACGTATCTTTGAGTTTGGAAAAGCCTGATATTGACAAAAAGTACAGAGCTCACCTTTAAGGCACATGAGGCTATATAGAGTAAGCCACAAACAAAAGTCTGCTATAGAAACTAGAAACAAACAAGACTTCTATATTGGCCATGTACTAACATTTTTGGCTTAAAAGCAAAGACATTTGATACTGTTCACAATTTTTAAAGCTCATCAGAATCAGGATACCTTTCTTTATACAGTAGTTTCCTGCAGTTACTCTTTAATAAGGAGTTTCAGCACTTGTAAAAGCTGAATAAAATGGGATGTTCATCCAATCTGCAGTCACTTAGAAGTTCATTTCTGGGATTAATTCCGCAATATCTGTTTTACTCCAGGGACTGAGGAACTGGAGAAAACTTCATAATCTAACAAAAAAATGAGACTAGACCCAATAACAACAACAAAGGTGTTATTTTCCTCCGAGTTCTTATGAAGAAATAATGAACTGACTCTTTACAACACACAATATATACTGTGCATTGCCTTTTTATTTGCAAAACTATATACCATTTAAACTCAAAGTTCATAATCTTAAAGCTGTCGTGGGCACTAAACAGAATATTACAAAATCTCTAATAAAATGCTTCTAGATAAATCTGTGGGGATTTTACCATGCCCTCAGTTAACAAGGCATATTTTTAATTCTCATGGTAGAGTAAATAAGTCTCGCTTTTTCAAAAAAAAATATTTAAGGGCTTGCATCTTACAAGAAAAATACTGAGCTGGATTTATTTTAAAGTGAGCTCAGCGATGCAATAGACCGAGTTAATCATTACTTATTCCAAGAAAGACAGAAACTAACTACTACATGAGGCAAAAACAACAAACGTGTAACACATTATTAACAAAAAACAAAAGAGGTTTTTGTGTTTTTCGGCTTTGGGAGGAGTGGATAGATAAAGACTTTACAATCTCCCACTTGGGAGATTTAATTGTTTTCTTTTAATCAAAAGAAGTATTTTTTTATCTTCTACAAACCAACTTTATGGGATATCTCTAATTTATAGTACTGTAAAGACAGAGTGCAAGGAGCTCTGGTTGCGTAGTGGTTACAAATCGGGCTGTGAACTGCAAGGTCAGCATTTTGAAACTACCAGCTGCTCTGCTAGAGAAAGATGAGGCTTTCTGCTCCGGTACAGATTTACAGCCTCGGAAACCCTATTTAAGGTCGCTATGGGTCAGAACCGACCCAATGGCACTTAACAACAACAACAAAGACAGAGTGCATTCAGATTTACACAAAATCTCATGGCACACTTCTGTAAACACTCAAATTAACATCTGCTTTGTGGTGCTTTGGTAAAGTTGTTGAATAATGACTGAAATTAAATTTAAGGTAGTAAGGCTACATGACTGTTGTGAGAGAGTTGAGAAATTATATCACAACCCTGGTTACTCTCAAGTAAACTGCTTCCAAGTATCTAACAGTTAATTAATGTTGCTCTATGGTATCCAAAACTGGCCTATTATCCTTGAAGAGGAGAGAAAGCATTCTCTGGGATTTTGCTTTTGCTAAGAAGAGGGAGTTGATTTTCTCTCCTTGCACTTGGAAGGAAAACATGAGCCATCCTCAGAGTATAGTGGAGTCTAGCCAGAAGTTCTCTTTGTTGTTGTTAAGTATCCTCACGTTAGTTCCAACTCACAGAGACCCTGTGAAAAGGGTTTCCAAGGAGCGGTTGGTGACTCTGAATCACCAACCTTATAGTTCAAAACAACCTTGCGGTCCAATGCTTACCCTAGAGTACCACACCAGGACTCCCAAAGCTCTCTTGTTTTTGTTGTTGTTAAGTGCCATTGAGTCAATTCAGACCCATAGCAATCCTGTATAGGGTTTCCAAGGAGTGGCTGGTGAGCTTGAACTGCTGACCTTGAGGTTCAAACTGACTGCAGTCCAGTGCCATTAGTCCACACCACCACACCAGGACTGCCTTGTTGTTGTTGTTAAGTGCCATCGAGTCAGTTACGACCCATAGCGACCTGACTTTGTTGTTGTTGTTAATTGCCTTCGAGTCGGTTCCGACCCATAGCGACCCTGTACTTATGGCCCTCTAAATTGGGCAGGAGCACCAAACTGAAGAGGAGGAAAACCCTGAAGAACTACTCAAATGGAAAACTACACACACATTTATCTTAGTTACACTTTGAAGTATGAATTTAGTAGTCTTCAAAATGTCACAACCATACCGCAGACCTCCGCAAAGCTGTAATATATTTTTATTCTTGGTTTCCATGATTTGGCCTTCAAGGAACCAAGAAATCAAAATTTCAAAAATGTGATTGTAAATGAAACCTTTGTATGAATGGAGAATTTAGCTGTTAATCTTTTTAGAACAAAACTAAAAAAAGAAAGAAAAAAGAAATCCTATTAACCTCTGGACTCTTGAGTTTTAAAAAAATATCGATTACAACTTCTCCTACAGGATCATTGTTGTTGTTATGTGCTGTCGAGTCGGTTCCGACCCATAGCGACCCTGGATAGGGTTTCCAAGGAGTGACTGGTGAGCTTGAACCGCCTGACCAAGCAGTTCAAATTACTTTGCAGTCCAGCGCATTAACCCACAGTGCCACACCAGGACTCCTTATCACCCCCAAAATGTTATCCACAATAAAAAAGAAAAATTAGGAAATTCAGAAAGCAGCTTGATTGTCAGTAGTAAAAGTTTCCATCTTTAACACGTGAGAAAGTTCAAAGATGTGTAACAGAAGAAAAGATTACACGCTTTTCTAATTTCATTATAACAAACTCTCTATGAAAACATTTAAGCTCCATTAGAATTCTATTAATAACCAACGAGTTAAGAAAACAAATGTGTTCTATATCTCACTGCTTGGTCTATTTCTCACAATTTATAGAGACGTTTAGAAGAATTTTAAGGGTTTTCATCAATTTGGGACATGAATTTGTTTACATGCCAGAAGCTGTTAATACCCAATTTTTTTAAAAATTAGAGCTCTGCTGAAAACAACAAAAAAATGCCAACAAAAAGAGAACTTTAGAGAAAATGTGCCTTTGAGATAGTTTTATAGCCTAAAATTTCAGGAAGTCAGGGTTGTTTGTTTTGCCTAATTGTTTTCTCCATTGAATGTTAATCACAGCATCAAATCTAAAATTCAGCTACTAGCAACATTATTTCCTCAGTAGTCATAACCTACAGAAAGGAATCTGAATTTACATAAAATGAAAAGCAAAAACAAATCTAACAAAAAATATTAGGGCCTGTTCTTCTACCTTTGAGTCAATAATGAATGAAAATAGACAGAACTAAACCTAATGAAGGCACTATTGTAAACAGTAATCCATTTCCCTCACTTGAAAAAAAGAGTTTCCACTAGGAACTGAGAATTATGCTATGGCCCTTTAAAAAAAAGTATTACTACCGAGAGGAAATGGTAACATTAAAAAGGGAAGTGAATTATAATCTATCCACAATGTATGTATACTGACCAAAATCATGTGTCAGTGGTACCTTGAAGCCTTCTAAATGGTAACAATACTAGTCTTTGCAAAAGCCCACTATAAAGATTAGTCAAAACATTTACCTAAATTAGTGGTTCTTAAACTACAATGTGCATCAGAATTACCTGGAACATTTGCTGAAACAACATGCAGAGCCTATCCACCACAAGGTTTGGGGTGGGGCTGATAATTTGCCCAGGTGATCCTGCTATTACTGGCCTGGAGACCACATGCTGAAAACCACTTGATCTATATTGTTAATGGTATATCAGCACAGCCCTAATCAAAATTTTGGTAAAGATGCATGTAAACAAATAAGGACAGACTACTTTAACCCTTTCATGACCCACCGGGCATAGAGCACCCACCAACACTTTCCACCTCTGGGGCTTATTGGGCCACTGCTTTCCCAATTACAGTGTTAAGAGGGGGTCCTGTATAACTATTGGAAACAGAAGAAATGAGCCCTTGTGCCACAAATTACTATTTTTACAGGGTACTGAATAACATGATGCATCCTAGAGGTGTGATTTTGCAAAACTTTTCTCTGTTACTGGGAGGTAACGCTTGTAAGTATATTTCCGGGTTCCTGTTGCTTTAAATTGGAATCTACTCCACTGCAATGAGTTTTCTTTGTTTTGTTAGTGTGTTATTTGGAAGCTGCCTTTCTCATAATGATTCCATGTTCGCATAAATACCACATTTCCAGGTACCCGAAATTGCATGTCCCTATCAAGGGATCAACACAATGCTGCAGTGCAGAGTCCAGATGTATCCCACATAATTTTACCCCAAGTCCAAAGTAATAGGTATGTCCTGCATAATCCTACCCCCAGAGTTCAGAGGGACATATGTGCCCCATATACTATGCATTACAATCTTTATTTCATAACAAAATTTCAGAAATGCTCCTTTTTTTCAACATGCTTTCCATTAATGAAAACACAAGGTATCAACGAAAAATTAAAAGCTGGAAATAATTGGTCATGAAAGGGTTAATGCTTAGGCAGCACACTGATAAATTCACCCTCATTACATCAGAACATCTACATCTGCTTCATGGTCTTCCTCAGTCACTTTCAAGGACAGCACTTCTTCATTAAGGAATAGCCCACTGAGCCTCTCCTTCCGAGCCTGCCTCTGCTCTTTCAGCTGCCTCTTGCGTAAGGCCTTCTGCTGCAACTTCCGTTGCTTGGAACGCTTCTGTTAAAATACAAATTTCTAAATCAGTAAGGTTCAGTCCTGTAAAATCCACCCAACAATGTTTTATGGGTCAAATTCTCTATTTTTTTAATTTTAAGAGATGTTCAAATTCCTCTGCAGAATAATCATTGTTCCAATAAGTGAATCATTGACTTAGACGGGAAAATGACTCTTCAAGATTATGTTTTTATGATACTGGGACAGCAAATCTTCTGATTAGGAAGGATTGAAACATTTTGGCTAGCTAGGACTTTTGGTGCGGTGCTGTAGAATTAGCAATGGACTGCAAACAAGATCAGCGATTCAAACCCACCAGCTGCTCCTTGAAAACTCAATATAGGGTGTCTCTATGAGTCGAAACCGACTAGACAGCACTTGACAACAGCATGGGTAACCAATTATTTTGAAAAGTTTCTTAAATTAAGGTACACTAGTATCAATGCAGGAGTCCTGGTGTGGCACTGCAGGTCAGCAGCTGGAAACCCTGTACAGGGTCACTCTGAGTTGGAACTGACTTGTTGGCACTAACAAGTGTCAATGTATAGTAAACACACGATTAATACTATGGAACAATGGTGGTGGTGGCTGTATGCCGTGAAGTTGGTTCCGACTCATAGTGACCCTGAACAGGGTCTTCGAGGCTGTAAATCTTTAGGGGAGCAGAAAGCCTCATCTTTCTCCCAAGGAGCAGTTGGTAGTTTTGAACTGCTGACCTTGCGGTTCACAGCCCGATTCATAACCACTACACTACCAGAGCTCCATGGAACAATGGTGGTGGTGGTTATGTGCTGTAGAGTAGGTTCCAACTCATAGCGACCCTGTACAGGGTTTCCAAGGCTGTAAGTCTTTATGGGAGCAGAAAGCCTCATCTTTTTCCTGCAGAACAACTGATAGTTTCAAACTGCTGACCTTGTGATTCACAGCCCGATTCATAACCATTACGCTACCAGATAGTGAATACAAATGTAAGTAACAATGCCCCAAACTCAAAGAATCAAGCCTAATTTTTTTCATATTTGGCTAGGTTTAATACCATATAATGGAGCTCTAGTAGCATAGTGGTTACAAGTCAGGCTGTTTAACTTCAGTGTCAGCAGTTTGAAACTACCAGTTGTTCTGCAGAAGAAGGATGAGTTATATTCTGCTCCCGTAAAGATTTACTGCCTCAGAAACCCTATACAGGGTCACTATGGGTCAGAACTGACTCCATAGCACATAACCACCACCACCACCACCAATACCATACAAAAGCTGACTAGGAACACAGTAGGTACTTCAATCTTTGCACCTGATGAAGTGATAGTAAAAAGGAAACAATGATCACATATCCAGAGAAGTCCCTTGGCAGCCAACACATTGACTGTGTTTCTGCTGCTTCTGTAAGCTAGTGAAGAAGTCTTTGTGGATTTTGAAGTCACCACTGTGTTCCCAAAGAGTTACCATATTTTTTTTTGCATATAATACACCCACATAAATAACGTACACGCACGTGCGTGCTCACACACAGTGCACACAGGAAATTAACACATTAGGAGTCGTGTGATTTGCAAAAACACCCAATATTTGTGTAAAACTATGTTTTAGAGATTCCTTTTATCGTTCTTAAGGAGCGCTGGTGGTAATGTAGGCTAAGCACTGGACTGCTAACCCACAGGTCAGAAGTTCAAATCCACTAACTGCTCTGCAAGAAAAAGATGAGGCTTTCTGTTCCCAAAAAGATTTACAGCCTCAGAAACCCTATACATGTCACTATAAGTCAGAATCAACTTGATGGTAGTGCGTTTGGTTTTGGTTTATCCTCCTTAAATTGGCTGCCAACTCTGATGCCACTACAAGGAACTGAACCCTCTGCTAAGCATCACAGAAACGTTGTAAAGTGCCCCCAAATATTATACAGAATATATTCAGCTGTGAAGAGTAGATAGAAATGATGGAGAGCAATTAGTATTTTAAAATTATCTAATCAAGCATTGAAGATTAAAACATTATGAAAACACTGAACACACACAGACAACATACAGAACATTCGTAGGAGCTAATAGACAGCAACATCAGCAACGTAGTGAGATTCGCTCAGTAGTGAGTTGCAGTCAATATTACAATCTTGAGAGTCGATCATTATTTCCATCAATTTATCTCACGTAAAGCAGACATAAAAATCAGATAAAAATTGAATGCAATAGGTTTGTGGGTCAAAACAGTATTTCAAAGCACTCCACCTAGAATGCTTTGTTCAACAGCAGAGCATCCTGCTTGTTCAATTAAAAGCAAAACCCACAGGCATCTAGATAGCAGGGTAATTTTAACTCTCCAAGAAATTTATACGAAGAACTCCTGTTAATATTGAAAGGTAAAGCTTTGTATTGATTAGACGTTTTACTTTTGAATCCCGAATCCGCTCTGCTGCACTTGCAGATAGGTTGCTGTCACTGTGTGCGCGACTCATGTTGGCACTGGAGTTTGAAGCAGAGTTTCCAACACTGGACCCACTGCTGCTTGCAGAACTGACCATGCTGGCACTGCTGCTGCTGGCACTGGCACCGCTCACTCCACTGGTGCTTGCACAACTAAAGTTGCTTCTCTTCCAGGCCTCTCTCGTAGGCCGTTGTCGAGGGCTATGCTCCTTGATATAGTTTCTGACCTTAGGACACAGAGACAAAAAGTGGTTAGAGTATTGTACCTTGTTGATCTCTCAAAACTGGAGAGGAAAAAAACAAGAATATTATATGCAATTTTAAAGACTGCCAAAAGCACTGCGGAAGAATCCTGATCAAAAGGGAATACACAGTGAAGAATAGATTTTCAAATTCTCATGGAATCCTGACTTTTTGGATCCACTGAAGCTGGATGAACCACCCAAACTATTGCCAAGATCATCTTTAATCTTAACCCAAAAACATCTCCTGAAGTCGCCTTAAAACCAAACAACAGCTTATTTTAACTAGTACAGAATGTTAGCTTTGTGCATTGAGCTGTTGAGATCTATCTATATGTGATCAAATTGACAATAGCAATTCGAAAGATCAGATAGGAAACTTAGGGGGACTGAGTTTATGTTAATGGGAGAGGAACAACCCAGAAGACGAGGGTAAGAGGGTTTGCACAACACAAAGAATGTAATCACTGTCACTGAATTGCATACATAGGAATTGTTGAATTGATGTACTGCTCTGGATATTTATAACAGCAATAAAAATAAAGTTACATTTAAAAAAAAAAAAAGCACTCCAGATGTATGGTGGTGGTGGTGTGTCACGGAGTCGGTTCTGACTCATAGCGACCCTGTACAAGGTTTCCGAGGCTGTAAATCTGTACAGGAGCAGAAAGCCTCATCTTTCTCCCACAGAACACCTGTAGATTCAAACTGCTGACCTTACGGCTTGTAATCCACTATGCTACCAGGGCTCCTTACTCCAGATGTATAGAGGCAGAATATAAGTGCAACAGAAATCTCTAAATTTAGAAACAAGTGCAAGGAAAATTGTCAATGTTCAGAATTCTAGAAGCGCTGATGCTGAACTAGATTTGTAAAGCATATAATATATAAATGAAGGCTATTGGCCGCCAGAATTTAGGACTATAAGAAAATAACACTCTGAAATAAAAGCTATCAACAAAATAAAAATGATGAGACTAGCCACTTTTTTAAAGTCTCCACTTAAGATGATTTGAGTAAGTTGCTGACTCTATCGAAGACAAGATTGTTTCTTAAATCTTCGCTACTGGCCAAGAGTACCTATCTTCAAATGCACAGCATCACTTTATCAGACTAATGGAAAATTGACTGGAATATAGAAAGTTACATTATGTCAGTTGGGAGCAAATGCTGAAATGATAGAAACTTTTTGTGAAAGAAAAATGATAAAAGCAAAAACACAAAACAAACCACGAAGTAGAACATAAGAACATAAATACAAGCAGGAGTCAAAAATTATCTGAACTCTGGTTATATTAAAATGCTCATCCACATCCACAACTCATGATGGCAACATTGAGGGAGCACGTGAAATGATTCTGTTGAATAGACGTGTCACGGTGGATTATGCGGTAAATCATTGCAAATCAGCCTCGGCTCTGCTTATGAAATAATCCACGACAGACTTGGGGTTCAAAAAGTTTGTGTTAGATGAGTACTGAAACAACTCACAGAAGAGCATAAAGAGAAACATTTGGACATCTGCAAACAAAATTTAGACTGATAATTGAAGGAAGATACGGTTTCTTTAAAAAGAAATCATTACTGGTGACGAGACATGGATTCATCACTAGGAGTCTGAGAGTAAATGGAGAGTATGGAATGAAAACATCCTCAATCGCTGACCAAGAAAAATCTCAAAAGTCAACCATCAACAGAAAACTGACACTTACAGTTTTCTGGGATTCTCAAGGGCCAATATCAGAACACCATCAGGAAAAAGGTTTAAAAATCAACAGTGCTCATTATAGGGAGATGCTCACTGAACACCTGAAGGCTAAACTTCAGATTAAATGCAGAGGACTGGTATTCAAGGGTGCTGTGATCTTGCATGACAATGAACATCCATACACCTCTGCCCACACTGTTCTGCCAAAACTTTAGAGGTGTTAAAGCATCCTCCCTGCAGTCCTGACCTTGTTCCATCAGACTTTTATCTGTTTAATCCCCTGTGAAAGCAGCCCTTCAAGGACAAAGATTCACCTCTGATGAAGAAGTAGACAGTGGTCCATTCATGGAACACATTTTTTTTAAATAAGGGAATACGAAAACTTGTTGACAGATGGACAAAGTGTATTGAAAAGCAAGGATTATGTTGAAAAATGACGTTTTTGTCTTTTCTAAAAGCTGATTAAAGTAAATTCTACAGCCAGAGTACGGACAATTTTTGACTTACCCTCATACTCATCCAATCATCTACCAGAGGAAAAGACAGCAAGAAAAGTTTATATTTAGATGATACCAAAAATGCATGCTTCAGGTGGCAAAGGAAAAATTCAATCTGTTTTACTCTATCCAGACTCAATTATTCCAAGTCTCTCTTCTCAGAAGTTCACCAAAGAATATAGTTCACTAAAATATAGTTCATCAGTATTTTGATTCTGTCAGTCTCTTTTTTAAAAAATATTTTATTGTGAGTTATGTGATAGTTTACATGGGAGAACATTAGCTTTACATTCATCCTATATCATTACATTGCCATGGTTACAATCACCTCCATGCATTATCAACCAACCAAAGGATACACCCCGCAAGCCTGCCCCCTGGTTGTCAGCACATAGCCCCTCTCCCTCTCTGGGTCTAGAGTTCCCAGCTGCTCCCTCTCTCTACATCATTGTCTCTGCCTCCATCTCTGGCATCACTGTTTCTCTGTGTAGTATCCCGCACTCCACTCCTATCCCTTGATGGTCCCAGTGGCCTCCGCTCCTGGCCTGCAAGTCAACCACTTCCTTTTGCTACAAAACGTCTACCTTTACATTTCCAACCCTCATAGTCAGTCCTGATATTAATTATTCACTACTGTACCACATGAGTGCTATCCTATCTACTTTCATCAGTCCCACCCAGACAGATTAGATACAGATTCTACCTTTCTCTGCAACCTCTGGATCTAGGCTCCCTCTTCAGTTCTTTCTTTCAAGAAGTATCTTCTGTTCTTCTAGTCTAGGCTCTCTCTTCAAAGCTTGTAAGCCAGTCACTTCTTGCCTTTATAGCCGACCCCCCCCTTCCCATTTTGGACAGCCAATGTCCAAATTGCCAATCCCTGTCTACCCTGTGTATGGAGGGGTGGGAATGATCCTCACTGTAAAGATCTGTTCCCTCTTTTGAGCTACTGCATCCATAGGTATAGGTCAAGTTCATCAAATTGTATCAGATTACTCTTTTTTTCCTCTTCTTTCTTCTTCTAGTTGAGTTCTGATCATCCAGCCATTGAAGCCAGGTCAAGTGGGTATTTATTATCTGCAAGTGTGAGTGTTTTCATGCATATGCCCTCGCTTCTTATCTGCTGGACACTTCACTCTCCACTCTAGTCCTCTGTGGCTATGTCACTGACTCTGGGCCCAGAAGTCCCCAAGTCTTGTCACACTGCTGGCCAACCAGGTCTCCACTCGGGTTCACGGGAGTCTATTGAACATGGTAGGGCTTAGTTTGCTGCTTCATTGCTGTTTTTCCCCTCACATCCCCTTATCGATGACCAACATGGTCACCAGTCAGACGGCATGTCTGCTTGTGTATTCCCATTGAGTCTTAGTCTTGGAAGGGGGCTTGCCCTCAGGGGACTGACCACATGCCTTGATGTCTCCTGGGCGAGGAACTTGCTTGTTCTTATAGTAGTCAGTTGGACTGCCATTATTGTTTTGTATTTTTCCTGTCATTCTTTCTTTCACGAAGTATCTTCTGTTCTTTTAGCTGCTCCAGGTTGGTCTGCTTGTCCTTTCAAGTGGAAATTTCCCACCTCAGAAGATTCTGGATGGGGTTCAGACCTATGGTCTTATGTAATGCAAAGGGTCCACAGGAAGCCTCCTTCACTGGGCAAATTGTAGCCCTCTTTAAGGTATTCCAATCAGTCACAGGCAGAAGACAGATTTAGAAGCATTTTATGGTGATATTTCTGGCTATTCCTTTCTCTCCCCTTCCAGTGTCTATTTTATAAATGGTATGCAAGGGAAACCAAGATTCAAAAGACAGCCAAGCATCTTAACATTGTTTCCCCTCTTTTGCCCATTGCAACCATGCCTCAATCCCTGTATCTCAGAGCCCTGTTGTTCCAAGATTGTGCATACATCATTATTTACCTCTATCCCACTTAGCCCATGCAAACCAGCGTAATCGTTCTCCCATCCACCTTGTTCTTCCATTCTCCTCCTCCTAAACTATTCTGCGTCTATTCCGTACTCTGTGCTCCACCTTCCCCTCCCTCCCCTCTCCCCACATCCTGGTAACCAGCAGAGAATCCCTGGCCCCCTTTAGTATGGGTTCTTTTTCTTAATCTTTTACAATAGTGGTCCTATGCAGTATTTCTCCTTTTGTGATTCTGTCAGTCTCTTTTAAGTTGAGTTAGAGTAAGTCTATACCCTAGCCTGATCACCTCTTATATGGTAAAATTAAGTTTCAAAGACTACCCAACTGAAGAACAGGTTCTAGAACCACAATGATTCCAGAAAAATATTGCTAGGTGCAACATACATAAAACCTTTTAAAACCACAATGTGTTCTATAATAGCGCCATGACTTTTTTTTTCTAATAATACATTTCACAGTGCATTTAACATATTATTCAAGTCTACATTTTATAAGACTAGTATTTTAAATAGCTGTATAATATGTTGTTTTTTTCTTTACATACCTGCTTCAGTTTTTCATCTGTGAGACAATTAAGTTCAATAATAAACTCACTGTCTGTAGGGGATATTTGAGCAGAAGGATCAATGATTTTAATAATATCAAGTTGCTCCCGAAGACCCATCTCAGTACTGACTTTACGACTCAGATACTCAATATATTCCACCTATATGATGAAAAATTTCAACAAACAAGATTAATGCTAAAACCTCTGATACTTTAGTACATCATTTATGTGTTTACATATTAGAAGCATTTAATACTACATTTCCCCCTTGCAAAACATTTAGTTATGGCTCAAGTTGAGATATTCTAAGCAATTTCCATTTAGCTTTTAATGGGCAATAAAGTGAGGTCCACATAATCTCCACGTATGTGCTTTTAATTAAGACTGATGAGATCTCTCTACCTGTTCATCATTTGTCATTGCACTCCAAGGAAGTTCATCTAAATTCCAGTGTTTGTTTTTCTTCTTTGGAAGCAGGCAAGGGGAACTTGGAATACTGGGTATGACATCAGAAAGTACATCACTTCCACTGGCAATGTCACTGCCTGGTAGCTTTGAAAAAGTAAGATGGAAGGGGTGAGTAAGGAAAGCAAAATTTGTTTTAAATACATTTAAAATACCACAGCATATTTCACATTTATTCAAAGTTACTTTAACATAAGACCAATGACAAATATAGATAGAACAAGAGAACATGAATTCTTATCCATGCCTATTTTACACAAAGCAGCAACATCAATATAATCTTTGTATATATTCACTCATTCAATTTACGATATCTTCCACAAGCATAAAGTCATAATTAAGACTTGTTAATATGCTAACCTTAAGAGTCAATCGTCAAGGTTTTTCATTTGTAATGTGAATTAGGAGCACTGATCTATATCACTGGAGATTTGAGAGATTTGCACTAACTGGCATTCTGCCAGGCACTGTGCTACTTGCTGCCAATTTAAAGCTAACTTAATAATGGTGCTTGTCCTCAAGTCTGTATTAACAAGCTCAAGACAATTAAAACTGTTTAAAAAGTCACCTTTTAGCTCACAAGACAAAGAGTTGCCCATGAATACTATACTCCTTTAAAAAAAGTCAGCTGTAAGAGGCCAAATGCTCAACGATTACTATAACGCAAAGATGAGAAGGTAAGTGGGCAGGGAAACTAGATTAACAGAAACAGAAGCACCAGAATGGAAATAATGACAATGTTTATGCATTGCAACAAACGTAACCAATGTCACTGAATCACTTGTGTAGATATTATTGATTGGGAACCTACTATGTAAACCTTCACTGAAAGAACAATATATATTTTTTAAGTTTATAGATGCCATCAATATAAAGCAAATACCTAACCAAAAGCATTGTGAAAGAAAGAAAAAAAAAGACAAGACGTAGACAAAGAGCAAATACAAAAAAGCCTAACAGAAAATCAGATCAATTTAAAGTGAGATGAATAATAAAAATATGTGCAAATTTTTTACCCTATTAAAAACCAATAAGCATTACCAATTAGAATGGATTTAATTTTAAATAAATGTAGTTAAGTCATTCACACAGAAGATGAAATATGTTCTTCTACAAGGACTACATAGCAATATTGGCTTCATTTTTCACAAGGTACATAACAGTGCCTTTTTTTGTAGTTGGTTTTTTTTTTTTTTTTTTTAGTTTTACCGAATTTGTAATTATATCTGAATTCTGGATGATTATTCATATTGAATCTATAGGACAGAGTAGAATTGCTCCTTAGAGTTTCCAAGACTAAATCTTTATGGGAGCAGATAGGCTGATCTTTCTCCTACAAAGCACCTGGTGGATTTCAACTGCTGGCCTTTCAGTGCTTCACCCACAGTGCCACGAGGATTCCCTTTCACTTTGACCATCATTGATAAATCCAAGTGTATAAGTGACTTCCAACAATTTGTAACTTCTTTTACAGTCCTATTAGCCAACACTGCCTGAATTGTACACTCTCCACATGATACTCACTGGACTGCAAACCATAATGTCAGTGGTTCAAGTCCACCAGCCACTATGTGGAAGAAAGATGAGGCTTTCTGCTTCTGCAAAGATTTCCAGTCCCAGAAACCCTATATAGGGTTACTATGAGTCAGAATTGATTCTACAGCACTTAGCAACAACTTATCTCTAACATAGGAGCACTGGTGGTACAGGGGTTAAAGAGCACAGCTGCTAACCAAAAGGTTGGTGGTTCGAACCCATCAACTGCTCCATGGGAGACTGATATTGCAGTCTGCTTCCTAAGAATTTACTACAGTCTTGGAAATCCTGTGGGGCAGGTTCTACCCTACAGGGTATCAACTCAATAGCAATGGGTTTGGGTTTATCCCAAACATTATTTAGATGGTGCTATGAAAGGAATTTTAGTAAATGCACATGTGAAAGTCATCTCCTTTTCAAGTTTTAATGGCTAAAAATAAAATGCTATGCTATTTTCCCTTGAAAGCCTTCAAACTACAACATTATTGCATTAGAGAATTTTTTGAAATCCCTAGAACAAGATGAAACACCCTTAATAGATGAAAGGTCTCCCCTACTTCAAGCCTCTGATAAATGTAATAAAGAAAGTAAAAAAATACTTTTAAAAATTTAAGAAAACATTTCATTTAATTTTTTAGTGAATATCTGACAGTCATCAGGGCCAGCACTAAGGACTTAAATTTGTGCCTTTCATTCTGTCTGTGGGGGTAGAATTATTAAAAGGGCAATGGTTCTTTGCCCATTTTTCCAGAGTTCCAATCCCAACTTCCCTGTTCAGTAGCTGTGTGATCTCGTGTAGAGTTAGTTTCCTTCTTTGAGTGTATCTTCAGTAAAGTACGGTTAATGCCCTCACCTTACAGGAATATTGAATACTGAGAGCATTATATTAGATAACATGCCGGGCACATAGGAGACACTCAAAAAGTATATAGATATTTTTTCTTTTTCTATCTTTTGCCATGGTTTTAGATCCTGGGGGGAGGCAGCATTTTATAAATGCTTAAACAGTGCCACATATTGCTAGCATCGACTGGGTTGTTACACAAAGCAGTCTTTCAGAATGGCAGAAGGGGGGAAAGGAAAACTGCATTTAAGCAAGGAGAATAGTTTAATAAAATTATACTCAGGGGAAAAACAGGGGGTACTGTCAAGGAGGCTAATATGATTAAAACCAAAAATCTATGCAAAGAGTTTAAAAGCTTAGAACAGAAGAGCTAGACGCTATTATGTGGTATGGAGAAGTGAGCCGGTAACATTTTCTAAGTAGAAGCAGTAACTTGATGGAACTGGTCTTGAGTGAAGACTGGTTAAAAAGCAGTAGAGAGGCAAAATCAAATAAGGAAAGATTGAAAATAAAGTTCTTGTGATCTAGGCCTGGAGTAAAATAAACAAAGGAGCTCTGGAACAAATGACTACAGAACTAGTCTGCTAAACGAAAAGCTGGAGGTTTGAGTCTACCCAGAAGCACCTCAGAAAAAAGGCCTAACGGTCTATTTCTAAAAGCCACTGAAAAGCCTATGGAGCACAGTTCTACTCTGACACATATGTAGTTGCCGTGAGTCGGAATCAACTGAGCAACAACTGGTTAAGATAAGCAAAAGTGAAAAGAAAAATAGGAGCTATGAACATTTTCTACTAAAAAGAAATTTACAAAGCTGTTTGCTAACTAAAAAAAGGTAAGAGTTATTAGACACATCAAGATCAAAAGAAAACCGGTGTCTCTTCAGTCATACAACCCAGCCAGGATGACACACTTAAGTCTAAATTTGTATAGCAAGAGAACAAAAGCTATGGTACAGATCGTCTAGTCCAACATCCTCATTTTACAAAGAAGGAAAATGATGGTCAGGCAAAAGTCAGAGTAAGACACAGTCCAATGCTCTCAACTGTGCCATGAAGTTTGGCCATGCAGATAGTTTGGAATGAGAGAAGAACGAAGTTTAAGAAGTAGAGAGTTTGTGACAAGAATGGAAGAAGCAAGTACAAATGCTTTTAGAATAAACAATAGTCATTTTCACTACCCTATAAGACATGTCATAAAACAGAGCCTATCCCCGCCCCCCCCCCCGCCCCCATGGAAACACTGTGATTGGAAACTGCATTACTGACCTATGACTCAGCAGCAGATAATAATAGGTGGGCATTAAATAATAAGGTCATCCAAGTGGAACTGTCAAGTAGTCAATTAGAGATATGGGATTAGAGCAGTAGATATACAGCCGAATTAAACCAGCAATTATATATTTTATAACTAATAATAAATTTCAGAATAAAAATGCTTAGTAATTCCTGACCCCACATTTTTCAGTACAACAATATTTGGCATGTTTATATTATAATCAGTAATTTTGACAAGCAGGGAGAAATAAATCCAACCTCTGCCATATTTTCTGCAAGATGCAGCAGGATTTCATGAGTAAGCTTTTTTCGATAACTGATGTGTAATTTCATATTGCACCTCTACGTTTCAATTGTGATAGTGGAATTACTCTGAATTTCCTATGCTGTCTTGTTCAACAATAGAAATAATTTCTCAAGTTCTGAGACTACTCAAATATCTTAACAATGAAAGGGCTACAGGCAAAGAGAACTATCAGCAAAACAAAAACTAAGATGCCCCTTCATTCTAAAGTTAAAATCCAGCCTTATAAGTAGTTAATATTTCTCTTTCCACAGGATCTATGAATCATTTACATTCATTTTTGTAGTAACTGAAATATCAGTTTTAAAAAAGATTTAAACAGATGCTGTTTCTATCACAACAGAGGTAATCAGAATGTTTAAGCTATAGTAAACGAGTTTTAGTCTATATTAACTCTAACATATAATCTGTAATTATTCTCTTGGATAATTTACTGCTTGTCATTATGAGGTCCCTCCAAGACAAGAGAACATTTTAAACCTTTCAGCATATTTAAATAGCAAATATCCATGGTAACAGAGTACCCATACTCTAATTTCAGAAGTGGGAAAACACATTACTAGGCAGGCTTGATTTTTGTTCTGCTGTTGTACTCACTTATGTACATTAACAGTAAGTGGTTGGGGGTACTTTTCCACTCTAACTACTCATGAAATGAGTGAAGAAGAGAGCAATTAAAAACAGAAAATGCTTGCACCTTGCAACAGTGCAGATGATGAGAACTCCAAATAAGTCACATGAAATATGCATAAAAATATTTTCAGAATTACAACTCCATTTGATTCCACTTTATTAAGAATCCTTGTACTATGATTTTAAATATAAAATGAGTGCTCACAAAAAGACATTTGAATAGAAAGGTAGATGCCCAAAGATCCTCATTGCTGTGCTATCTATCTACAATAGGAAAAACAAAACAAAAACACCTCAAACAGATCTAAATATGGGATTCTAGTATAGCCAGTAGCAGAAACCTTATGCAATCATTAAAAAAAATATTATGAAGATACAGAAACGTTTGTATGTTAAATGATTAAGAATTCATTACAAACCCTGCAGCTAACACCACACTCATGGTAAAAGACCCAAAGCTTAAACACTAAGATCAGGAACAAGACAAGGTGTCTGCTATCACCACGGCTATTCAACATTTAAACTTCTGGAAATTTTAACCAGAGCAGTTAGGCAAGAAAAATTAATAAATAAGTAAAACTTTCTATTCACAGATGACAAGATCCTACATATAGAAAATCTCACACAATCTATAATAAAGCTTCTGGAGCTAATAAATGAATGTGTTTCTGCACATCAGCAATGAATAATCAGAAAAAGAAATTAAGAAAACAATTCCATTTACAATAGCATCTAAAGGAATAAAAAATACCAAGGAATTAATTTAACCAGGGGAATAAAAGACACACGCAGAAAAGTACAAAACATTGTAGTTATAGAAAGACATTTTTAAGCAATATAATAAATGGATAGACATCGTATGTTTATGGACTGGAAAATTTAATATTGTTAAGATGATACTACCCAAAATGATATAATCCCTATCAGAATTCCAACTGTCTATTTTGAAGAAACAGGCAAGCTAAACCTAAAATTCAAAAGGAATTGCAAGGGAGTCTGAGTATCCAAAACAATCTTAATAAAGAACAAAGTAAGATTCTCACTTCCCAATTTCAAAGCTTACCACAAAGGTACACTAACCAAAACGTGTGGTATTGACAGAAAGATAGAAATATAGACCAGTGGAATAGAATTGAAAGTCCAGAAATAAACCCATGTATCTGTGCTCATCTGATTTTTGACAAGGATACCAAAACTATTCAATGGAGAAGGAATAGTCTTTTCAACAAATGGTGCTGGGACAACTGGATACCCATATATAAAAGAATGAAGTTGAGCCTCTAGCCTACACAATAAACAAAAATAAGTCCAAATGGATCAAAGACATAAATTTAAGAGCTAAAACAACAAATTCTTAGAAAAAGATAGGCATGCATCTTCATGACCCTGAATTAGACAATACTTTTGTTTTTGATTTTTAATTAGATAGGATACCCAAAGCACAAGTAATCACAGGACACTAATGGGAGACAATATCTGAAAATCTGATACAGTTTAGTATCCAAAATATATAATAAACTATTGCAATTCAACAATAAAAAGACAAATAACACAATTAAAAATGGGCAAACGATGTGAATGGACATTTCTCCTAAGAAGATAAAATGGCCAAGAAGCACATGAAAAGATGCTCGATATTAGTCATTAAAGAACTGTAATTCAAAACCACATTTATTCCCAAGATGGCCATAATGACAAGTGTTGGTGAGAATGTAGAGAAATTAGAACCCTCAGACACTGCTGGTGGGAATATAAAATTGTGTGGCAGCTTTAGAAAAAGTGAGGCAGTCCCTCAAATAATTAAAACATAGAATTATAAGCCAGTTGCCTTCAAGTTGATTGTGACTCATGACAACCCCACGTGTCTGAGTAGAACTGTGCTCCATAGAGTTTTCCATGACTGATTTTTCAGAAGTACATCCCCTGGTCTTTTTTCTAAGGTTCCTCTGGGTGGACTTGAACCTCCAATCTTTTGATTAGCAATCGAGTGCATTAACCATTTGCACCACTCAGGGATTCATACATGGGTCATCCTGAGTCGGAACCAACTCTACAGCAACTAGTGTTTTAGCATTACCATTTGTTGTTGTTAAGTGCCATCGAGTCGTTTCCGACCCATAGTGACCCTGTCTAGGGTTTCCGAGGAGCGGCTAGTGAGCTTGAACTGCAGAACTTGCGGTTCAAACCGATTTTCAGTCCAGTGCATTAACCCACAGCACCACACCAGGACTCCCATAGGATTCAACAATTCCACTCCTACATGTGTAGTCAACCAAAATACAAACATATGTCTATGTAAAACCTTATACCTAGATATATATAACAGTCAAAATGTTGAAACAACCCAAATGTTCATCATTTGATGAATGAATAAACGAAATGTGGTATATGACAATGGAGTATTATTTAGCCATAAAAGGGAATGAAGTCCTGATATCTATGACAGGGAAGATTCTTGGAAACATTAGGCTAATAGAAAGCAGCCACACATAAGGCCACATATGAGTCCATTTAAATGAAATGTCCACAAGACACAAATCCATAAAGACAGAAAGTAATTTAGTGGTCGCTAGGGGAAAACTGGGACTGAATGCTAATAAGAATCAGGGGGAATGGATAAAAGGAGTCCTGGTATGGCACTGTGGGTTAATACGGTGGACTTCAAAGTCGGTTTGAAACACAAGTTGGTGGTTCAAGCTCACCAGCTGTTCCTCAGAAACTCTATACAAGGTCACTAGGAGTCGGAACTGATTCAACGGCACTTAATAACAACAACAATGGGTGACAGATATGCTCTGAAATTAGATAGTGGTGATGGCTACACCCCACTGTAGTCACCACTGAGCTAGACACTTAATTAAAAGGATTAAAATGGTGACTTTTTATGATATGTAAAGTTCATCTAAAAAAGTTAGGCTTTTTTTGAATTTTCTATCTAAATTACGTTTATGACTTCATATAATATAAACACATTTGAAAATCACATGCAATATAAAAATGAAGGGATTGTAGATAATTTTTCCTTCTTTAAAAATTTCTCTTAATTTTCAGCACATTACTTATGGCAGCAAAAAACAGAAACCAATCTACTATTCATTAGGGAAATTATCAAATAAATTGTGATGGAGCTATCAAAAAGGAGTCCTGGTGTGGCACTGTGGGTTAATGCGCCAGATTGCAAAGCCATTTGAACTGCAAGGTTGGCGGTTCAAGGTCACCAACGGCTCCTCTGAAGTCTATGCAGGGTCGCTATGGGTCGGAGCCGACTCGACGACACTTAACAACAATAACATCAAAAAGGAGATATATTAACTGAAAAAAGCACAGGGCTGAACAGTAACTTAAATACAATCCCTTGTGTATGTGTGTTTTAATCATATGCTAGCATGTTTATATCTGCATAAACTCTTTATGGGGGGCGGGTAAGATCAGCAAGGTAGAACTTGGAAACTTTTCTTTTTAATTTTATGCCATTCTGTTATTGGACTTTTATCATTAAAACAATGTTTGAAATTAAAAACACTTGGTTCTTCCTTTAGAATACAACTTGAACTATTAAGATGGCTTTCAATGTATCTGTTAAAGAAAACATTAGCTGTATGCGAGAAAGACGTTTTGAAATGTTGTGGTCTTTTATGATAAGAAAATGCATGCTGCAAAAACACAATGTATATTTTCTGAAAGATTACAGTCATTCTGAAGCAATATTTTCAAACAATTTACCATAATGTCATTTTACCTGGTTATGAGAAGGAAAAGCACTGACAAACTGAAAAACATATCACCATACAATTCTAAATTAAAAACTATGCTGGGTTTCTGATAACAGAATAAAACATATGTCTTTATGGAAATAATGACTTCTGATCTTAGATATATTACGTGATCCTGACACGAGGACATTATACTTATAAGGACACAAAAGCTATTTATTATAAAGTAAGAAGATTAGATTTGCTTGGATTTGCGGATAAAAAGGTACTGATGATCTATAATAATGATAGCATCAAAGAAGTATTAAATTACATGAAAGCCTACAACAGGATATCTGTAGCATCAGAAGCCTAACTGGTACATTAAAAAAATAAAGGGTACATATTCCATCTAATTCTTAACCTTCAAACATACTGTCAAAAAATCATCAGGATTGGATAAACACTGGAGAAATTTACTTTCAGACTGAGACAAAAACATCAGAACACAAATGCATCCATCTATATGTGGTAATGATGCAAATTAAGAAAAATGTATCTACCTGCCATTCAAATTCACTATCTGACCAGTCCCAGTAAGTGCTAATAGAAGAGGAGACATCACTGCAGACACTCCCCTCAGGGAATAAATCAAAAGAAGTGAAGTCTTGATCATCTAACAGGGAATAGCAGTCGTCTTGATCTCCAACAGAAACGGATGAAAACAGCTCCTCACTGCATTCTGAGCTGGCAACGCTTGTTCCACAAGAAGTTAAGTTCCACCTTCAAAAACACAACATGAAAGAAATCATAATAGGAACTATCCAATGCACATAGTTTTAAGACATTAGTGGCAAATATAACTAAATTTTTAGGTATGATAATGATATGGTGATTATCTTCAAAAAGCATCCTTTTCTTTTAAGGATCTGTTCTAAAATATTTATGAATGAAATGTATCTGGAATTTGCTTAAAAATAATAAGGGAGGAGATTTGGGAATAGATAGGCATATAGATGAAGCATGTTGCTGGTATATGAGAATAATTGTAGAAGATGGGTGACAAGTACATAGCGTTCATTATGCTATTCTCTCTACTCTGTATCCATCTGATTTTGTTAGGATACAAATTCAAAGAAAGAAAAATTTGATGAGGAAGAAAGTGCAGCTTTCATCCATTTAAAAGAAAACATATAGCATGGCAGCTATGAGTCACCTCTGGATTCAGATTGACTTCAAGTTCTTGCTGTCACTCCCTAGCTGTTGGATCTTCAGTGAGTCACAACTTCACCAAACCTGGGTCTTCATCTAAAGCTAATATGAGAGTGAACGCAGAGCACTTAGCATAGTGTAATACATTAACATGCGCACTTTAAGAGAGCTTTACTAAGCAGCTTCAAAAAATTCATGGAAAAAAGAGGAAGTAAAAGATAATGAATTTTTTCCAAGAACTTTTTGAAAACCCTTTTTGTATTATTAGGATAGGAAGAAGAAAACCATTGGTGGGTAGAAAAAAGGGCCAAGAATATACAGGTAGAAACTCAAACTGTATTTCTTAAATTTCAATACCTTTTACAAAAAAAAAGAGCAAAGCAGGAAATTAAAATGACCAATAATTCCATTAACCAACAATAACTAACCCTTAATATTTTGGTAGAGTCCTGGTAAGGTACTGCAGGATAAGCACTGGACTGCTAGCCTCAAGGCTGGTGGTTCAAACCCACCAGCTGCTCCTCAGAAACCCTACAGAGTGGCCATGAGTTAGATCCGACTTGACAGCACTTAGCAACAACAAAATATCTTAGTACTTTTTCCTGCATACATATATATTTATATGCAAAATCAGCAACTATTCTGTATACATGTATGAGTATGTTTTGGCATTATGTTTTTGTTTTCACTTAACAATATATATTGAACATTTTCAAGTATATTACTTAAAACATTTGAATAACTACATATTTATTGTTCCACTAACTATCAAAAATTAACTTACTTCCAAGAATTGATATTTAGGCCATCTAATTTTTTGTTCACTACTACAAATAACGGAAGTCCTGGTGTGGCGCTGTGGGTTAATGCACTAGACTGCAAAGCTGTTTGAACTGCAAGGTCGGCAGTTCAAGCTCACCAGCTGCTCCTTGGAAACCCTATACAGGATTGCTATGGGTCGGAATCGACTCGATGGCACTTCACAACAACAACTACAAATAACAGGGAAGTATAGTGACTCCATAGGTTAAGCACTGGACTGTGAACCACAAAGTAGGTGGTTCGAGCCCAACAGCCACTCCATGGGAGAAAGAGGAGGCTTTCTATTCTCACAAACATGAAAAGTGTTGGAAATCCTATATAGGATCCATATGAGTCGAAACCAACTTGACGGCACTTAATGACAACAACTACAAGTAACAGTGAGATGAGCCTTTTTGTTTGTAATTATTTATCCAAATAAGCATTCTCTCAGGATAAAGAAGCTCTGGTAGCATAGTGATTACGATTCGGGCTGCTAACCTCAAGGTCAGCAATTCAAAACTTGAAAGGACAGTACTAGGTCAAAGTACATTAACACTTCTAAGATCCTTGGTACATGCAGTCAAATTCTTGTTTGAAAGGCCTCATCAATTTATACTCCCCAGAGTCCTCATCATACCACACTCTTAACATCACAGGGACTTTTTTTTTTTTTCACTTTTGACCTATCTGGAGAAGATAAAACTTTAAAAATTAGAGGAAAATTGGAAGAAGATTCATTAATGTGCTGCAGTAGTATGCAGATGATACAACTTTGCTTGATACAACTTTGCTTGCTGAAAGCAAAGAGAACTTAAAATATTTATTGATAAAGATCAAAGACCACAGCCTTCAGTATGGGCTGCACCTCAATGTAAAGAAAACAAAAACCCTTACCACTGGACCAATAAACAACATCATGACAAATGGGAAAAAAATTGAAGTTGCAAAGACTTAATTTTGCTTGGATCTACTAGCATCGATGGACTCAAGGGTGGCAACAGTAGTGAGGTTGGCTCAGGATCAGGCAAGTGTTTCATTCTGCTGTGCATAGTCGGTACCGACTCGATGGCTCCTAACAACAACAACAACAACCATCAACACTCATGGAATCAGCAGTCAAGAAATCAAACGATGAATTGTTTTAGAAATCTGCTGCACAAGACCTCGTTAAAGTGTTGAAGAGCAAAGATGTCAGTGTGAGGACTAAAGCGTGCCTGACCCAAGCCATGGTATTTTCAATAGCCTCGTATGCATGTGAAAGTTGGACAATGAATAAGGAAGGCCATAGAAGAATTGGTACATTTCAGTTATGGTGTTGGAGAAGAATATTAAAAGTACCATGGACTGCCAGAAGACCAAACAAATCTGTATTGGAAGAAGTACAGCCAGAATGCTGCTTAGAAGCCAGGATGGTGAGACTTCCCTCATCTCTCATACTTCAGACATATTCTCAGTAGGAACCAGTCCCTTAAAAAGGACATCATGCTTGGTAAAGTAGAGGGTCATCAAAAAAGAGGAACCCCACCCCCCAATGTGGTGGATCAGCACCGTGGCAGCAGCAATAGGCTCAACCTTAGCACTGATACTAAGGATGGGGCCTACTAGACTGGGCAGTGCTTCGGTTTGTTGTGCATGTGGTCGTAATGCGTCAGAACCAACTTGATGGCACCTAACAACATCTGGAAAGAAATATTTTCATATCAATGTTTATTTCTTTGAAGAACAAGATCAAAATTAAAAATATTTCTTCAGCATAAATGGCACATGTAGAAACTGCTGAGTTTGTGTATGCTTTCCTGTGCATAATCTTGACAACAAAATTAATTTACTGATAGAAAAAAATTTATTAGCCATTTGGCTATGAGTCTTTTCTGTGTGTTAGCATTTTCCTTACTGATTTTTGTAAGAGTTCTATATGCCATTGAAGGGTGCCTGTTGCAATTTTTATTTAGTCTGGAAATCTACTAATTTGTTGGGGGTTTTTTGGGGGGGTCTGGAAATTTAGTCATCTGTTTTCCTTTGTAAATTTCCACTAGTTTCACACTATTAACTAGATAATCTTCACTGCTTTGGCAGTAGCATAGGGAATTAATCCTGAAAATAGTAATTCAGTATTTCCGATACTAATAAGCTACAGAAATAATGACTTCCTGAAGCAAAGCTTGTTATTTAGCTGTTATTCAATTGTTTCTCATCTTTCACTAAATCCAGTTATTCTTGATTTATGCATCTCATATTTTAACTTTTCCTCTTATTTTGCATGATTAGTTTTCATTTAGAAGTTCTTGATTTACAAAATTTAGTCAGCCTTAAAAATTTTATGATACCTTTTCCTTTAAGCTACCTTTCCTTTGGAAAGGAAAACCACTAAAACACACACACGCACGTACATGCACACACAAAAAAGCCCATTACAGTTCAGTAAATATAAAAGCAGATGCCAAGAAAAATTTTAAAACTGGCAAAACAACAACAACAAAAACTTTTGCATCCAAAAATCCTAGAATATTTTTTAAATTACTTAGTTTCATCACATCCTTAATAAGGTAGCAGTTGGAGGCTATGTGCCACCGAGTCGGTTCCACTCATAGTGACCCTGTATAGGGTTTCTAAGACTGTAAATCTTTACAGGAGTAGAAAGCCTCATCCTTCTCCCAAGAAACAACTGGTAGATTTGAACTGCTCGCCTTGCAGTTAGCAGCCCAGCTCATAATCCACTACTCTTCCAGAGCTCCTTCTTACTAAGGCAGGCATCTACTAAAACCTAGTAGAATTACCCAAATTGTCCAGGTCTGTCAATATATAAGCTGTGAATGGCAAACACATGATAAGTTCTGGAGACGTACACCTGATCTCCATTGTGTCCTAAGCAAACTATTTTTTCTCTTTTGTCTTCAAACTGCATGTGACTTGTTTCTACCTTTTTTCATTCCTCTATTTAACAAACGTTTAGTCAGTTTCTCCTATGTGCTACAGGTACTGTGCTAGTTGTTGTTAGGTGCCATCGAGTGGGTACTGACTCATAGCGACCTTATGCACAGCAGAACGAAACACTGCCCAATCCTGGGCCAACCTCACAATTGTTGCAACGCTTGAGCCCATTGATGCTGCCACTTTGCCAATCATCTTGCTGGGGGTCTTCCTCTTTTTCTCTGACCCTCCACCTTACCAAACTTGCAGTTCGGACTGATAGCAAATCTATGCACAACAGAATGAAACACTACCCAATGCTGTGCCATCCTCACAACTGTTGTTACACTTGAGCTTGCTGACACTGTACCAAGCCATCGCGATGAGGGTCTTCCTCATTTACAATGACCCTTCACTTTACCAAGCATGATGTCCTTCTTCAGGGACTGGTTACTCCTGATAACATGTATGATAGGCAAAGTCTCGCCAACCTGGCTTCTAAGGAGCTTTCTGGCTGTACTTCTTTCAATACAGATTTGTTTGTTCTTCTAACAGCCCATGGTACTTTCAATATTCTTCTCCAACACCATAACTCAAATGCACCAATTCTTCAATTCCTTACTCATTGAATCAACTTTCACATGCATATGAGGTTACTGAAAACACAATCGCTTGGGTAAGGATACACCTTAGCCCTCACATTGACATACTAGCTGATATGTGAATACTTTAAAGAGGTCTTGTGTAGCAGATTTGCCTAACACAGTATATCCTTTGATTTCTTGACTACTGCCTTCCATTAGTAACTCCAAACAAAATGAAGACTTTGACAACTTCAATCTTTTCTCCATTTATTATGATACTTTTTATTTGTGTAGTTATGAGGATTTTTTATATCTTTACACTGATGTGCAACCCACACCGAAGGCTTTGGTTTTTGATCTTCATCAATAAGTATTTTAAGTTCTCTTCATTTTCAGTAAGCAAGATTGTATCATCTGCATATTGCAGGCTGATAATGAGTCTTCCTCCTATCCTGATACCACATTCTTCATCAAACAATCCAGCTTCAAGGATTATTTACTCAGCATACAAACTGAATAAGTATGGTGAAAGAATTCAACCCAGGAGCACACCTTTCCTGATTTTAAACCATTCAGTGTCCCCTAGTTCCGTTCAAACGACTGCCTTTTGGTCTATGTACAGGTTCCTCATGAGCACAATGAAGTGCTATGGAATACCCATTCTCTGCAATGTAGTCCATAGCTTGTCATGATCCACACAGTTTAAAGTCTCTGTATACTCAAAAAAAGTACAGGCACAAATCTTTCTTGCATTCTCTGCTTTCAGCCAAGATCCATTTGATGTCACAATGATATCTCTTGTTCCACATCCTTGTCTGAATCCAGCTTGACCTTCTGGCAGTTCCCTGTTGATATACTGTTGCAGGCATTTTTAAATTATTTTTTGTAAAATTTTACTTGCATGTGATATTAATCATATTGTCCAATGAATTCTGCATTTCTTTGGGTCACCTCTCTTTACAATGGGCACAAATATGGATCTCTTCTATCAGTTGGCCAGGTGGCTCTCTTCCAAATGTCCTGGCATAGTGAGTGCCTCCAGTGCTTCATCAATTTGTTGAAAGATTTCAATTTGTATTCCATCAATTCCCGCAGCCTTGTTCTTTGCCAGTGTCTTCAGTGCACCTTGGACTTCGTTCTTCAGTACCACTGGCTCTTGAAATGATTGAACATCAACCATTTCTTTTTGGTACAGTGACTCTGTATATTCCTTCCATCTTCTTTTGATGTTTTCTGCATCATTCAATATTTTGCCATAGAATCCTTCAATATTTCAAGTCAAGGCTTGGATTTTTTCTTCAGTTCCCTCAGCTTGAGAAATGCTGAATGCGTTTTTCTCTTTTGGTTTTCTAACTCCAGGTCTTTGCATATTTCATTACAATATTTGACTTCGTCTTCTCGAGCTGACTTTTGAAATTTGCTGTTCAGCTATTTTACCTCTCCTCATTTCTTACATTTGTTTTAGCATCTCTACGCTGGAGAGCAAGTTTCAGAGTCTCTTCTGGCATCCATTTTTGGTCTTTTCTTTCTTGTAAGCAGCCCTACACACACCCTAATTAACAGTGGCCAGGAAATTGGGCTAATGGCTAAAACAAATCACTTAAAACAACAGAAAAACAGTATTTTTTCCTAGTAAAGATTCTTTCTTAATTTTGTTATCTTCTCATTTGCAAATATTATTTTTATTACTATTTCAAGGCAATGTGAATTGAAGCAAAGTACGAATTACTTTAAGCCATTATTGATGGGAGTATAAATTAGCATAATCTTTCTGGAAAGACATTTGTATCTATATTAAAAGCTTAAAAAGGTTCATTCTGAGACATTTTGAACTAGTGTGAGTAAACTGAGACACAAGAAAACATTACCATTGCAGAAGTCTAATGTGATTCACATAGACAAAATTTTGTTTCTTTGTCCTCCTACTCTCTTGTGGAAGAGTATTCTCTTCTTGCTTCACCCAACAGGAAACAGCAACTGAGGCCATACATTCCAACCATGGCCGTACCCTCTTTAATCCCACCAACTGGATCAGAGTCAATACCAGCTGCTATACATCGGATCAAGGACAATAAACAACAGATAAATTCACCCAGAAATGAACTTCACGAATACCAGAGAATGGTGCACATCCTCCAACAAAAGGCAGTTGGTGAATGCCTAAGAATACACCAACATATATTCATCAACTTAATACAAGTACAACAACACAACAATGCCTTGAAAGCAACAATCTCTGTTCACATAGGAAAAAAAAAAGTCTCAAACAAACAACCAAGAGACAGAGCTAGAAAACATTTTTGAGAAAAAAGAAGTACTGGAATTATCTGAAAAAGAATTCAGAAGAATGATATGTAGGTAACTCCAAACTACTTAACACAGGTCGAGGAAAACAAGGAACAATTCAGAAAAGCACTACAGGAACAAGATAAAACAAACCATTTTAAAATGGGGAAGAAATTACTAAAGTATAGGGTGGCACTGTGGGTTAATGCACAAGACTGCATAGTTGATTTGAACCACAAGGTCGTTGGTTCAAACTCACTAGTCACTCCTCGGAAACCTTATACAAGGTCACTATGGGTCGGAACCAACTTGCCAGCACTTAACAACAACCACCACCACCTCAAAGAAACAACACATTTTCACATCAAAACAAGAACAGGAAAATCCTTGATGATTTTGGAAACAATAAAACTATGAAGGAATTGATGAGAAAAAGCACAAAAAATTACTCAGCACAGGAAAGCATACAGAACATAGAAGCCAGCAGCACCACAAAAATCAAACAGCAAAGTGACTGCAGTCAATTCATACCTACTGATAATTACACTGAACGTCAATGATTACACGCACCAGTAAAGAGACAAGAGAGTAGCAGATTAGATAAGAAAGCAAGAGCCTTCAATATGCTGTCTACAAGAGGCACACCTTATACACAAAGACAAAGTATATTAAAAATTAAAGGATGGAAAAATATATATCAAGCTAATTGCAATAAAAAAAATAAGTAGACGTGTCAATATTAATCTCTGATAAAATCAACTGTAAGGCAAAAACTAGTATAAGACAAAAAGGACATTATCTCATGATAAAAAGTCAATCGAACAAAACAACATAACCACAAGATCTATGTTCCCAACAGAAGAGTCTCAAATTACATAAATCAAACTCTATTAGAATATAAGAAAGAAACAGACAAATGTATAATAAATGGTGGGATATTTTAATACACCACTTTTGAAAAATTATAGAACCAGAAAAAAACACAACAAAGACACAGAGGAACTAAACAACACAATCAGCCAACTTGACCTCAAAGATGTGTACAGAGCATTCAACCCAACAACAGCATAATACACACCCTTTCCAGTGCACGTGGAACATTTTCCAGACTACACCATGCGTTAGGCAAAAAAGCGAGATTCAATACATTTAACAACATCAAAATACTACAAAGCATCTTCTCGGATCAAAATGCGATAAAATTAGAAATCAACAAGAGGAAGATCAAGGAAATAAAATTGAATACATGGAAAGTGAACAACACCCTGTTTAAAAAACAACAGAACAAATAAATAAAAAATCCCAGAAACAAATGAGGGCAAAAACACAACATAACAAAACCTTTGGGACACAGCAAAAGCAGTGCTGAGAAGGCAATTTATAGCAATAAAAGCACACATCCAAAGAGAAGAACCAAAAGCAACACATTAACACAATATCCCCAACAATCAGAAATAGACCAGCAAAGTAAGCCTACAGTCACCAGAAGAAAAGAAACAATAAAGATTAGAGCAGAAATAAATGTAGTAGAATACAGAAAAACAATAGAAAGAATCAACAAGACAAGAAGCTGGTTCTTTGAAAGGATTAATAAAATCTACAAAACATGGGCAAATCTAATAGAAGAAAAGGGGAAAATGCAAACAACATGCATAAGAGATCATATGTGTGATGTCGCAATAGAACCAATGGAAATAAAAAAGATAACAGAATACTATGAAGAGATGGACTCCAACAAATTTGAAAATCTAGATGAAATAGATACATTTTTAGAAAAACACAACCTACCTAAACTAACACAGAGTGAAGTAGAAAACTTGAGCAGACCTACATAAAAAAAGAAGAAACTGGTCAGGTCATTAAAAAATTCCCAATAAAAAAAAGTCCAGGCCCAGATGGCTTTATTGGTGAATTTTACCAAACAGATGTCAGAGAAAGCATGACATCCATTTTATTCAAACTATTCCAGAGTATAGAAAAGGATAGAAATCTTCCAAATACATTTCATGAAGCAAGCATAACCGTCATAGCAAAACCAGGCAAGGACATCACTAAAACATAAGATTATAGCCCAATATTCCTCATGAAGGAGTCCTGGTGTGGCACTGTGGGTTAATGCGCCAGACAGAAAGCTGTTTGAACTGCAAGGTCGGCAGTTCAAGCTCACCAGCTGCTCCTTGGAAACTCTAAACAGGGTCACTATGGATCAGAACCGACTCGACGGCACTTAACAACAACAACAACATCCCTCATGAACACAGATGCAAAAATTCTCAATAAAATTCTAGCCAAAAGAATTTAGCAACATTTCAAAAGATTAGTACATCATGACCACATGGGATTCATTCTAGATATGCAAGGAAGGTTCAATATTAGAAAAACAACATAATTTAGCATATAAGTAAAAAATTATTCTTTATAATGAATGGAGAGACACTGAAAGCATTCCCTTTATGAAAGGGAACTAGACAAGAATGCCCTTTATCACCATTTCTATTCAATATTGTGTTGGAAGTCTTAACCAGAGCTATATGGCAAGATAGGGAAATTAAAAGCATCCAAATCCGCAAAGAAGTCAAATTCTATTTGCAGATTACAGAATCTTATACACAGAAAATCCCAAAGACTTAGCAAGGTGGCAGGGTATAAAATCAATATACAAAAATCAGTTGGATTCCTCTATACTAATAAAGACAGCTCTGAAAAGGAAATTATGAAAATAATACCATTTATAATAGTTACACAAAAGATGAAATAGGAATAAATCTAACTGGAGAAACAAAGACCCATACAAAGTAAACTATGAAACACTACAAGAAACCAAAAGAGATTTACAAAAATGGAAGAATATACTATGCTCATGGATAGGGAGATTTAACACTGTGAAAATGTCAATACTATCCAAAGCAATGTATAGATATAATGCGATCCCAATCCAGAGTCCAACATCATTCTTCAGATGGAAAGAGACCTCGGATAAGCAAAGCACTACTTAAGAAGAACAAAGTTGGAGGCCTCTCACTCCCTGATCTCAAAAATTATTATACAGTCACAGTGGTCAAAACAGGCTGGTACTGGCACAACAAAAGATATATACATTATTGGAACAGAATTGAGAACCCAGTAGTAAATCCATCCACCTATGCTCAGTTGCTCTTTGATAAATGGTCAAAACACATTATTAAATGGGGAAAAGAGAGACTCTTCCCCATTTAACAAATGGTACTAGCAAAACTGGAAATGGATTTGTAGAAGAATGAAACAAGATCCCTACATCACATAAGATACAAAATGAACTTAACATGGGGGAAAGACCTAAATGTAAACCTAGAACTATAAAGATTATCAATGAACAACTAGGGACAAACTTAGGGGCTCTAATACATGGCATAAATACATTATCAAACATCACAAAAACACACAAACAGTAGAAGACAAAACAGATTGCTGGGACCACCTAAGAATTAGAAACTTATGGGCATCAAAAATTTCACCAAAAGAGTAAAAAGGAGCCCACAGACTTGGAAAAAATGTTTTTTACCATGACATATCAGACAAGAGACTTAATAGTGAAATTTTATACAAAACTATAACACCTCTACAAGAAAAAGATCAACAAGCCATTTAAAAAATGGGCACAGGTCATGAACACACACTTCACCAAGGAAGACATCTAGGCAGACAAAAAAATACATGAAGAAATGCTAATAATCATTAGGTATTGTTGTTGTTAAGTGCCATCAAGTCTGTTCCAACTCATAGCAACCCTATATAGGGTTTCCCAGGAGGGGCTGGTGAGTTTGAATCACTGACCTTGTGGTTCAAATCAACCTTGCTGTCCAGTGCATTAACCCACAGCTCCACACCAGGACTCCATTGATGTTATTGTTGTTAGGTGCCATCGAGTGGGTACCAACTCATAGCAACCCTATGCACAATAGAATGAAACATTGCCCAGTCTTGGGCCAACCTCACAGTTGTTGCCACACTTGAGCCCACTGATGCTGCCACTTTGCCAATCCATCTTACTGGGGATCTTCCTCTTTTTCTCTGACCCTCCACTTTACCAAACATGATATCCTTCTCCAGCGACTGCTCCCTCCTGACAATATGTCCGAAGTATGAGAGACAAAGTTTGGTCATCTTGGCCTCCAAGGAGCACTCTGGCTGCACTTCTTCCAACACAGAACTGTTGGTTCTTTGGGCAGCCCATGGCACTTTCAATGTTCTCCTCCAACACCATAATTCAAAGGCATCAATTCTTCTACGGTCTTCCTTATTCACTCTCCAGCTTTCGCATGCATATGAGGTTATTGAAAATACCATGGCTTGGGTCAGGCACACCTTAGGACTCCATTGTTGTTGTTGTTAAGTGCTCTCGAGTCTATTCCAACCCATAGTGACCCTGTATAGGCTTTACAAGGAGCAGCTGGTGAGCTTGAACCACTGACCTTGCAGTTCAAACTGACTTTGCAGTCTGACACATTAGCCCACAGCACCACACCAGGACTCCAGGACTCCATTAGAGATATGCAAATCAAAATAACAAGTTATCATCTCACACACCAACATTAACAGCGAACTTAAAAGAAAACAATAAAAGCTGGTGACGGTGCGGAGACTGGCACTCTCTTATATTGCTGGTGGGACTGTAAAATGGTTCAACCACTTAGGAGAACTCAGAAAACTGGAAATAAAAATACCTCACGACCCAGCAATCCCTCTAGTTGGTATATATACAGAAGATATACGAGCTAGGACGAGCAGATACATGCACACCTATGTTCATCGCAGTACTATTCAAAATAGCAAAAAGATGAAGACAGCCTAAATGCCCAATAATGGAAGAATGGATAAACAAACTTTGGAACATACACACAATGGAATACTTTGCAATGTGGAAGAGTAACGACAAATCTGCAAAACACCTCTTAACTTGGATGAACCTGGAGGATACTATTCTGAGTAAAACTAGTCAATCACAAAAGGATAAATATTGTATGAAGACATTATTGTAAAAGCTTAAGAAAAGGTTTCCAGACTAATTCACAGGCTAGAGGGTGAACTTTGGTGACAGGAAGGGCAATATCCAGGAAGAGGAAGGGTGGCAAAAGAATGATGAAGACAGGCAAAGACACAGGGAGGTATGTGTGGCCAAAAAAAAAAAGACAAATGAAAGAGGAAGAAACAAATGTCCCCCAAACCATGGGGACTAATTTAAAGATGTCGTTTGTTGTGAAGTGCCATAAAGTTGGTTTTGACTCATAGTGACCTGGATACGGTTTCCAAGGATAAAACTGAATAATTTCATAACCATTCAAAAACTTATATTTTCAACTGAAGAAAACACACAATAAAACTGCAAATACACTGGCCACAAACTGTATACACAGATCATCATCCTCATTTTAAGAAATCATACATGGAAGCTTCAAAACGTTCATGGACAATGGACTTGAAAGATCATGGGAAATTACCAAGAATTTCATTGAAAAAGCAACATTAAAATATTAACTATTGGTATTTTTAGGCAAAAGGATCATGAGAAGTTATTTATGTCATTATAGTTTTTTTACACAGAATCCTGCTGTGGCACAGCAGGTTAATATACTAGACAACAGGTTGGTTTGAACCACAAGGTTGGTGGTTCAAGCTCACCAGCCAGTCCTCGGAAACCCTATACAGAGTTGCTATAACTCAAAACTGACTCGACAGCACTTAACAAAAACAACATTTTTTTACATGCTTACAGTGTTCTATTATTGTCAGGAGGGATCAGTCGCTGGAGAAGGATATCATGTTTGGTTAGGGTGGAGGCTCAGAGAAAAAGAGGAAGATACCTAGCGAGATGGATTGGCAAAATGGCAGCATCAGTGGGCTCAAAAAATGGCAACCGGGCAGTGTTTCATTCTGTTGTGCATAGGGTTGCTATGAGTTGGTACCGACTCAATGGCACCTAACAACAACAACAGTCTTCTATGGACTCCTGGTGTGGCGCTGTAGGATCAGCACTGAACTGTAGACCACAAGGTCGGCAGTTCAAACCCACCAGCTGCTCCTCAGAAACCCTATACAGGATTGCTACAAGTCAGAATCAACTCAACAACCCTTAACAACAACAATAACAGTATTCTAGAGTGAGCTTTTATAATTAAAATTTAAGTATGACTCCTTTTTACTACTGTCAGTCTCAAACTTTTAATGAACACCCATTGTGTGCTTAGTACTTAACTATTCAAATTTACAAAGTCCTTATCTCCATTAAGAGAAAGCCACCTAATACTAAGATCTTAGCTATAACCATAAACTCACTCTCAACAGAAATTTTCTCCATAATCTTCTTTTTTAATGGTGAGAGTCTCAATAAAATAGCACTTAACTTAATAATGAGACGTTTTACTCAAATTTTAATTTTAAAAAGGCAGAACCAAGAACATTTATCCACCAGGCTTTTTTCAGCAAGAACATACAGACTAAGAACTTTCAACCGTAGTTTGGTAAATAGTCACTTGAATGTCAAAATTAAGAAAAACATGTTCTTTGCAGACATTCCTCTGCCATCCCCTCCTCCTTTCTCAGATGGACCTGACCATTATTATCTCTCAGAATGCTACTGTTGTTAAGTGCTGTTGAGTCGATTGCGACTCATAGTGACTCTGTATGGGGTTTCAGAGGAGCATCTAGTGGGTTTGAACTGCTGACCTTGTAGTCCACAGTCCTGTACTGATCCTACAGTGCCACACCAAAAATCCTAATTCAATTGCTGAGTACTGTTGCATAAAGTCTTTGTCAGACCGATGAAAGTCATTCCAAATCCAAGCTATGCATTCATACTCAGGGAAAAGTCCCCCAATCATCACTTTTAATTATCATGGATTCCCTGCAGAATCCCCAAAACAGTCACCCAGACCTCTGCTACTCTTCTGGAGCCCACTGGTCCATCAGGTTCCAATTTAGAGCAGATGACACAACTCTACTCCTTTAAGTTCCTTACTCTCCTCCCACCTACCTCAATTGTCTGGGGACCATTACCCAACCTTCCTACACTGTACTGTCGTAGAAGAAAAAAAATCCATCTCATTTTAAAGATTAATCCTTCCATTTGGGCTTCTGAGTTCATCCTCTCTGTCCCTGTCATCCCACTCTTCTTGTATTCTCAACTACTCCCTTTCCTCTAGACTGCTTTTAAAGAGCTAAAATCTATACTTTTGGAAAAGAAAAAGTAAACAACGCAAAAAGCAAATCTTCACTTACCTCTTAAATTATCCTTTCCTCCATGCTGAATTTATTACAAAGTATCTTCGCAATCCTTTGTAACCTGTAGTTCCATTCCTATTTATAAATCCAAAACCAAACCAGTTGCTGCCAGTCAATTCTGACTCATGGTGATCTCATGTCTTTCAGAGTAAAACTGTGCTCCATAGGGTTTTCAATGACTGTGCTGTTTCTGAAGAAGCCATGGTATTACAGTGGTTTTGGTACAAAAGGTTGGTGGTTCAAACCCACCAGCGGCTCTGCAGGTGAAAGATGTGGCAGTCTGCTTCTGTGAAGATTAAACCTGCTACCACCAAGTCAATTCCAACTCACAATGATCCTAGTTGTTGTTTAGTGCCGTTGAGTCGGTTCCGACCCATAGCAACCCTGTATAGGGTTTCCGAGGAGTGGATGGTGAGCTTGAACCGCCAATCTTGTTCAGGCCAACTTCGCACTCCAGCACATTAACCCACAGCGCCATACCAGAACTCCCCTGTATAGGGTTTCTGAGACTGTAAATATTTACAGGTGCAGAAAGCCTCATCTTTCTCCCACGTAACCACTGGTAGTTTCGAACTGCTGACCTTCAGGTTAGCAGCCCGACTTGTAGCCACTACGCTACCAGTGCTCCTTAATGATCCTATGTTGTTGTTGTTGTGTGCCGTGGAGTTGTTTCCGACTCATAGCAACCCTGTACAGGGTTTCTGAAGATGTAAATCTTTATGAGAGCAGAAAGCCTCATCTTTCTCCAGCAGAACAGCTGGTAGTTTTGAACTGCTGACCATGAGATTAAAAGCCCGATTCGTAACAACTACGCTAGGGCAGAGTAAAAGTGCCCATTGGGTTTCTGAGACACTAAATCTTCACAGAAGCAGACAGCCTCATGTTTCTCCCTCAGAGAGCCTGGCGAGTTTGAACCGACCTTGCAGTCAACAGTCCAACACCAGTGTTCCTTGTCTGCAAAGATTGTTGTTGTTGTTGTTAAGTGCTGTCGAGTCGGTTCTGACCCATAGCAAGCCTGTATAAGGTTTCTGAGAAGCAGCTGGTGAGCTGGAACTGCCAACCTTGCAGTTCAAACAAGTTTGTATTCCAATACATTAACCCATAGCACCACAACCCTTCGAAACAGTTCTACTCTGCCATATAGGTTCACTATGAATTGACTGATGGTAAAGGTAAAAGCAGACTGTCATGAGGTACTTCTGGGTGGACTCAAACACCAACCTTTCAGGGGCAGAGTGCTTAACCAGTTGCACCACCCAAGGACTTATCCACTTCTACTACACTCTGGAATTTATTCTGATTACTCCCAAATCCAGGTTTCTAGCCTGGATATTTCTCCACAAAGACTGACGCCATTCTTAACTTGTCTCAACAAGTCCACAAGTTCCTCCTGCCTCTGTTATCTACCTTTCTTCATGGAATGGGGTTCTCCCACCTGCAAACTACAGCTCTTCTACACCTCTGATTTCTACATCTAGAGAAGGAAACTGTGGCTGGTACAAAAGGCACACAGTAGTTTTGGGTTTTTCTAGTTAATGGTAATAGAAAAATGGGGATCAAAATTCACATAACCAAATAACTGATTTATACAATGGTACATTTCATATCTTGCCAATAGCGTGTACAAAAGTAAGACACTGTCCTCCTCCTCAGTTTTCACAATCGTTTAATGTCAAGGCACTGATGCACTCTTGAAAGATGATGAGAATCACACATGTGATAGCTAACATTAACCTGTTTCATCTCATAATTTAATCATAAGGCCTACCACTATCCTTATACATTTTTTGAATTTGCTAAACTGCATTCTTTGTGTGAGTGTGCGGTGGGAGGTTTGTAGTGGCTCATGTGGCAAGTGTACAAAACAAGTGAAACTTATAGAAGTGGTAAAAGAGAACCCTCATTCACACCAGGAAAAGCCATTTCTAAAACCAACAAAATTGCCTTAAATACTCTATTTCATATTGGTATTTGAAATGTTCAAAAAAATTATTAACATGTTTTGGCTCACTGAAATGTCTTTTAATTTCTTTCTTTATTTTAATTTTCCCACAATTCTAGACAAACCCAACCCTATCACAAGATTCTAAAAGGCACTCCTAGGAGAGTATGAATTCTTAAGAAACTGTGTCAATATAATTTCATTTTCTATCGAACCCAGACCAGTGACAAACAAATCTAAGTCACCAGTGACTCCAATCTGAACACTGCATGCATTAAGCCCCAATTTTTCCAGTTCAAGCATTTTTTCCTAGGAATTATCTGCTTTTCTTACCCTGCATTTTGCAAGGCACTTGGCCCATAAGTAATAGTGCTGTCACTCTTTCCATTAATGGAGATTGCAAATGGGGCCCAGAGTCAGGTAAATGAGCAAACACAAAACTATCATCATCATAAAACCCTCAATTAAGAGCACTGTTTAAACAATCTCCAAAGTTCTGTCATCAGCTAACAAGAAGCAAAATAAAGGAAAGTAAATGGGAACACCAGTTTGGTAAATTGAAAAGCTTGCTGACAAGCTTTCTGCTTTCAATGAAATTTGCATTAACGGCTAAATTGAAAGCAGAATCTTAGTTCTCAACTACTTAGATCTGATTTTTGGACTGTTGCTTGAATTGATGAATTCGATGAAGAAGAAAGAAAGAAGAAAAAAATGATACTACTCCAAAGTAAAAGAACTCCCTAAACTCAATTTTGCTTGCATAGCTGATTTAGCTGTTTGCTTCTCCCTGAAAAGAAAATGTCCATAAGTATATATATGGTGTTGTCAATGTTGTTGACAAGTGCCGTCAAGTCAATTCTGACTCAGAGAGACCCTGTACAGAGTCTCCGAGGAGCAGCTGGTGGGTTTAAACTGCCAACCTTGTAGTTCACAGGATATACAGTTTTCTCAAATGCTATCATGAAGACAGGTAGGAAGGCAGAACACTCAAGAAAGAGAAAAAGCTAAAAGAGCAAGCTAGCCTGGGGCAGAAACATCTGCTATAACTACTGTTAATTCTGTATCCCTTGATCTCATCGGTGAGAAAGATGAGGCTTTCTGCTCCCATAAAAACTTAATCTCAAAAACTTATGTAGGTGTCAGAATCGATTTGACAGCAGTGGGTTTGATCTCTGTTGCAAGGGGTACAAACTAAGGTATATTAGACCCCCTACTGCCATTCCAAGCCTTGTAAAAAGTAGGTTAGGAGCAGAGGTTTCAAAAGGGGTCAAAAAAAAAAGCAGATAGCAAGTAGGAAAATACAAGAATGTCTGAATTGGAAACACTGGGGCTTGACAAGAACCTTCCCCTTTTCACCCTTACTGCACCATTTTGGAAAACAACCTTGACCTGACCATGGTCTCGAAGAAAGGGGGCTAGAAAAACAGAAGGAAGGAATGGGGAGGAGGAAGAACAGAACAAGCTGCAAGAAATATGTTACTGTCTCATAGCTTCACTCCCCACCACCCCCACTGGTTTTTGGCAGTTCTTATCCTCCTAGCTCTGTCCCCACTGTTCCCATGCTCTCATTATTGTTGTGTTGTTGTTGCTAAGTGTCTTCAAATAGGTTCTGACTCACAGTGACCCTGTATAGGGTTTCCAAGGAGCAGCTAGAGGACTTGAACTGCCAACCTTGTGGCTAGCAATCTAGCTTATCCTACAGAGCCATACCAAGACTCCATCCTCATCATTAAAGCAGGTTAATTCTGAAATCATCTAACTTTCTTGTATATGTGATTTAAGTTTTGTTCTGCTGTAAAACTTAATTATCAAATATGTACAAAAGTATTATTTTATATTATTCTTTAATGCAAACAACCCTTAGCATACTTGAGTAACATTAAAGGGCTAAACAGGCTTTTGTGACTTAGTCTGAGAAAGTATAACAACCATTTCTAACACTGGAGCATTCACTTCTGTTCCAAGTTTCATCACTGATTCCAAAGGAACAGTCTTGGGTTTGCTTGTCTAGGCTTTATGACCTCCAACTTAGCCTTTTCTCTCCAGGCCTCAGTTTCCTCATTTTTTATAGTGAGAATTTGGAATACCCAGTAACAGATAAACTACCACATCCTTTTGAAATGTGTTATACTTACATTCTGTGTGACTATGTAATCATAACACTGTAATGTAACTTTCTTTTAGGTAAGAATCATATTTTATAATATCCTTGTATCTGGTAAAAGTTCTGTAAATCTGTAGATTGATTTAAGGGGGTGGTGGTGGTTAAGTAGTGCCATTGAGTTAGTTCCGACATATAGCATGACACTGTATATAGGGTTTCTGAGACTTTAAAAATCTTTACAGGAGTAGAAAGCCTTATCGATCTCCTGGGGAGTGGCTAGTGGATTCAAACCACCAACCTTGTGGTTAGCAGTCCAGTGTTTATCCTATAGAGCCACCAAACTCCCGATTTAACGTGGGGTAATGATGTTTGTGTCATCAAGTCGATTCCGACTCATAGAGACCTTGTATAGGATTTCCAAGGCTGTAAAATCTTTACAGGAGAAGAAAGTCTCATCTTTCTCCTGGATTTAAGGGGTGGGAGGGAAAGAAACATCCAAAAGACCTTCATGCTCACATGAATCAAAGGTGAATCACAAATTAGGTCTCCAATATTCTCCACAGCTGAACTCCTGCCCTTGTCCTCCATGGTGGTAGTGGTGGTGGTGGTGTGCCATGGAGTTGATTCTGACTCACAGCGACCCTGTACAGGGTTTTCAAGGCTGTAAATCTTTACGGGAGCAGAAAACCTCATTTTTCTCCCCTGGAACAGCTGGTAGTTTCGAACTGCTGACTTTGAGGTTAGCAACTCGACTCATAACCACTACACTACCAGAGGCTCCTTTGTCCTCCATACACCAATATTTTCCCATCTTTTCACAAACCCTCCCAGCCTTTTGCATACATATCTCAAATCGCCACCTACATTAACAGGTTGGGACTGGGTTTAAAATATCTCCAAAAGCCCCACATCCTTTAGCATAACACTTCAATGCTGGCATGAGAGAATTCTCCAGAACACTCTAACTCCCAATAACAAAAAGTGTATGGGGAGAAAATGCCATAATCTTTTATTTCCATTTTTTCCACGCACTTTTTGAAGCCCCCTTGTATAAGCAAGTCTATCCTAGCCTCGCTCCTACCCCGCAATGGGACAGTAAAACAAGGGATGTGCTACATGTAGGAATCTTCCAGATTTAAGTTTATACCTTTTGGTTGGGCCTGAAGCACTAAGTTCAGAAAGGAGGAAGAACAGAAAAAAAGAATCCGCTGGTTTCCTAGAGCTCAACCAAAAAAAAGAAAAAGAAAAAACCGGGCATGGGTGAGTGAAAGAAAAAATAAGGCTGTGAGAAAGAGAACAGGTTTAAAATGGGAAAAAGAAAGGTCGAGAGCTTTAAAAGTCACCTTTCAAAAGATCCATGGATTGATTCTCACCATCCGAAATCTAGTGTACCGGAAATGGAAGGGGTTAAAGTTTTGTGACTGGATGGAAACTGGACAGCATCTAAAAATCAAAGGAGGGGGGGGGGCGGGATGGGATTTACAGGGTACATGTCCGGGCAGGAGAAAGGGGGGTACTAGGGAAAGAAGTCGCTACATCGCCAGGAGATGAATAACGAAAAGAGCGAGGGTAAAATGCCGGTGCAAAGAAAAACCAGAGGGCAGGGGTGAATAAGGAGAGGGAGTGCAGGCCAGGGCCAGTACAGGAGCCCAGGAAGGAGCGCTGGACTAAGAAAGAAGCG
>NW_006408907.1:769939-772155 GCF_000296735.1 Chrysochloris asiatica
ACTTAGCAATAACAACAAAATTAGAGCACAGTGACTGGGGGTACGGATGCCCAAGACTCGGGTGTGGGCGCCCCGGAGTTCTCCGGCTTGAGGCAGGGGTGTGGGAATGCCCTCAGCCGCGGTTCGTACCTGTTGGTGTGGAAGCGGTGGAGTGGGTCGGTGCGATGGCAGGAGGACAGCTGGCAGCCGAAGTCGCTGATGTCCAAGCAACCAGGCTCCTCGCTCAGGCAGGTGCCCACCCCGCGAGGGGGTCCCAGGAGCGGGAAGGGCTCCTCAGGGGTTAGAAACTTCTCATACGAAGTGGTGGCCGAAGCCTCATCGGACATGGTTGAAGATAGCCTGGCTCGGGCTCGCGCTCTAGCTCAGGACTGCTTCCACGCTCGTCCCTGCCCCCACTCTAACCTGTCCGCTGTCGCCGCCGCCGCCGCCGGGGTGTGCCCGCCGCAGCTCACTGGCAGACTGGGCGCCTCGGCCCGCCCCTGCCCAGAGAGTACAGAGCCACGCGAAGAGGCTACTCGAAGCCACAGCGGCCACCCGGCCACTCAGTCAGTGCCTCGATCGCAGTCGTCGCCGCCGTCGCCGCCACCGCCTCTGCCACTGCCTGACCCAGCAGTCAGCGTAGCGCCTCTGCCGCCGGGCCCGCCCCGCCCACTGCGCTCGCCGCTCGCGACTGCAGCAGTCCAGCCAGCGCCCGCCGGGAGGGGAAGGGTGTCGGGAAGCCGCGCCCCGTGCCCCCTGCCGGAGCGGAGGAGGAACTGAACCTTCTGCCCACAGCGATTTAGCGCGCTCCGCCCCGCCCTTCCCCGCCCTCCACGCCTCAAATCTGGGATTCTGGGCGCTGGAAGGGCTCAGCCATTCAGGCCAACCTATTCCTCCGTTCCTCCATCCGTATTTACTTACTAAGCAGAAAACCAAGGCCATGAGAAATGAGACTTGGCCAAGGTCACACTGTGGGTCCGTGAGAAAGAATCCAGATGCCCTGACTCCCAACACACTCAATTCAACAAGTATTTATTGAGCCCCTGCAGTGCATGCCCAACATTATGCAACGAGTTATTATTATAGGAGAAATGGACAGTGGCGTCAAAGAGCCATGGTAGCTTGGTGGGTTAAGCATTAAACTGATAGCCGCAAGGTCGGTAATTCAAACCGAAAAGGAGAAAAATGAGACTGTCTGCTTCAGTAAATGATAGTATCCGCAACCCTAAGGAGCAGTTCTGCTCTGTTTTACAGGGTCGTTGTGAGTTGGAATCGGCTCCATGGCAGTGAGTTGCATTGGGTTGGACTGTGGTGTCTTCAGGATTGGTTTCCTGGTGTGGCGCTGCAGGACACTGTGCTGGACTGCAAGGTCAGTTTGAACCGAAAGGGTCCCTATGAGTTGCAATGCATGCACTCAACAGCACTTAACAACAACCACCTGCAGTTAACAGCCCAACGTCTAACTCAGCGCCACGAGGGCTCCTACAGAATCCTTAGTAATATTAAGTGCCGTCGAGTCGATTTCCGATTCATAGCTACTCTGTATAGGGTTTCTGAGGAGAAGCTAATGGATTTGAACTGCCGATCTTGTGGTTCGAAGTGCTGATCCTACAGTGCTACACCAGGAGTCAATGTAATGTTTATAATTAATTTTAAATAATAGAATAATATGTGATACCGCTGTAAATTGCTTAAATGTACCATTTAAGTGCCTTCGAGTCTGTTCTGACTTACAGCGACCTTGAACCTTGAACCTCGAACCCTGATCCTCCAACCTTGCAGTTTTCAATCCAGTGTTTATCCTACCGCACCACACCAGGATTGAGCATTTCTTAGATTATAATTATGGAGTCCTGGTGTGGAGCTGTGGGTTAATGCGCTAGACTGCATGCAAGGTCGGGTTGAACCTTAAAGTAGGCGGTTCAAGCTATGAGTCAGAACCGACTGGATGGCACTTAAGAACAAGAGATGATATTAATTTCCTAGCAGTCCTGGTATGCCGCAGTAAGATAAGCAAGCACTGGATTGCTAACATTAAGATCAGTGGTTCAAACCTAGTAGCTGCTCCTGGGAAACCCAATAAAAATGTTGCTATGAGTTAAAACCGACGTCATGGCACTTAACAACAAATTCCCCGTGAAGATTAAAAAGCCTCAGAAACACTATACAGGGTCACTGTGAGTCGGAACCGACTTGACGTTACTTAGCAATAACAACAAAATTAGAGCACAGTGACT
>NW_006408907.1:773206-780217 GCF_000296735.1 Chrysochloris asiatica
GTTGAAGAGCAAAGATGTCAGCTTGAGGACTAAGGTGTGCCTGACCCAAGCCATGGTATTTTCAATAACCTCATATAGATGTGAAAGTTGGACAGTGAATAAGGAAGATCGTAGAAGAATTGATGCCTTTGAGTTGTGGTGTTGGAAGAGAATACTAAAAGTGCCATGGACTGCCAAAAGAAGCAATAGAAAAAGAGGAAGACCCCCAGCGAGATGGATTGGCCAAGTGGCAGCATCGATAGACTCAAGCGTGGCAACAGTAGTGAGCTTGGCCCAGGATCGGGCAGTGTTTCGTTCTGCTGTGCAAAAGTTCGCTATGAGTTGGTGCCGACTCGATGGCACCTAACAACAACAATCCTTACACTCATGGTGTGGTTCTGTAGGATAAGGTGGATTTGAACCCCAAGGTGGGTTGTTCAAATTCACCAGACACTCTTCTGAGACCCTATACAGGGTAGCTTTGAGTCGGAAGCGACTCAACGGCACTTAACAATAATAACAACAATATTTAAAGGCCCATCTCAAAGGTGACCTCCTTTATGAAGCAAAGTCTTCCACTCCCAAATAGGAGTTAGGCCAATGTCCCCATAGAAAATACAACATTGTGCTGAGTTTGTTCAAATTGAATCAATTTATTATCTGCCACATACTTTTCTCCTATCTCTTTTTACTGTGTTCTAGACAAGTTGTTCCCAGATCTTGGATATATAGCAGTTTTGAAAATATTTGGAGTAAAACACAAGATTGCCAATTCTTTTTATTTTGCCAAATGATGTAAAAAAAAAAAAAAAATCCCCTGATTCAGTTTTATATAAGGAAGAACATTTTCATAGAAAAGAATAAGAGCATAATCTTTCAATAAAAACAATCTTTATATTAAATATATCTAGCTTTAGGGAAAAAGTCAATACACTGAATCTTGAGGAAAGCATAGAAAAAAGTAGGTGGAAAGAAGGGTGGAAGGCATGCCAGGTGAAAGGGCAAAAGAAAAGGAAGGAGGGAGAAAGGGGACAGTAACTGAAATAAAACAATATATAAGCCCCACTCAGTCTTAATCATTGTTTCTTGCCCTACCAATGCAACTTTTAATGTGTATGACAACTCCTCAGGCACTCCTTTAAAATGTATATATGTTATCTTATTTCAATAACTTGATTACCTAATTACTGAGCATGATTGTCTTCTTTCATGTAGATTGCAAAAAAGGTAAGTTGCATTGTGAATGTGGCTTTTGAAATCAATCATTTGTCGATACCTAACAGGGCTGACCAATTTCAAAATCAGTGACAGTGAGGGTGGTGATGGTTTGATCTATGGTCCCCAGTGCCTCCATCCTCAGGGGCCTGAGACTAGTGAATTGAAGGTGTCATTGTTTAGTTCCCACAAACAAGAAACTAAATTGTACAAATTAGAGTCCATTTGCTTCAAATAATATAATGCTCAGATAATAACACACAAACTATTAATCAGAAGCTAACAAGAGTCTAATTAAATATATATATTTTTTACATGTAATAAGTGCTTTTCAAATTGCTTTTCAAATTGGAGTCTAATTGGAGTCTAAATGGCACAAATTGGAAACTGGAGTTTTCAACAAGTATGTTTTACTTTTACGTTTAAGGCATATTCTGGACATGTGGATGACCACATTGTAACAACCTGCTGCCATATAATTTATGGCATCATTTAAATTTACAGTAATTTTTTGTTTTGCATACTATTTGTAAATTTGCTTTGGTGCTGAAGTTTCATAAGAGCTTTATGAACATACAGAGTTTATAGTTTTATGTTTACTTATGTTTTTAAAAAATAACAAAAGAATTTAGGCAAATATGTGGGTCGGAGAGAAGGTTTTTCATTTAAATTAAAGAGCTCCTTAAGGAGCTCTGGTAGCGTAGTGGTTACAAATCAGGCTGTGAATCTCACGGTCAGCAGTTCGAAAATACCAGCTGTTTCGTAGGAGAAAGATGAGGCTTTCTGCTTCCGTAAAGATTTACAGCCTCAGAAACCCTGTGCAGGGTCGCTATGAGTCAGAACCGACTCAACATAACATACAAACACATAACAACAACAACAATATATTTATAGTTGGGAAACACTGACATAGATACTGACAGTAACATATAGAGAGTGTGCAAGTTATTGTTAGGTAACTTCAAGTAGGTTTTTAACTCATATCAAGCTTATGTGGCAAAGTAACATGATTCTATAATGTTTTCTAGACTGTAATCTTTATGAGAGCAGAACTGCTGGGTGGGTTCAAACCTCTGACGTTTTGGTTAGTAGCTGAGAGCTTAATCACTGCACCACCAAACCCATTACCTTCTAGTCAATTCCGACTTGTAACAACCCTATAGGCATTGTAGAATTGTCCTATAGGGATTCGTCTTGTTCCCATGGAGCAGCTAGTGGTTTGACCCACCAACTTTTTGGCTAACAGCCAAAGTGCTTAACCCACTGCTCCACCAGGGCTCCTTAAATATATGGTGGTGGTGGTGGTTATGTGCCGTGGAGTCGGTTCTGACTCATAGCGACCCTGCATAGAGTTTCCGAAGCTGTAAATATTCACAGGAGCAGAAAGCCTTATATTTCTTCTGTGGAATAGCTGGTAATTTGGAACTAGGTAGACCTTGAGGTTAGCAGCCCAACTCGTAACCAGTACACTACTAGAGCTCTTTATATATGGTGGTGGTCGTTGTTAAATGCTATCAAGTCGGTTCTGACTCACAGCGACCCTGTATGAGGTTTCTAAGGAATGGCTGGTGGGTTTAAACTACCAGCAGACCAGTGCTTATTCTACAGAGCCACACCAGAACGCAAACTATGTGGTAATGATGCACTAATACATCTTAACCAAGTCCATAACCATTAAAAGTTGATGACTAGATGTTCATTCCCCCTTCTTGTTCTACTTTAAAAGTTTTTGTTCCTTAGGTTTACCTAGTTAGAATGGAGCTGCGCATTCTACAAAAATCTTTCCAAATTTATGTTTCTCTGAAAATGTGTCTACAGTAGTCTCCTGTCTTCTTTGAAGGTCTAAGCTTATGTGGAAACCTGAAGTGCTCTACCTTCTTCAGAAGCACAAGTTACTTTGCTGAGAGTTGGTAGGCTGCAGAAGAGCTGTGGGGAAACTGACTGGACTTGAGAATTGTCAACCAATCTGTCATTTTGTTTACTATTGGCTAGATAATATTGGCTAGATTGGAACTGACCCAATCATCTATGATCTAGCCTTTGTAATTTTTTCATGTGACTGATTGATTTCTGGGGGCAAAGTATCTCTATACATTCTCACCAGTAACTATTTACATACGTAAACTTTGCCCCCATCAGTCCCATGAAGTTGTAAACCTCCAAGTTTCTAGTGGTGGATGTTTCAATCTCCATAAGTATCAGGTTTTTCAGCTTTTTCTGCTGTATGGCCATTTACTGGATCATTTGTAAGGACAGCACTGCAAAGAAAATACTAAAAGAAGGATTATGATCAGAAATTGCTATCTGTTTCTCAGCCAGAAGGCAATTAACACATATATTACAACCAGAGAATGATTCCATCCCCAATCTGTGGAGTACGTAGAACTGTGGGGTCATTTGCCAAATTACCTACTTTTCTTATGTATTTATTTACGTTCCAGATCGTCTTATTAATATTAAAGATCTCAAAGAAGTCTGTAGGGATGGTAAGTGCAACATTCTCCTTCTAAAACAGGTCATACTCCCCTTCAAAAAGCTAATCTTAAATATAAGGCAACTATGTTCTGAACATACCATATAAAGTAGTATTCACAAATTCTAAGGATTAGGAAATGGACAGATATTCTGGGGATCATCATTCCATCCCATTAGACTGACATTGTCGAAATCATTTGCTATTCTCTAAATCATAGCATGCAGGATTCACTCTACTTTCCAGGCCTCTTGTAAAGAATGAAATGAAGAAGAAGCCTGAGGAGAGAAGAAACAAATATAGAGTTTCTCTCTAGTAGTTGTGTTTCAGTTCTTAAATCCAGACCCTTTTTTAATTACAGTTGATATTTTCTTTCTTGAATTAAATTATTTATAGATCACTTTTCCTAGAGGACAAACCAATGACCCAGAATGGACCCTGAGTGATGTCATCATACATCATACATGAAAAAAGAAAAAAAAAAATAGGAAAGAAAGAAAAGACCAACTTGGATGTCAGAGGAAAGTCTGAAACTTGCTCTTAAACATAGAGAAGCTAAAGCAACTGGAAGAATTGATTAAGTAAAATGGATTGTTGTTGTTAAGTGCTGTGGAGTCATTTCTGACTCACAGTGACCCTGTATAGGGTTTCAAAGGACTGATGGTGAATTTGAACCACCGACCTTGTGGTTCAAACTGACCTTGTGGTCCAGTGCTCTATCCCACAGAGCCACACCAGCACTCCAACTGTAAACCTTCCAATGCATGCTATTGTAGAAAAAATATATCTATCACAAAATAATCTAGCCAAATTGTAAAAACTGCCACATCGCTCTTTCTAAAACTTATAGGACTGTTTCATAGTCTGTAGTGAGAAAGAATTACAATGAAGTTATAAGTAAATAAATCTTTATCACTAACTGGATAGAACGTGGTCTGTTGGTGTCAGCAAAAGATCAAATGTTAGGAATAGACCCAGGCTCGTTTGGTGGTGTTGTTTTGATTATATTTTATTGTGGTTTTGGTGAAGGGGTTTACAGAGCAGTTTAGGTTCCCATTCAACAATTTCTACCCCAAATTTTCAATGACATTGGTTATCTTCTCCACACTGTGAACATTCTCATTATTTCTGTTCTGGTTGTTCCATTTCCATTAATTCAGTTTACTTGCCCCATTACATTCTCATCTTTGTTTTAAAGTCATTGTTGACAGTTTGATCTCATATAGGTGCTTTCTTTTATAGAAGCAAAGAATCGGCCTCATTTTCATTGTTGTTGTTAAGTGCCATCGAGTTAGGTTATATGTTAAAGGTTGGTTTAAGGCCCTGTTCAGTTGTATCTTAATTCATCCCCAACTTTCTCATAGATTGATATGACTACTACTTTGCCTACAATGAGGAACCAATGCCAACAAAGGGGGCCTGATGAGGGTACACTACAGTATGGAAACACTGTCATATCTGTTATGTGTTAGGATCCAGATCAGCCCTTAAGAAACCTATAATATCACTGAAGCATACTATTAAAAACAATGTAAAACCTGAATACCTAAACCATACATGACATTGTTTTTGAAATAATATGTTCACAGGATAACTAGGGTTGATAGGAACACATCTCCCTTTCCGGCACTGGGTTTAGGAGCACCCTCTCCCTTCACCTACCTCCTTTGCTAAGTAGTGGCAGCTGGTGGTGGCTTCTGTGACCATGGCAAGGTGCCCAGTGGTGAAGGTACTGGGTTGGATAGGAGAATTTAAACCAAACCCCAAACTCACTGCCATTGAGTCAATTCTGACATATATAGGTATATAGGGGGAACAACAACACTAATAAGATATTGTTGTTGTTGTTGTTAAGTGCCTTCGAGTCGGTTCCGACCCATAGCGACCCTGTATAGGGTTTCCGAGGGTGTAAATCCTTACGGGAGTAGAAAGCCTCATCTTTCTCCCGTGGAGCAGCTGGTAGTTTCGAACTGCTGACCTTATGGTTCGCAGCCCGATTCGTAACCACTACGCTACCAGAGCTCCTTATGCTCACTATAAATGATGAAACGGGCAATCATTCAAAATCAAAGGGGCAACATGTACCTAAGGACAATGGCGAGAAGGGGTGGGAAGGTGGATGGAACGGAAATAGAAGACAAAGGGAGGAAGCAAGATAACTGTTGTTATAACTGTAATCATTGAGTTGCAACAAAGTATATTATTTGCTGAATTTAAAACTGATGAGCTTGTCTATAACACTTCACTCAATTCACAATAAAAAGTTAAAAAATAAAGGATCTGTAAGGGCCAAGGCTTGTATCTGTGACCCATTCCTCGACTTCCTCCTTTCTTTACTTCTACTGGAGTCCTGGTGTGGCGCTGTAGGATAAGCACTGTACTACTGACCACAAAATTGACAGTTCAAACCCACCAGTCACTCCTTGGAAACCCTATACAATGTCACTATCAGCTGGAACTGACTGGATGGCACTTAGCAACAATACTGGCTCTATAGTAGGGATAGGGAACATCCAGCCCGAGGGCCATGAGGCCCCTAAAATCATTTGTCTGGCCCTGCCAAGACAACAGCAGTTCCAGTCATCATGTTGTTGTTGTTAAGTGCCATCAAGTCAGTTTCAACTCAGAGCAACACTATATAGGGTTTCCTAGGAGCGGCTGGTTAGTTTGAACCGTACACCTTGCAGTTCAGACCAACCTTGCAGTTGGGTGCTTATCCTACAGCACCACACCAGGACTCCAAACACTTGTTGTTGTTGTTAAGTGCCGTCAAGTCAGTTTCGATCCTGTATAGGGTTTCCGAGTAGCAGCTGGTGAGCTTGAACGCCTGACCTTGCAGTTAAAACGGCTTTGCAGTCTGACGCATTAACCCACAGCACCACACCAGGACTCCAAAAATTGTTATTTTTGTTTTTAAGTGCCATTGAGTTGGTTCTGACCCACAGCAACCCTGAATAGGGTTTCCAAGGAGCAGCTAGTGAGCTTGAACTGCTGACCTTGCAGTTCAAACGACTTTGGTTAAGTAAATGTCTAGACAAATATAGCAGGCTAATTTTTAAGTTGATAATTTTGTATGGTCCGCGAATGATGTTATAAATTTGGGCAGTAAAAAGGTTTCCCAACCCTGCTCTAGAGAGACCCTTTCTTTTTGTCTTTCTTCTGCCATCACTTTTTGCTTTGCCCAGGATTTATATCTTTCCTGGCATCTGTAACTAGACTTCTCACAGCTTTAGCTCTACACTGACATTTTCTATTGTTGTTGTTGTTGTTAAGTGCCATCGAGTCGGGTCCGACCCATAGCGACCCTGTACAGGGTTTCCGAGGGTGTAAATCTTTACGGGAGT
>NW_006408907.1:780317-782828 GCF_000296735.1 Chrysochloris asiatica
GCTGGTAGTTTCGAACCGCTGACCTTAAGGTTCGCAGCCCGATTCGTAACCACTACGCTACCAGAGCTCCTTAGCAGTGTCAAATTAACCAGTAAACAATGTAAACATGGATTTACTTGTGTTTACTAATCTGTAGTGAACAAATTAACATTATTTCACCATATCAGGGTTTCTGCTTTTAAGTATGGCTGTCTCTCTCCCAACCAGCAGCACCTTCTGACAGAATCAAAGTCTCTTTACAAATTTACAATCCCTGATATGGACGGAGTGCCCAGTCAGCAAGGTAAGGACAGGTTTACTTAAGATAATTTACTAATCTCTAGTGAACAGTTTTCACTACAGATTAGTAAGCACGCACAAGTAAACCCCTGCCTACCTTGATTTTTGGATAATCCATACTTGGTAGTTTGATAGCTAAAAAAAAAAAAAAAAAAGAAGGGGGGTATAATTCAGTAAAAAGTCTTCCCATGTCCTTTTCCTTTTGCTTTTTAAATGTAGATCAAGCCTAGACATCAGTGTTTTTGTTGGATGTTGGAGACATAAAAAAAAAGACAAGAAATTGATTAATCTGCAATTCAAGCCCAGAGGCTTTCCTGGGTGTGCAGGGTTAGGAGTTCTACAAGGGGCTTCAAAAGTTCACAGGAAAATGGACTTCAAAGGAAATGGAATTTTTCTTTTACTAGAACACTTTGAAGCACACACACCCCCACCACCCCCCACCCCCCGCGAGTGCAAGAGTGCAAGTGGGAGTGAAGGAGAGGGTCAAGGAGCTACAGAAGTGGTACAAACATGAGACCAAAGAAGTGCTAGATTAACCTTCAGCAAACAGAATTTTCCTCCTCTTTCCTCCCTTCTTTCTCATCATTGCCAATCCTTCCTCTGGAAATGCCTTTGTTGTTATGTGCCGTGGAGGGTTGTTATTGTGGTTGTTGTTGTTCTGTGCCGTGGAGTCGGTTCTGACTCAGAGCGACCCTGTACAGAGTTTCCGAGGCTGTAAATCTTTATGGGAGTAGAACAGCTGGTAGTTTGGAACGGCTGACCCTGAGGTTCACAACCCGATTTGTAACTACTATGCTACCAGAGCTCCTTTGACTGAGGGTAAGGTGAGAAATAACAGTGGTAGTTGTGGAGCAAGGTCCTGGGTACTGTAGGCTCCAAGGAAGGGAATTTCTTTCTTTTTTCTTTTTTTTTTAAATCTGGGAAAGAGGGCATTTTCCTGTACCCTTGGACTGAGGTGGTCGTGGTGTGCCATGGAGTCGGTTCCTACTCATAGGGTTTTAAGGCTCTAAATCTTTACAGAAGTAAAGCCTCAACAGCTGGTAGTTTGGAACTGCTGACCTTAAGTTCACAGCCCAATTCATAACCACTACACTACCAGAGCTCCTTTGGACTGGGGTAGTAATATAAATACTACCACTTTGGCTAGAGTCAGAATAGTACTATTAAAGGGTGTTTTGGTATTGTTAAAGTAAATGCCCCCTCCTATTTAAATTTAACTCTTAACCCTTCACAGAAACTAAAAACTTGTAATAAATACAGTTCTGGGAAAAGTTTAAATAATTAGATACCATAGCTTCCCTGAATGGGTGGGTGGGGGTGTACCATGAAATAGGTACATAGTAACCCTGTGTAAGTTTTCCGAGGCTGTACATCTTTATGGGAGCATAAAGCCTCATCTTTGTCCCTTGGAGTGGCTGGTGGATTCAAACTGCTGACCCTGTAATTAGCAGACCAATGTGTAACCCAAACACTATCAGGGATCCTTGACTATGTAATTTTCTTAAACCAATTCAAGCTACCTGCTGCCAATTAAGTGAATGCTAATTTGAGTTATATTTACTCACAATAAATGTATTGTTACACTAGTTTTAGACATTCTATCAGCAATTATCACAGGAGAAAGATGAGGGCTTCTGCTTCCGTAAAGATTTACAGCCTCGGAAACCCTGTACAGGGTCGCTATGGGTCGGAACCGACTCGATGGCACTTAACAACAAATTCCCCGTGAAGATTAAAAAGCCTCAGAAACACTATACAGGGTCACTGTGAGTCGGAACCGACTTGACGTTACTTAGCAATAACAACAAAATTAGAGCACAGTGACTCTGTACAATAAGCGCTAAACTGCGAACAACAAGGTATGAAGTTCCAGCCTGCCAGCTGCTCCTCAGGACTAAGATGAGGCTTTCGGCTTCCAGGAAGATGTAAAGCCTAGGAAACCCTATACAAGGTCGATTTGAGTCGGAACTTACTCGACGGCACTTAACAACAACAAAACGATTTTGTAAAGTGTTTCTACAGTTAATTACAACATTATTGGTGGTGATGGTAGTTGTGTGCCACCGAGTTAGGAAGGGGTGACACCAAAATGAATGTCTATAAAAATTTTGTGCAGTCTTTCAGCAGAAATGTATTATTTACTAGTAAAGTTTTGCTAAAGGTAATACAGAAACGGCTACAATCATACATTGACAGAGAACTTCCAGAGGTTCAAGCTGGATTCAGAAGAGG
>NW_006408907.1:782928-811010 GCF_000296735.1 Chrysochloris asiatica
CGGAACCGACTCGAAGGCACTTAACAACAATCAACAATTATGTGTTGGTGTGGCACTGTGGGTTAATGTGCTGGACTACATGGTCAGTTTGAACCACAAGGTCGGCGGTTCAAGCTCACCAGCTGCTCCTTGGAAACCCTATACAAGGTCACTATGAGTCACAACCGACTCAATGGCACTTCAACAACAAAATAAGCAATTAAGGTTTTTGAAAAAAGCCACCCAATTGTGATATTTTTGTTAAACCAGCACTAGAAAAGTAAGACACTCAGGATTCCTTGGTTAGACAGTGGTGAGTGGTGATTCAAAGCCAGCATATGCAGTTCAAGAGGGAGACAAGAACCAAAAGGAGATCGAGAAGACAACAGACCTAGGTTCAATGTGAACAGGTCAGAAACTGCAAATTGAGGGTTTGGATTGACCCAGAATCATTATGTACTGGTGTGGTGCTGTGGGCTAATGTGCTGGGCTGCAAAGTTGGTTTGAACTGCAAGGTCGGTGGTTCAAGCTCATCAGCCGCTCCTCGGAAACACCAACATTTAAAAATTACTGATAAGTTTGCAAGCAAATTGTGGAAATGCCCAATATATTAAGAAGACAGGTTTGGTGTTTTATTTATTTATATATTTTTTGCTTTTATAAGACAAAACCGATACCCTTTTTTGTTGTTGTAGTTGTTAGTCCACTAAATATTTTGTCCTTATGCTGAAAGCCTACTTGAGCATAAAGTGCTATGTTATATGTTATCTTTTGGTCCTAGGGTCATCTCTTTTCTCTAAAAATACTCAGGAGATTGAGACAAATATGAGGTGGGAGGAGGAAGGGAGGGAGGGGGAGGGGAGGGAAACCTTGTAGTTTCCAAGGGTGCTGAGAGACAGACACTAATTTGACCATGAGCATTTGGGGGAAATAACTACCTGGAACTCACACCCAAGCTGTCTGTGTGTTGGAATGCGTCCAAGTACCTATGAACACGAATGCTAGGCTTGTGGGTAGGGTGAGCTGAGGCGAAGGGGATTGTGGGAGCTCCCAAGTGCTTCACCCAGTGGACTTCTGGGAAATATCCAGTGTTCTCTATCATGGCCGCCCCTAGGTAAGGGTGACGGGCGGTCGTGTCTGTCACCATTGTCACTGCTCTCAGAGGTTGTAGGGCAGGGGCCACGGCCACCGCCCGGAGTGGACAAGGCGGAGGTTTGTACCACTTTCTATGGGCCGAAAGCGAAGGAGCCACACGTACACACGTCCTGTCTCCCGCCGCCCGAGGGCAGGGGAGCGGAAGTGAGAGGGTGAGAAGAGATGGGGGAATCAAGAGACTGACGGACCAGCGGCGACGATTGATGGCGTCGGTGTAGGATTAAGGCGCTTTGCCACTCTGTTGTGCGTCTGTGTTGACGTTGAGATGTGTGAATCTTTCAGTTATTTGGTGTCAGAGTCAGGATGGCGCTAAGGGAGAGGCGTTGACAGATGAGTGGAGAGTAAAATCAGCAGGTCGAAAACGTGTTGTTGGCCGCCCACCAGCAGTGGCAGGCCCTTGATTTCAGATTCTAATTTGAATGAGTTGATTTCCTAACAAATGACCAAGTACTTGCCCTAAGCAGAGTACTGCAAGAGGCTCTGAATGAGGAAAGAAATTAGTCAACTTCATTCTAGATATTGTCACGTTGTCAGTTGCTATCTGAATTTCCTGGGTGGGTGGTGCATACACGTGAACACCAACACCTTGGCTGCTAACCAAAAGACTGCAGGTTTGAGTCCACCCAGAGGAGCCTCAGAAAACAGCCTGGTAATCTATGTCCGAAAATTTAGCCACTGAAACCCCTCTGTGGAGCTCAGTTCTACTCTTGACAGCTGGCTCAAAGGAAATTGTGACAAACATGAGAAGGGGGAGGGGGGGCAGGGAAAACTGTTGTCGTTTCCAAGGGCGATGGGAAATGACACTAGTTTGACCACGTGCATCTGGATCTAGAGATGGGGAGTCCTGGTGTGGCGCTTCCGGTTAATTTGCTGGACCGCAAGGTCAGTTTGAACTGCAAGGTCGGCAGTTCAAGCTCACCAGCCACTCCTGGAAACCCTACACAGGGTCGCTATGAGTAGGAACTGACTCAACGGCAGGCACGCAACAACAACAACAACAACAATTACAACATGAGGGAGCTTCAAAAAGTTTGTGGAAAATTAGAATGAAAAGATAATGGAATTTTTCCACAAAAATTTTGATGCCTCTAAAATGAGATGGAAATGATTACCTACTAGGGTAAATGATTACCAAACTCACCTGGGGGTGGGGCATGAGACAATTCTTTGATGAGATACATATTTTCAATATAAAATAAAGGCAAAAACTATGTATAGTTTTCTCCCAAATATATTCCCTCCTGTTAAGGTTAAGTGCACCTACCTTGAGAACTGAGTAGTTTATTTTTAATGAGAACTTTTGCACTGTCACTTCCAGAACCTCTGTGAGCAAGGCCTCTCCTCTCCTTGCAGATAAAGCATCAAACTCTGGGTAATGCTGTAGTCCAGGACTTGCAGACTCTGGTCTAAGCATTTGTACGTTTTTAGTGCAGCCCTTTGGTTTGCCAGCAAATTCATTTCACAACAGTAATTGTGCACCCACCAGAAATCCAAAGCAATTTTTAAAAACCCGTGAATCGTCAAACTTGCTGCTGTGATCACTAGTTTACCAGAGAAACACCAGTGTGCCAGAAAATCTAAGTCAGTGATTCTAAGACTTTAGTGTGCATCAGACTCAACTAGAAGACTTGTTAAACTTGTTTCTATTGTGTCCACGCGAAAGAATGGCAGTGTTCCTAAAAATTATGTTTGAAGTTTTAAAAAATAGATAAGTAGTTATGACAACCTGAAATAGATTGCTAGGTCCAACCTGCAGAATTGATGATTCAATTGGTCTGGGTTGGGTCCTGGAACTTACATTTCTAACAAGTTACTGGGAGATGCAGATGCTAGTGGTCCTGGAACTAACAGTGTTGCTGTTAAGTGCCACCAAGTTGGATCCGACTTATAGCAACTCTGTATAGGGTTTCTAGGGAGTGACTGGTGAGTTTCAACCCCCATTCTTGCAGTTCAAACCGAATCCTGAAAGAACATCTGTAGGGAAGACTAGGCATACTTCTAAAGGCCAGGCATGTCTGAACTAAGTTTCAGTGGATATGGAATGAAGTCCCTGGTGGTGCAAACAATTAATGTGCTTGACTACTAACTGAAAACTTATCGGTTCAAGTTCACATAGAGGCACTTGGAAGAAAGACCTGGCAATCTACTCCTTTCTTTTTTTTAAAAACTTTTTATTATAAAGTGAGTGATCATCAGTGTTACATTCAACAAATTATATACTTCATTTCATCAAGCCCTTCAATGTGATATCACCCATCCTACTTCCTTCCTGTGTACCCCACTTCTGTTCCTCCTTTCCCAACACCTCAGAACTCTATCCCTAGGCAAATGTGTCCTTTTGATCTTGAATGGTTGATCATTCTATGGTGTGCTTACTTCACTAGTGCTGTTTGCCCCTCACCCCCCCCCAATTCAGGAGCTTGAAAAAGTCAGGATGCTTGGCTAAATATTAGGCCACAGGGATGAGTTCAGTTCCAGACCAGAAGGGTGACCAAGGACCATAGTCTCGGGGTTGCATGTTAAGTGTCATCTGCCTTATAGGGTTGCTATGAGTTGGAATTTGACTCTACAGGAACAGGATAGGTTATTTACAGTGGAATTTACATCACCACTTATTTTTCTATTGTGCCCACGCGAAAGAATGGCAGTGTTCCTAAAAATTACGTTTGAAGTTTTAGAAAATAGATAAGCAGTTATGACAACCTGAAATAGAAAAATCAATATTAAGAGGCAGAATTGAGAAGGTATGCTTGATGGGTTTTTTTCCCCCCAACCCTGCATAAAGAAGAAGCAATCAGTTTATTCACACTAGAGCTCAGAGAGGGAACAAAAAATCCTATTGTGCCAGTGCTTCTCACAGAGCCTTCCTTTAAGGATTGGCTCTAAACAGTCTACTAGAGGGTGACTGCCCAAAGTTCTACGCACCCTCAGCCCCTGTTCGGATCTTGAAAAAGGCTAGGGTACATTTTCAGAAATGTTAATGCTGCATGCCAAATCTCCCCAGGCCAATTCCAAACAAGACAAATGAAACCCCAAATCCAAACACATAGACACTTAAAACAACAAAAAAGTCTGAACAAACCAGCATGATGCTGTTGCAGAAATCTAAAGGATCTAATCACACCTACATTCCAAGGGATTCAGTAAGATACTCACACATGACTTGAAAATTATTCAACTTGTGCACATGGTTGGTGAGCCTGTCACTTTTACTTGCACATTGATCCCTCTCCCTCCAGTTCTCATCTCTACCTAATCCACACCTCATATTACAGGTGTGGATTATATATAATTAACTATAAAATATGAGGGCATAAAAGGAAATAAAACAAACCTACATTGGTTTGACTATGCAGCACTGTTTCCTAAATGATTTCTAAGTTTGTTGTTGTTGTTGTTAAGTGCCGTCGAGTCAGTTCCGACCCATAGCGACCCTGTACAGGGTTTCCGAGGGTGTAAATCCTTACGGGAGTAGAAAGCCTCATATTTCTCCCGCGGAGCAGCTGGTAGTTTCGAACCGCTGACCTTAAGGTTCGCAGCCCGATTTCTAAGTAGAAATAATTTAATATTGTTGCAGGAACACTCAATAGCTCAGAGACCCAGAGAGGAGAATGGTGAATGCTAAAGAGAATTTTGGTCCATGTGTATCAGAGCAACAAACACATAATTATGCCAAAATTCAAATTTGGATGGAATTGTTTTCAACCCAAATTTTCTGCAAGTTACAGCTGGTTCCTGGAGCAACTTTAAATTAGTCCTTTTGAGAGCAATGGGACATGTATGATGCACTTATATTTTTTGCCTCTCTTGGGACTTGGATGTTGATGTTCCCCTTATAGTATGGCATCTGGCAGGGATATGTTTCATAATTTTATAACAGAAGAAACGTTTAGTGGCACCAAATCAGTGTTTATTGAATGAGAGGGCACTTTCCATTGTTAAGAATGTGTAAAACTTTTGTTTGGTGTAAGTATGTGTATGGTTGCCTGTGTCTCATTTGAAAGTTATAGTTTTGGTGATGATGTAATTTTCAGTGAATAATTTATTTTCAGCCGCAGTGCTCCAATACCATATCTTTACATGAATCACTTGTGCCCTCTTTGTTTGCCAGCCTTCCTTTCCCTAGAGGTAGTTTTTGAATGCAAGCTATGCTAATTTTTGTTTACAGCACCTTGCCACAAGGGGGCAGATGTGACTAGCTTTCCTTCAAGTTTACTCTATTTAGGCAGTTTACTGTAGGCTGGGAAATAAAAGAACTGGAAGGCCCTCCTTTCTTGTGAAGAACCAGCTGGGAGTAAGCTGGGTGCCAAATGAAAATGGCATAGGACTCTTGGTGTGGCACTGTAGGATAAAGCACAGGACTACGACGTCTGTTTGAACCATAAGTTTGGTGGTTCAAACTCGCTAGTCGTTCCTTGGAAGGCCTATAACAGGGTCACTATGAGTCAGAATCAGATGGCACTTAACAACAACAACAACATGGCTCTGACAGTGATTTAGAAGGATAATGCAGCATTAAAAAGAAGACTGGAACAAAAATCATGTGTAGCTGTGGCCCGGTGCCTTTATGTGTTTCCCCATACTTCCAAAAGTTTCACACAATTAAAAAAAAAAAAAAATCTAAGAACAAACTATTTTTTTCATGTCTCATCCCACCTAACATACCCCCACAGTCCAGGGGTTCATATATCTCTCACATAATATTTATCAAAATCCATCTTACCTAAGAGTTTAACATGACTCAAAAACTCAGTGTTTATTTCAGTTACTCAGCATGCATTCCTTTACTGAAAAAACGGGTATCAACCAAATCTAACAAACATAAAATAACTGAGTCATGAAAGGGTTATAATGTATGTATGTCTAACCTAAGGTGGTTTGGGCTTTCTGGTCTGGCACTTAATCAAGAAGCTGCAGAGGTCTGTGTTTTATTAGGGACAGGATTTCTGAGAGTGAGAGTCCTTGCATGAAGTCGGTGAAAAGTGTAGAATCTTTTTGCTGTAGTGTTGATTCCAACTCATAGCAATTCTATAAGACAAAGTAGAACTGCCCCATAGGGTTCCCAAGGTTATACATCTTTATGGAAGCAGACTGCCACATCTTTCTTCTACTGACCACTGACCTCTTGGTTAGAAGGTGAGCACGTAACCACTGTGCCACCAGGCCTCCAGGAACCAGGGGAGAGGAAAAAGGGTTGTTATCATAATGTCACATTTTATCTTTGCAGAATAAGATTGAGGGAAAATAAAGAACTCCCTGGCAAAAGGAGGAGGCAGAAAAGTTCTGGAAACTGATATTTGCAATTGATCATCCAGTTATCCTGTGTCTCGAATGTTTTCCCTTAGGGGATGCTTTGGCACTGTTATGCCAGAAGCCCCGTTGCCCGTACTGTGTGTTGGAGACAAGGCACTGTTGTCATTGCTATTTGGATAATCTTTACTTCATTGGGTGATTTGGAGGACCTACTTAATTTGATATTATATTTTTACTATGGTTGGTGGTGGTTATGTGCCATGGAGTCAGTTTCGACTCATAGCAACCCTATATAGGGTTTCCAAGGCTGTAAATCTTTACAGGACCACAAAGCCTCATATTTCTCCGTTGGGTTTGAAGTCTGAGGAATTAAAATAATTACCTTCCAAATTCAAAGTCTGATTGAAATCTGGGGTTCTGGGAATAAAAAATGATCTTGGCCAGAAATTTGTTCTCTGATATCAGGATTTTTAGTGGAATCTCTAGCCAAAGAACAGCAGGAACCCACCTGTGGTTGAACACATTGGATTCATTACACATTGCATCAAGGGAGAATGCACACCAAGAAGAAACTCTGGGACATCTCAGTAAAAGGGGTTAGGAAGAACTTCTTACAGAATTTGTTCTTGTGTCATGTGATTTGGGGGAGGATTTCAGGGCGCAAACTTTGCTCCAGATTGGGATTTTATCAAGAAATGGAGTCACTCTATGATGGATATCTTAATGAGTTTCATCTAGAAGGGCAATAAACTGGAATAGGCTAATGCATAAATAAGTGCCCGTCATTCATATTAGCCAAAATAGGATGATGTTTGGTCATTTTTGTGGTTTGGCCAAAGTTCATGTTTATTTCTTTTTAGTGGTCTTGATTTCTGTTTTGATACAGAGTAGCCTTTTCTGATGCTGGTGTTCTATGAGATTATATTAATCAGGAGAATCCCAAGGCCTAACTGTGAGGGACAGGTAGTTCCTAGCCACATCAAGGTATAGTTGATAATAACATGCCAGCTCCCCGCAACTGCCATAAAGTCAGTTCCATCTCAAAGGACTGCTTTTATCTTCAGACCTCAATTCGAGGTCCAGCAACTGTAGGAGACCAAACTCCCTCTCTGCCAGGGCTCATACTATGGTAGATAATGGTCTGATATGATAAACAAGACAGGTTTGAGGTTGGCTGTGGATGGGTGTATTTGAGTCCCTCTAGCCCCCAGCACCACACCAGGACTCCCAACAGAACTCAGGAATCCTGGTATAATGCTGTAGAATAAGCACAGGACCACAAAGTTGATTTGAACCGCAGCAGTTCCAACATACCAGTAGCTCCTCAGAAACCCTGTACAGGGTCACTGTGAGTCTAACTGACTTGATAACACTTAACAACAACAGAATTCGGGAGCCTCGTATAAAATAGTCCCCTGGGTTATTATTTCATTTGAAAAAAAAAGATCATTTCAGGGTATACTTAAACTAGATAAGTAGGGAGAATGTGATTGATTATATTTTTCAAAGATGGCAATGACAGTATCTCTCACCCCATCCTCTCTTCTACAGTGCCATGTTACCATCTTTCCACTGTGAAGTAGAGTAATAGCCCCTCTACTTTGAATTTATCTGGGTAGGCTTTAACTGTTTTGTTGTTAGGTGCCTTCCAGTCACTTCCAACTCATATTGCAACCTTGTACACAACAGAATGAAGTACTGTCTGGTGTGCGCCATCCTTACAATTGTGTATTTGAATCCATTATTGCAGCCACTGTGTCAATTCATATCATTGAAGGTCTACCTCTTTTTCACTGACCAAGCATGATGTCCTTCTCCAGGGACTGGTTCCTTCTGATTACATGTCCAAAGTATGAAAGGACAAAGTCATGCCAGCCTCACTTCTAAGGAGCATTCTGGCTGTATTTCTTCCAAGACAGATTTGTTTGTTCTTCTGGTAATTCATGGTACTTTCAATAATCTTAGCCAACATCATAATTAAAATTCACCAATTCTTATCTAGTTTTCCTTATGCCATGTATCGGAGCTCGTAAGTTTGACCTATATTTTCAATGGTGATCTCTATAGTTCTAGGTTTTAACATTTATGTCTTTAATCCATTTTGAGTTCATTTTTTATATGGTGTGAGAGATGGGTCTTGCTTCAATATCTGCAAATGCATTTCCAACTTTGCCAGAACCACTTGTTGAAGAGAGTGTTTCTTTCTCATTTAATGTATTTTAGCCTTTTGTTGAAGATCAACTGACCATAGGTAGATGGATTTACTTCTGGGTTCTCAATTTTGTTCCACTGATCTATGTGTCTTTCATTGTACCAGTACCAGGCTGTTTTGACTACTGTGGCTGTGTAGTAGGTTTTGAGATCAGGAAGTGAGAGGCCTCCTACTTTGTTTTTCTTTTATAATAATGCTTTGCTTATCCAGGGTCTCTTTCCTTTCCACATAAAGTTAGTGATTAGTTTTTCCATCTCGTTAAAGAATGATACTGGAATCTGGATTGGAATAGCATTATATGTATACATTTTCACGGTTTTTCACAATTTGACATTTTCCCAATGTTAATTAAGTCTTCCTATCCATTTCTGCAGATTTTTTTTTGGTTTCTTGTAGTAATGTTCTGCAGTTTTGTTTGCATAGGTCTTTTGTTTCTCTGGTTAGATTTATTCAATGCGCTGGACTGCAAAGTTGGTTTCAACCGCAAGGTCAACGGTTCAAGCTCAACAGCTCCTCCTCAGGAAGTCTGTACAGGGTTGCTGTGGGTCGGAACTAAACAACATTTCACCTTTTGTGTGGCTATTGTAAATGGTACTGTTTTCCTCATTTTATTTTCAGAGCTTTATTAGTGAGTTCTGGTGTGGCGCTGTGGGTTAATGCGCTAGACTACAAACTTGGTTTGAATTGCAAGGTTGGCAGTTCAAGCTCATCAACCGCTCCTTGGAAACCCTATACAGGGTCAAAACTGACTTGACGGTACTTAACAACAACAACATTAGTGTAAAGGAATCTGACTAATTTTGTGTGCTGATCTTGTACCCTGCAACTTTGCTGAATCAAAAAATAAGTTCCAATTATTTTCTTGTGGAATCTTTGGAATTTTCTATATGCAAGGAGCTCTGGTAGCGTAGTGGTTACGAATTGGACTGTGAACCGCAAGGTCAGCAGTTCGAAACTACCAGCTGTCCCGCGGGAGAAAGATGAGGCTTTCTGCTCCCATAAAGATTTACAGCCTCGGAAACCCTGTACAGGGTCGCTATGAGTCGGGACCGACTCCACGGCACATAACAACAACAACAACAGAATATTATCATCTGCAAATAGAGTTTTATTTCTTCTCCGCCAATTTGGATGCCTTTAATTTTCCTTTCTTGCCTTGTAGCTCTGGTTATGACTTACAACACAGTATTGAATAGGAGTGGTGATAAAAAGCATCCTTGTCTGGTTTCTGTTTGCAAGGGGAGTGGCTTCAGTTTCTCACTATTGAGAGTCATGTTGGCTGTTGGTTTTGTATGTTGAGGAATTTCCCATCTATTTCTGTTTTGTTGAGTATTTTTTTTAAATCAGGAATGAGTGTTGGATGTTGTCAAATGTCTTTTTTGCATCAATTGATACGATCATGTGATTTTTCCCCTTTGTTTTATGTATGTAGTGGATTATATTGATTGTTTTTCTAATATTGAATCATCCCTGCATACCTGGTATGAATCTCACTTTGGTCCTGATGTATTATTTTGGATATGTTGTTGGATTCTATTTGCTAAGGATTTTGTTGAGCATTTTTACATCTTTGTTCATAAGGGATATTGGTTGAGTTTTCTTTCCAATTCTAGTTTTGAAAGAGTTTCTAAAATTAATTCTAATTTTCTTTCTTAGTGATGTCTTTGCCTGGTTTTGTTATCAGAGTTATTATGCTTGCTTCATAAAATTAATTTGGGAGTTTTCCACCCTTTTTTCTGTACTATGGAATAGTTTGAGTAGCATCGGTGTCAGCTCTTCTCTGAATGTTTGGTAGAATTCTTCATTAAAGCCATCTGGGCCTGGACTTTTTTTAGCTGGTTTTTTTTTTGTTTTTTTTTAAATGACTTGATCATTTCCTCTCTTGTTATAGGTCTGTTCAAGTTTACTACTTCAGCCTGTGTTAGTTTAGGTAGGCAGTGAGTTTCTAGAAAGTTGTCCATTTCTTCTAGGTTTTCAAATGTGTTGGAGTACAATTCTTCATAATCTGTTATTATCCTTTTTATTTCCATTGGTACTGTCATGACGTCACTCATATCATTTCTTATTTATGTTATATGTATCTTTTCATTCTCTTTTGTTAGATTTGCCAATGGTTTGTCAATTTTATTAATGCTTTCAAAGAACCAACTTATTGTCTGTTGAGTCTATTGTTTTTCTATTTCATTTATTTCTGCTCTAACTTTTATTTCTTTATTTTTGGTGGCAGTAGGCTTATTTTGCTGCCCTTTTTCTAAATTTTGGAGCTGTGTAGTTAAGGTGGTGATTTTGGTTCTTTCTTCTTTTTGGATATGTGTGTTTATTACTATAAATTACCTTTTGAGCATTGCTTTTGCTGTGTCCCAAAGGTTCTGGTAAGTTGGGTTTTCATTCTCATTTGACTCAAGGACTATTTTTTTTTCCATTTTTTTATTTGTTTTATTACTCAGTAACTTTTAAGCAGGGTGTTACTCGATTTCTACGTATTTGATTTTTTCCCCTTGATCTTCCTATTGTTGATTTCTAATTTTATAGCATGATTATCTGAAAGGCTGCTTTGTAGCATTTTTATGTTTTAAATGCACTGAGGTTTGCTTTGTGTCCTAACATATGGTCTATTTCGGAGAATGTTCCATATGCTCTAGAATTGTGCTATTGTTGGGCTGAGTGTTCTGTATATATGTCTATGAGGTCAAGTTGGTTGATTGTCTTGTTTAGTTCTTCTGTGCCTTTGTTGAGCTTCTTTCTAGTTGTTCTGTCCTTCATCAGAAGTACTGTATTAAAATTTCCTACTATTATTTTAAAGTTGTCTCTTTCTTCAATTATATTAGAGTTTGATTTATGTATTTTGAGACTCTTTAATTGGGAGCATAGGTTTTTATTATAGTTATGTCCTCTTGTTCAATTGGCAGTTTAATCATGAGATAATGTCCTCTATTTCTTTATGCCTGCTTTTAAGTTTACAATAAAATAAAGTCTATTTTATCAGGGCTTAAAATTGTCATTCTTGCTTGTTTTTGATTGTCCTTATATTGATACATTTTTTTCATCCTTTGATTTTTTTAGTCTATTTCTGACTTTGTGTGTAAAATGTATCTCTTGTAAACAGAATATTGAAGGATCCTGTTCTCTTACCCATTCTTCTATACTTTGTCTCTGGAGTACCTTAGGATAAGCACTTGACCTCAAAGTCAGTCTGAACAGCATGGCCAGTCATTCAAAATCACCAGCTGCTCCTTGGAAACTGTATCAGGGTCATTATGAGTTGGAACCCACTCAAGGGCAATTAACAATAATAATCAGTAGGTATGAATTGATTGCTGTCATTTTGCTCTGTGTTTTTTTGTGTATGTGTGATGCAGCTCGTTTCTTTGTTTCACATAATTTTTCTGCATTGAGTTCATTTTGTTTGTGGGTTTTTCTTTTCATTTTCCTTATTTCTCTGTGTTAATGTCTACTAAATCTTTCTGATTTTCTTCTTTTTAAATTTTTTATGTGAAGATGTATTTTCTTTGATGTTTCCCTGTAATTTATTATATTTTTCTCCATTTAAAACAAACAGTCTGTTGTATCTTGAAATCTACTTGACTTCCTCGTAGTTTAGAAGTTCTGTATCGACACTATTCCCGCTTTTTGCTTTGTAGTTGACTTCATTTTAAATTGATATCTCTGGTTCCCTATGTTTGGTCTTGTAGGTTTGTTTTACTTTAAATACTTCTATAGCTGGATTGAATTCTGGGTGGTGTTGTCATGTCTGTTAATCTCAGCTTTTTGTCTGCTGTTGTTACTTCTCAGTCCAAAGAACACCCTTTAGTATTTTTTGTAAGGTTAGTCTTGTTATTACAAATTTTTTTCATTTCTGTTTATCAGGAAATGCCCTAATTTCACTACTGTATTTGAGGGCCAGCTTTGTTGAGCATATGATTCTTGATTAGCAATTTTGTTCTTTCAGAGTTTTTTATATGCCATTGTTTCTGCTGAGAAATCAAAGCTTAGTCTTATTGGTGCTTCTTTGTAAGTAACTTTAAGTTTTTCCTGAGCTTCTCTGAGGATTCTTTCCTTGTCTTTGATTTTGGAAAGTTTGATTATGATATGTCTTGGTGATTTTTTGGGGGGATCTATCCTGTTTGGAGTTTGTTTAGCTTCTTGTTTTTTCTTCTCATTTTTCATGATGTTAGGGAAATTTTCTTCCAACAACTCTGATAGTTTTCTTTGTACTTTTTATTGTCTTCTTGTTCTGAAATTCTCATCACTCTTAAGTTATTTCTCTTCATGTTGTCCCATGTAACTCGTAGGCTTTCTTCATGTTTTTAATTATTTTTCTGATTGCTCTTCTAGAATGCTAATGTGTTGTTGTTGTGAAGTGCTATTGAGTCAGTTCCAACTCACTGCGACCTTGTACAGGGTTTCCAAGGAGCAGCTGGTGGGTTTGAACTGCTGGCCTTTTGGTTCACAATCCAATGCTGAGCCTACAGTGCCACACCAGGAGTCAAGTATTGAGAGATTTATCTTCAAGCATACTATTTGGGCTTTCCTTGCTTTGAATCTACTCCTTTACCCTTTCAATGTATTGTCTGTTTCTGAAATCTTAGTTTTAATTTTCTGGATTTCTAATTGCAGGTTTTGTATTGTTTCAGAATTTGTGTTTATTTTGTTTGTTTTTTCTTGTAGCATTTTCCTGAATTCTTCTAAAGTTTTTTCCATGTTCTGACTTTCCTCAATGTTTCTGTCAATCCTGTGTAGGTACCTAAATATCATTCTTTTGAATTCTTTTTTCAGTTAGTTCTATTGCCTGTTCTTCTGTCGGGGTCTGCCCTCGACATAGTTGTGTTGTTCACGAGTGTTTGGTTCACGAGGAGGGGAGATCCAGCGGCGATAGGGATAGCGAAAGAATACACAGACAAACAGAAGAAGGGAGACAATGAGGCACCCCAAAGCCAGGGTGGATGCATCACTGGTGGGCAGGCTTGGGAGTACAGGCATCGTGGCCTCTGCAGGCAGCAACTCACTGCCCTGCAATCTTTACTGCATGCCTTCCAACCAGTAATGCACTGCAATCTTTACTCCAAGCCTTCCAACCAGTAATGCACACCTGGGGAGGCTCGGGCCTCTGCTTTATTCAGGGGAGGAGCTTCACACCAAACTGGGAGGGACCAAGGCAAGGTACAGCTAACATCAGTACTTTTCCAGACATTCAGGTAATTTTACATCATACTTCGCTGGTTTGAATCCCAGGCCAGCAACTTGGTTTCTCAGGCCCAATTAACATATCTATAGCCCCTGAGCACAGTTGGGGGAAGGTGAGTTCTGCAGGAGACACCCAGGTGAATGGGCTGCATCTAGAAAAGGGATTAGGGAGGATGGGTTCTTTGTCTATAGAACAAAGAACCGAGAAGTAGCTAAGATATTTTTAGTTAATCCTTTGGAGAAAGGTTTAACCTTGCAACCTTTAGTCTCGGCTTTAGGAAAATATCACATTTATTTGTGGATTTTCAAAGGCTCCGTGTATTAATTTAATATATATAACTGAATATTAAAATGAAAGCAATTTGCCATTAACTGCTAGTGGCCTCATTTGTTACACTCGGCCCTAGAGGGCCTCGAACCTCTGACCAGTCTTACACGGTCCGCAACATTCTTCCTCAGAAACATTTTTGGATTTGCATTCTCTCTTGTTTCTTTGTGTGAGCTAAAATTCTTTTGGACCTTGTGATGTTGTCATATTGATATTTAATTTATGATTGTATGTTAATGTGTTCTTATGGTCTCACCAACTGTCTCCTCTGGGTGTAGTTAGAGAATGGAAGCATGTGCTTTGTTCTGTGCTCACAGTTCATGCAACTCAGTTTATATTGGGTTTGGCTTGTGTTGGCTGCTGTTTATCATTGAGAAGGTGGCATAGAAGCTGGTGTTGGCTCTTGCCCAGTGAGTGAAGCTGCAGAGGATACAGATATGGCTGGGTTATGTAGGCACAGTTACTGTCTTCTGTTGGGTGGGAAAGAGAACCCCCCACCTCCAGCCACACACACAGCAGGAATCAAAACAGAATAAACAAGCAAGCAATCTACAGTGAAAAGTGAAAATAATAAAGGAGGAAAAAAAATTAAAACAGGTAGGGACCAGAATATAATAACTAAAAAGAGAAAAGAAGGATAGTAAAGTGGAGTTATAGAAGAAAAAACAAAAGGAAGAAATAAAATTTAAAATAGCCCATAGAAAATCCAAGGAGAGGGAGGGAAGATGAAAAGAAAGAGACTAGAGATCAGTAAAGAAAGATCAAAAAGGGGAAAAAAGAGAAGAGGGGAATTGAAAGACAGAAGAAAACAAAAGTGGAGGTTGTTGTTGTTAAGTGCTGTTGAGTCAATTCCAGCCCTGTATAGGGTTTCCAAGGAGCAGCTGGTGAGCTTGAACTGCTGACCCTGTGGTTCAAACCAACTTTGCAGTTTAGTGCATTTATCCACAGTGCCATACCAGGACTCCTAAAGTGGAGGTGTTGTTGTTGTTAAGTGCTATTGAGTTGACTCCGACCCATAGTAACCCTGTATAGGGTTTCCGAGGAGCAACTGGTGAGCTTGAACCTCTGACCTTGCAGTTCAAACCACTTTGCAGTCTGGCACATTAACCCACAGTGCCAAAAGTGTAAAATTCCACAGAATGAAAGACAAGATGTAGGAGAAAGATTAAACAAACAAAAACAGTAAAACAACAGAAGGGTAAAACCAAACCCCAAAACAAAAATGAAAGAAACATTGCAGCTGTTGGACCTGGAGAGGAGAAGACTCTGAGGGTTTCCTGTAAGTCACAAGGTGGGTGTGGGAGGGATGTGACAAGCAGAGTTCTTGGCCCTAGATGGAGTTCCTGTTGGCTTTGGTGTTATCTATGTTTAGGCTACTCAATCCAGAAGTAGTTTGTAGAGGACATTAATGGAGCTAGTTTCATTGTCTGTTAGGACCATAGAGTATCTGGGGGCAGAGTGACTGGTTAAATGTTGGCTTGGTGGCTCTGAGGGTTCTGTAGGCCCTAAGCTGAGCTCAGTTGACTCCAGGCACCAAAATGGCACACCAAAGTAGTGCAGTCAGTCCCCGCCTCACACTAGTGTTATTGTTAAGTACCCTGGAGTCGGTTCTGACTCATAGTGACCCTGCACAGGGTTTCCGAGGCTGCAAATATTTACAGGAGCAGAATGCCTCATCTTTCCCCCGCGGAATCGCTGGTAATTTCAAACTGCCAACCTTGAGGTTAGCAGTCCCATTCGTAACCACTACGCGTGTAGCTCCCAAATATGTGGCTCTGAACTCCTGGAGAGCAGGGGCTGTGCTGGGGATAGATGAGGATGGGAAATGGTCACACATCTGGTCACCAGGGGAGCATTGGGAAAAAGAAGGAATTGCACCTTTCTAGCTGCCTGTGCAACTTGGTTCTGTCAGGACACCTTCTGTTGCCAAAGCTGCTCACAAAGGCTCAAGGTGGTTATGTCGCATGTGGCCAGCCCTGCTCAGCTTCTCCTCCCAGCAAACACTCTATCCACTTCTCTAACCTTTCCTCTGAAGTTCAGGGCTCCAGGATTTTCATCTGTGTCTGTTTTATTGGTCTCATATCTTTGTTATAGCGGGTCTGTGTAGTGCGTCTGCCTAGTCTACCATCTTACTGAATGAAGTCTTGCATTTAATTTTTGACAATTTCCAGTTTTCCTAGATTCATATATCATTCTGGTTATTTAATATACTGATTATTAATGGATGTTTCTTTTCATTTTGATTCTTGCCCTATCAGCAGATTAAGGCCCTGAAAGCTTTGCTCTATCCATATCAACTCTACTTTGAGGAGGCAACTCTTCTCTAATTGTATTTTGAGTACTTTCCAACCTGAGGGGCTCATCTTCTGGCACTGTATCAAACTGTATTGATCAACAAACCCTGAAACCCCCGATGCTGTTGAGACAATTCCGATTCATAGCAACTCTAGAGAACAGAGTAGGACTGCTCTGTAGGGTTTCCAAGACTGTAAATCATTAAGAAATGGAGCCTCATCTTTCAACCATGGAATGGCTGGTAGGTCCAAACCACTGACTTTTCAGTCAGCAGCGTATTGACCAATAGAGTAGGGAGGAATGAGGTTGGGCCATAAAAGGTGTTACAGTTTTTCTGTCCTATCTGCAGGGACATTGATGTTTAGAGTCCTGGTTATTACATTTGGCTGCTTACTACAAAGATGGGAGGTTCTAGACCACCCAGAAGTGCCTCAAAAGAAAGGCCTATCTACTTCAGAAAAATCAGCCACTGAAAACCCTGTGGAGCACAGTTCTACTCGGATACCTATGGGATTCACCATTAGCTGGGGCTGCCAAGCTGTGAGAAATCCCAAGCCCATGATGATGCTGTAAAGGTCCTCTGATCATCTCCAACTGAGGTTTGATTAAAGCCCCAGCCACTGAATTTTTCCAAGTGATGGAACAGAAACAAGTCATTCCTACTGTTTCCTGTCACAATTTTGAACCACAGAATCTAAGAGCAAAATGATTGTTTTATGCCATCAAGTTTTGGTGTGGTGTGTTATGAAACAATGGTAACCTGATCAGAGGTGGGAAGTTTTGTTAACATAAAGGGAACAAGGAAGGTAAAGTGTTGGTAGAGAGGAATTTTGCTAGTTGACAAAACATTTAGTTTTGTTGCTGGTGAGAGGTTCACAGTTTTGACGTCTGTGGACAGAAGAGGAAAAAGTGGAAAGTTTTCTAGTATACAAAAGGTGAAACTTGTGTAGATAATTTTACCTCTTTTTAAAATAAGATCTTGGAACTCCTTCATTATTTACTGAACATCTTGATTAAAACTAACACAAGTGTGTGGGGATTTCTGTAGTGGCATTAACACTGATGACAAACTAGTCTGTGAATAACAAGATTAATTTAATAGTTGCCTATTTTGACAGTGAGCCCTGGTGTGATACTGTAGGGTAAGCACTGGACTTTACTAGCTGCAAGGTTGGCTGTTCAAACCTACCAACTTCTATTGGAAATCCTATATAGGGTCACTGTGACTCATAGTGATTTTGACTCAAAATCAGCTTGACGACACTTAACAGCAACAATTGTGACAATATTTTGAGGATGTTCCACTAAGTATTTTCAGTCTGTCATCTTGAGTAGTTTATAAAAAATAATTTCTATTTTGCTGTGGTGATATGAATGCTTACCTCATTATGCCTTTTTGTTTGTTGGTTTTATTTATTTTAAACTTTTTATTGTGAATTGAGTAAAGGTGTGCCAAGCAGCAGATCATCAGTTTCACATTCACACTGCGGTCATGCATTTATTCCCTCTCAGTGCTTACAATCCCCTCCCCCGTCAGTGTAGCATCTTCCACTGCCTCCCTGTATTTCCCATTTCCACTCCTCTTTCTTTCCCAGTTCTTCTGAGTTTTGACCTTAGGCAGTGCTGTGCTTTAAATCTCAAATGGTTGACCATTCTATGGTGTGTGTACCTCATTAGTGTTGTTGTTCCCCCTATATACCTATCTATTGCTTGGCTGAAAACTGAGCCACAAGGTGAGTTCAGTTCCAGATTCAGGGCTGACCAAGAGCCATAGTCCTGGGGTTCCACCAATCTCTATTGGACCAGTAAGCCTGGGCTTTTAAAATAATTTTGAGTTCTATTCTATATTTTCTTCCACTCTATTCAGGATCTTCTAATGTGATCCCTTTCAGAGCAGTTGGTTGTGATAACTGGGTACCATCTAGTACTGATATTCATTTGGTCCATGAATCCACTGGACTAATTGTGTTCTGGTGTCTTCAGTATTCATCTTTTCTTTCCTCCAGACAGGGAAAGACCAATAGTTACACCTTAGATGGCCGATCTTGAGCTTTTAAGACCCCAGTTGCTTCTCACCAAAGAAGGATGTAGAACTTTCTTTGTAGATTATGTTATGTCAGTTGACCATGTTGTCCCCTGAGGCTACGGTCCTGAGCCCCAAGGCCCAGCAATTCTTTTTTTTTTAAGAAAATCTATCATTTTTAATCTGGGATGTTTAGGTACAATGAATTTTTTTTTTTAAGTTTTTATTGAGAATTATGTGTTAGTTTACATGGTTGAACATTATCTTTACATTCATCCTATCGTACTTTGTTTCATTGCAATGCTCACAATCCCCAGCATGCATTATCAAACAACCACACTCCTGCCCCCCCCCCAGCCGCCAGCACACAACCCCTCTCCCTCCCTGAGTCCAGAGTCCCCAGCCACTCTTTCTGTCCACTTCACTGCCTCCGCCTCCATTCTTAGTGTCATTGCCTTTCCAGACATGGTCTCATACTTCGCTTTTCTCCCTTGATGGTTCCAGGGATCTCCACTCCTGTACTGCAAAATCAGCCTCTCCCCTCCTTTTGTTACCAAACATTTACATTTACCTTTCCAACACTCACTATTGAACCACAGGAGTCCTTTCCCCCTCACCTTTTATCAACCCCATCCAGACAGGTTGGAAACAATTCAGTGGAGGTTCTACCTTTCCCTGTATCCTCTGGAGCTAGGTTCCCTATTGAAAGCTTGTAAGCCAGTCACTTCTTGCCTTTGTAGTCCCCCCATTTTGGGTAGCCAGTGTCTAAGTTCCCCCTCCTTGTCAATCCTATATACTAAGGGGGTGGGAATGATCCTCACTGTACAGATTTGTCCACTCCTGTGTCATACTGCATCCACAAGCATAGGTCAAGATCATCCATTTATAGTGGGTTACTCCTTCCCCCCCCCCTTTTCTTTCTTTCTCTAGTCGTGTTCTGATCATCCAGCCATTGATGCCAAGTCAAATGGGTACTATCTGCAAGTGTGGGTGTTCTTGTGCATCCCCCCTCACTTTATATCAGCTGGATGCTTCACATTCTATTCTAGTCCTCTGGGACCATGTTCCTACCCCTGGGCCCAGGGGTCTCCTAGTCTCGTCATACTGCTGGTTAACCAGGTCTCAATCCAGGTTAATAGGAGTCTGTGAATGTGGTCGGACTTAGTTCACAACTTAATTGCTGTTTTTTTTCCTCTTTCCCTTATCGGTGACCAATGTCCAGCAGTTAATTTTTACGAGGTATTTGGTAATGCCTAGGACATTTTCATATTTTTGCCACCTTGTGCTCTAATGCATTTGTAGATCTCATGTTATTTAAGGTGTGTTAGTGTTGAAACTCTACTTTTATCTGGTGAAGACTTTAGCTCTTCAATTTTCGTAGCAGTATGAGGGGGATTTAGAAAGTTTGTGGCAAAAATGGGATTAAAAGATAATGGGCATTTTCCATGAACTGTTGGAAGCCCCTTATTCTTAGTTACCCAAGATGAGGAAGTTTGCTCACCAAAATCTGACTGCATAACTTGATAGAAATAAACAGTATTATTTCCAGTAATATGTATGGAAGTTTCATTCTTTTAACCTGAAAGAATCTGGTTCACTTTAAAAAAACAAACACTTTTTATTGTAAATTGAATGAAGGTTTGCAGACAAGGCCACCAGTTTCACATTCAACAAATCATACTCTTCATTTCATTACAATAATCACAATCCCCTCCATGTACTATCAGTTAATAGTATTTATAGTATTCACTTTAACTCTTTAAAATCTTCCCTGTGTCTTCTGCTAACTTCTCTTTTTTGCCAACCGCCCTGTTGTTGTATATTGCTTTCCCTATCTTTAGCCATTGTTGTTGTTAAGTGACATCAAGTCAGTTCTGACCCATAGTGACTCTGTACGGGGTTTCTGAGGAGTAGCTGGTGAGCTTGCAGTCCAGTGCATTAACCCACAGAGCCACACCAGGACTTCTATTAGAGATATCCAGTTTGTTGTTGTTGTTATGTGCCATCGAGTCAGTACCGACTCATAGCACTCCTATGCACAATAGAATGAAACACTGCCTGGTCCTGGGCCAACCTCACAATTGTTGCCACGCTTGAGCCCATTGATGATACTACTTTGCCAATCCATCTTGCTGGGGAGTCTTCCTCTTTATCTCTAACCCTCCACCTTACCAAACATGAGATCCTTCTCCAGCAACTGGTCCTTCCAGACAATGTGTCCAAAGTATGAGAGACAAAGTTTGGCCATCCTGGCCTCCAAGGAGCACTCTGGCTGCACTTCTTCCAACACAGATCTGTTTGTTCTCTTGGCAGCACTTTCAATATTCTACTCCAACACCATAACTCAAAATCATCAATTCTTCTATGGTCTTCCCTATTCACTGTCCAGCTTGTACATGCATATGAGGTTATTGAAAATACCATAGCATGGGTTAGGCACACCTTAGTCTTCAAGCTGACATCTTTGCTCTTTAACACTTTAAAAAAATCTTTGTTGTTGTTGTTGTTAAATACCGTGGAGTTGGTTCTGACTCATAGTGACCTGCACAGAGTTTCCGAGGCTGCAAATCTTTACAGAAGCAGAAAGCCTCATCTTTCTCCTGCGAAACAGCTGGTAGTTTCGAACTGCCGACCTTGAGGTTAGCAGCCCAATTTGTAACTACTACACTACTAGAGCTCCTTAAAAAGGTCTTAAAATCCTTACTGATGAAGCTCAAAGACGGCAGTCTTTGGTATGTCTATGTAAATGTAAAGAAACCAAAAATCCTTACCATTGGACCAATAAACAACATCCATATAAATGGAGAAAAGATTGAAGCTATCAAACATTTCAGTTTTCTTGGATCAGCCATCTACACTCATGGAAACAGCAGTCAAGAAATCAAGCAACGTATTGCATTAGGAAATATGCTACACAAGACCTCCTTAAAGTGTTGAAGAGCAAAAATGTCACTTTGAGGACTAAGGTGTGCCTGACCCAAGCTGTGGTGTTTTCAGTAACCTCGAATGCATGTGAAAGCTGGACAGTGAATAAGGAAGACTGTGGAAGAATTGATGCTTTTGAGTTATGGTGTTGGAGGAGAATATTGAAAGTGCCATGGACTGCCAAAACAACCAATAGATCCATTTTGGAAGAAGTGCAGCTAGAGTGCTCCTTGGAGGCCAAGATGGCCAAACTTCGTCTCTCATACTTAGGACATATTGTCAGGAGGGACCAGTTGCTGGAGAAGGATATCATGTTTGGTAAGGTGGAGGGTCAGAGGAAAAGAGGAAGACCCCCAACGAGACGGATTAGCCAAGTGGCAGCATTGATGGACTGAAGCGTGGCAACAGTAATGAGTTTGGCCCCGGATCAGGCAGTGTTTCGTTATACTGTGTATAAGGTTGCTATGAGTCGGTACCTACTAGATGGCACCTAACAACAACAACATATGCATACAAAAGTTTAACAGTGAATAAAGAAGACAGTAGAAGAATTGGTACATTTGAGTTATGGTGTTGGAAGAGAATATTAAAAATACCATGGGCTGCCAAAAGAGCAAACAGATCTGTGTTGGAAGAAGTACAGCCAGAGTATACCTTTGAAGCCAGGATGGTCAAACTTTGTTTCTCATACTTTGGACCAGTCGCTGAAGAAGGATATCATGTTTGATAAAGTGAAGGGTCAGAGAAAAAGAGGAAGACCCCAACAAGATGGATTGGCAAGTCGTGGTTAGTGATGGGCTTGGGTGTGGCAATGATTGTGAGGTTGGCCCAGGACCTGGCAGGAGTTTGTTCTGTTGTGCATAGGGTCGCTATGAGCCGGTACCAACTAGATGGTACCTAACAACAACAACAACAAACTGTCTCCTGTGGGTGTTGTTAGAGAATGGAAGCATGTACACAGTCCTCATTAACTCTTCATGAACCCCAGTTTAGAGTGGGTTTGGCTGGTGATGGCTGCTGTCTAACGTTGATCAGGTGGTTTATAGTGGGTGTAGCTGCAGGGGGTATGGTTGTGGCTGTGATATGATTGCTGTCTTCTGTCCTGTGGGATAGAGAACCTCCCCCCCATACACACACATAAAACAAACAATCCAGAATAAACAAACAAGGAACTAACAGTGAAAAGAGAAAATAATAAAGAGAAAAAGAAAAATAGAAATAGGCAGCAACCTAAGAAAAAGAATATAATAATTATAAAAACAAAAGAGGGACAGGGAAGTGGAGTTATAGAAGAGAAAAATAAGAGAGAAAATAATAGGAAGTAGGAAGAAATTTTAAATATGCGTAATAAAAAGAGAAAAGAGGATCAGGAAAATGGAGCCATAGAAGAGAAAAATAAGAGAGGAAATAAAAGGAAGACATTTAAAAAGCATTTAGATGGGGGAAAAACAGCAACGAAGCTGTGAGCTAAGTCCGACCATGCTTCATAGACTCCTGTCAACCTGGATCACGACCTGGTTGGCCAGCAGTATAGTGAGCTCTGGGGACTCCTGAGCCATGGACCGGTACATAGTCACAGAGTACTAGAACAGAGAGTGAAGCATCCAGCTGATATGAAGTGAGGGGAGATGCATAAGAAAGCCCATACTTGCAGATAGTACCCATTTAACCTAGCTTCAATGGCTGGATGATCAGAACTCAAATAGAGAAGAAGAGGAAAAAAAAAGTGTAATCCACTACAATTTGATGAACTTGACCTATACTTATGGATAGTAGCTTAAAAGAGGGAACAAATCTTTATAGCAAGGGTCATTCCCACCCCCTCTGCACACATGGTTGACAGGGATGGGCAACTTAAACATTGACAACTCAAAATGTGGGAGGGGAGCTACAAAGGCACGAAGTGAGTGACTTACAAGTTTTCAAGAGGGAGCTTAGATTCAGAGGGTGCAGGGGAAGGTAGAATCTCCACTGAGGGGTTTCCAACCTGTCTAGATGGGGACTGGTTAAAGGAGATGGGGATAAGACTCTTGTGGTTCAATAGTGAATAATTGCTATCAGGACTGATTGTGAATGTTGCAAATGTAAAGGTAGATATTTTGTAACAAAAGGAGGGGAGTGGTTGATCTTGCAGTCCAGGAGCGGAGGCCCCTGGGACCATTGAGGGAGAAGAGTGGAGTGCTGGACCCTATCCAGAGAAGCAGCAACACCAGAGATGGAGGTAGAGACACGTGGAGAGATGGAACAGCTGGGGACTATATACTCAAGGAGGAAGAGGGGCTGTGTGCTGACGGGGGTGGGGGTGGGGTTGGGGTGGTGGTGGAGACTGGCATGCAGGGTATACCCTTTTGTTGTTTGAATGGTTATATATCGCTGAGTGCTTCGGTGTACATCCAAAAAACAAAAACCAGAGGGATTTGAAGCAAATGCTCTTGAATGATGATGCATGGAGGGTAATGTAATCATTGCAATGAAATGAAATACGATAGGATGAATGTAAAGCTGATGCTCTCCCATGTAAACAATCACTCAGTTCACAATAAAACTTTAAAAGAAAAGCACTTAGAGAAACCAGGGAGAGGGAAGATAAAAGAAGAGATTAGAGGATAGTAAAGAAAGATCAAAAGGGGGAGAGGAAAAGGGAAATGAGAAACAGAAGAAAACAAAAGCAGAGATATAAAGGGTAAAATTCAAGTGAATGGAAAGATAAGGAGGAGGGGAAAGAATAAAAACAGTGAAAGAACAAAAGGGAAAAAAAACAAACCCCAAAACAAAAACCAGTGCAGTTGTTGGATCTGGAGTGGAGAAAACTCTGGGGGCTCCTGCAAGTCAAGGCCCTTATGAGGTATGTGACAGCAGAGTTCCTGGTCCTAGATGGAGTTCCCATCAACCTGGGTGTTACCTATGTTCAGGTGTTATCTATGTACCTGGAGGCCCTTGATGGAGCTGGTTTCAGTGTCTGTTAGGACCACAGGATAGCTGGGGGCAGGGTGACTGGTTAAATGCTGGCTTTGTGGCTCTGTGGGTTCTATAGATATAGAGCCAATCCTGCCTGAATCCCGGCACCAAAGCAGCACACCAAAGCACTACAGCTGGCCCCCATCTTACACTGGTATGGCTCCCATACACATGGCTCCAAACTCCCAGACAGCTGGGGGTGGATGAGGATGGGGGTAGGCCATACCTCTAGTCGCCAGGGAAATGTGGGTAAAAAGAAGGAATTGCACCGTTTCTGTCACCTGTGTGAATCTGCTCTGCCAGGCCTCCTCCCAGCAAAAGGTTACTCCACTTTTTTAACCTTTTCTCTGATGTTCAGGTTTCCAGAATGTTCATCTGTGTCAGTTTCATTTGGTCTCTCATATCTTTGTCTCTTTGTTCTCGTAGTATTTTCCTGATTTTTTCTAAATGTTTTTTCTTTGTTTTCCTAGCTTTCCACATTTTTCTGTCAATCCACTGAAGTTACCCTAAATATCACCTTTTTGAGTTCTTCCTCATAAATATTTTGTGACTTTGCATCTTGATCATTTCTTAGTGTCACTCTTATTTCTTCATGTGAACTAAAAGTGTTTGTTCTCACCAAGACATTGTGATACCGTTGTGTATATGTTTAATTGATGATTGTGTGTTGCTGTGTTCTTAGGTTCTCACCAACTGTCTTCTGGTGGATATGATTAGAGAATATACAGCTCAGTTTAAGGTGGGTTTCACTGGTGTTGTCTGCTGTCTATTGTTGATCAGAGCATATGAGAGCTACTGTTGACTCGCGCCCTGTTGGTGAAGCTGCAGAGGGTACAATTGTGGCTGGCCTGTGTGGACATGGTTGATGTCTTTCATCGAGTGGGACCAGAGAATAAAACACACACACACAAGAAAACAAAACAAAGCAAACAACACCCAAACCAGAAAATAATAAAGTGTGTGTGTGTGGGGGGGGGGGCAGGTATCAGCAAGGAAAAAGAATATAATCACTAAAAATAAAAAAGGGGTAAAGGAAAATAGAGCTATCAAAGAGATAAATAAGGGAGAAGATAAAATGAAGAGAAAAAAAAACCCACTGAAAAATGGAGCAGGAAGATGAAAAGGGAAAAAAATGAGCATAGTAAAGAGAATCAAAGAAAAAGAATGAGGTAATGAGAAACTGAAGAAAAGAAAAACAAACAGGGACAGAAAAAAATTAAATTCAAGGGAATGAAGAAGAAGGAACAATAAACAAACAAAAACAATGAAAAATGAAAGCAAAACCAAAACAAAACACACAAAGCCAGTGCAGGTATTGAACCCAAAGATGAGAAAACTCTTCGGGGGTGGGTGGAGGGGAATTGGGTGGAATCCTGCCAGTCAAGGAGCTCATGAGGTCATTGGGGAAGAGATGTGATGACAGACAGAGTTCCTCACCCTAGATGGAATTCCTATAGGCATATGCTTTGCCATTTTCAGAGCACCCAGTCGGGAAGTACTTTGTAGAGCCCCTTAATGTTGCTGGTTTCAGTGTCTGTTTATGAGTGTTTCTGCTAGTCTAATTCTGGCCTGCAGGCTCTGTGGGATAATGGATATCTGGTGCAGAGCCCACCTGAATCCAGGAGTAAAGGTAGTATAGCAGGCACCCACCTCACCTGGCTTTAACCATGAAACTCTGAACTCCTGGACAGCAAGGTCTATTCTGGGGATAGATGAGGGTAGGGGCTAGCCAGATCTCTGGTCTCCAGGGCAGTGTGAGGAAGAAGAAGAAATCACACCTTTTGCGTCATATGTGTGAATCTGTGCCACCAGGCCATCGTCTGTCAGTCTCCAGAGCTTTTTGCAAAAGTTCAAAATTGCCATGCTGTGTCTGCTGGCAAGCCATTCACTGAGTCTCCTCTCACCATCCCTGCTCAGCTTCTCTTCGCAGTAAGTATTCAGTCTACTTCTTTGGCTTGTCCTCTAAAGTTCAGGGTTCCAGGACTATCATCTGTGTCTATTTCATTTGGTCTCTATTATTTTTGTTGTAGGACTCCTGGTTTGGCTCTGTAGGATAAGCACTGGACTGCAAACCACAAGATTGGTGGTTCAAACAAACCAACTGCTCTTTGGAAAACCTATACAGAGTCACTATGAGTTGGAATCGACTTGACACTTATTTGTTGTAGCATGTAGCATGTCAGCCTAGTCCATCATCTTGCCAGAAGTCTCAATCTGGTTCACTTTTTAAAGTCTCTGTATGTTCAATCGCATAGAAATGCAGTTGACCTTGCATATTAACTTCTGTCCTGTGACCCTATTAAATAAATTTGTTATAATGATATGTGTGAGTTTTGGTAGTAATTCTGTGTGTTCCTTGTTGTTGTTGTTAAGTGCTGTCAAGTTGGTTCCAACTCACAGCAACCCTGTATAGGGTTTCTGAGGAGCAGCTGGTGGGTTTGGACCACCAACCTTGTGATCAAGTGCTTTAACCTACAGCACTACACCAGGACTTCTTAGGATTTTCTTTATTTGTATATATTGTGATACATTATATATATACAGGATCATGCCATCTGCAAACATGCCATCTGTTTTACTTCTTTCTTTCAAATATATATGACTTTCATTAACTTTTTCTTGCATAATTGCCTTGGCAAGGTTGAATAGAGAGATAGCAAGAGTGGAAATCATGTTTTGTTGCTGGTGTTTTGATGTGTCTAGATGTCTCTCTCTCTCTTTTTTTTTTAATGTTTTATTATGAATTATGTCATAGTTTACATGGGAGAACATTAGTTTTACATTCATCCTATCGTATACCATCATTTCATTGCCGTGGTTACAATCCCCTCCATGCATCATCAACCAACCAAAGGGTGTATACTACAAGCCTGCCCCCCCCCCCGCCCCCATTGTCAGCACACAGCCCCTCTCCCTCTCTGTGTCTAAAATCCCCTGCTGCTTCATCTCTCCACGTCTAGATGTGAGTCTCTTGACCTATTTAGAATTCATTAAGCTTCATGGATATATCAATTAATATTTTTTACCAAATTGGGGCAATTTGGGACATTATTTCTTCAAATATAATTTCTGCTCTTTTCTCTTTCTCCTCACTTTTGGGACTCTCACAATGTCTGATGTTGATATACTTGATTATGTCCCACAGGTCTCTAAGATTTTGTTCTTTTTTTTTTTTTTCTTCCTATTCCTCAGACTGGGTAATCTCATTAAACAGTCTTTAAATTTGCTGATTCCTTTTTTTTGGCAATTCAAATCTGTTTTTGAACTTCTCTTGTAAATATTTCATTTTAATTATTGTATTTTTTAACTTCACTGTTTCTATTTGGTTACTTTTTTTTTTTTTATAATTTCTATCTTCTTGTTAGTATTCTGTATATGGTGAAACATCTTTCTCATACTTGCTTTAATTCTTTACACATGGTTTGTTTTAGTTCTTTGAACATATTTATACTAGTTTATTTAAAGTCTTTGGTCTAGGAAGTATAAGACCAGAGAAGCTTCTTTTCTTCAGCTGATATCAGGACCTGAGAGAACTGCTATGATAAACAGTTGTTTATGACAAATGCCCTGAGGTTCGTTTGAGCTTTTCCCTTTGAGCAAGTTCCAAGTAAGGTCAAGCCATGCAAACAATCTTTTCAGGGACCTGCCAGCTAGGTTGTTGTTGTTATTGTTGTTTATGTGTCTTTGAGTTGGTTCCGATTCATAGTGACCCTGCATAGGGTTGTCAAGGAGTGACTGGTGGGTTTGAACCACTGACCTTGTGGTTAGTA
>NW_006408907.1:811605-813399 GCF_000296735.1 Chrysochloris asiatica
CATGGCTTGGGTCAGGCGCACATTAGTCCTCAAGCTGACATCTCTGCTCTTCAGTACTTTAAAAAGTTCCTGTGCATCAGATTTGCCCAATGCAATACGTATGTGTGTGTGTGTATATATATATATATATATATATATGTTTTGTTAGCAGCTGAGCATGTTAACGCTTTGCACCATCTGTAACAGTTCTACTCTGATACACATGGGGTCAGCATAATTTGGAATTGACTGAATGTCAACTGGTTATCAGTAATACAAGGATAATAATGGTACCTACTTTATGTGGTTGTTCCAAGAGTTAAGTGAGTTAATACATGTATATGTAAAGTCCTGGTGTGGATCTGCAGGCTATTGTGCTGGACTGCAAGGTCGCTTTAAGGTCAGCAGTTCAAGCTCACCAGTCACTCCTCGGAAACCCTACACAGGGTGGCTATGAGTCAGAACCAACTCGATGGCACTTAACAACAACAAGAACAACAATGTAAAGGATTTAGTTTAAGTTCTTTGACCATTTTAAGGGCTCAACAAATGTTAAATACTGTAATGGGTGGGAGGGTGGCTATTTTAATTCTCAACCTCAGCTAGCATTGCTTGCCATCATTTCTCCCATATTTAACTCAGTGTCTGTCCTAGAGAAGGCTGCCTATAAAGTAAGTTTGTTAAGTGAATGAACAAATAAATGCTGACAGGCAATTATACTACAATGAGAGGTGCTATAACAGAACTTTAAGTACAAGTCACTTTGCAGGGTAGACAGAGGATATGATCTACTTGGAGCACTTCAGGGAACGATTCACTTCCATAAGTTTCACAGTGCAGTCAGAGATCCAAACCAAAGCCAAACCCACTGCTATCGAATCAATTCGGACTCACAGTAACTCCATAGAGTGTTTCTGAGACTGTGAACCTTTTACAGGAACAGACACCCTCATTTTTCTCTCCCTTTGAGCCACTGGTAAGTTTGAAACATCAACCTGTGTTCAGCAGTCCTGTGCTTATCTTACAGCGCCACCAGGGAAGTCAGAGGTAGCATAGCAAATTGCACCCAGGAATTAAGGAAAGACATGCTATATAGCCACCAGGTGGCGATAATTGCAGAGTAGATTCAGGCGCCAAAGATCTAGCCAAAATCCAGTGTTAATGACTAAGTGAGTTTGTGTCTCCTCTCCACACACTTTCAAACTGTGATTTCTTTCCTTTTGCTCCAGAGCCTTGGAGCACTAAGATTCCTGTCCCTGACTGCTTTGAGCAGTGCTAAGAGGATGAGCTTCTAGGCTCCCAGCCCACTAACCTGCTGTTTCCAAAACCTGGGCCCCAAGCCCTGGAGTGATAGAAAACAAAAACTCCAGATAAACAAAGGAGAAAAAAAATCTTTGTTTTGTTAAGTCGATATTTGGGGGAGGCATGAGGGCAGCACCCTCAGCAACTAGGCTAATTTTGTTTTTTAAACGGCTATCTGCAATTTTTGTTTTTAAGTTTTTATTGTGATTTGAGTAAAAGTTTACAAGGCAGATAATCAGTTTAACATTCAACAAATCATATACTTTGCTTTATTACAATGATTATAATCCTCTCCATGTATCATCAGTTAGCAGTATTTCTATTTTTTTGTTTTTAATAAATGTTTTATTGTGAATTGTGTGATAGTCTACATGGGGGAACATTAGTTTTACATTCATTCTGTCATCTATCATTTCATTGGCATAGTTACCATCCCATCCATGCATCCTCACCCAACCAAAGGGTGTACCCTGTAAGCCTGCACCCCCCACCACAGTCCTCAGCCCCTTTCCA
>NW_006408907.1:819169-830485 GCF_000296735.1 Chrysochloris asiatica
AGTTTTGCTGGATAGACGATTCTTGGTTGACAGTTTTTTTCTTGCAGAGCTTTGTATATGTCTCCCCATTGCCTTCTCACCTGCATGGTTTGTTCTGAATAGTCAGAGCTTATTCTTATTTGCTTGCCTTTATAGGTTATATTTCTCTTCTTCCTGGCTGCTTTTAATATTCTTTCCTTGTCTTTGATTTTTGAGAGCTTGATTATAATATGTCTTGGAGATTTTCTTTTGGGGTCTATCCTTCCTGGAATACATTGGGCTCTTGAATGTTTATCTTCTCGTCTTTCAAGATGTTAGTGAAATTTTCTTTCAGAAGCTCTTCAACGATCTCTTCTGTGGATTTCTCTGTTTCTTCTTGTTGCAGAATGCCAATAATTCTTACATTATTCCTCTACATGTTATCCAGCATGAATCTTCTTAGACTCTCTTCAGATTGTTTCATCCTTTTAGCTGCTTGCTCTTCTACCTTGGCTGTATTGAGAGATTTGTCTTCCAGCTTGCTAGTTCTGGCTTCCATCTCTTCTAGTCTGCTCCTTTCCCCTTTCAGGCTATTGTCTATTTCTGATATCTTATTATTGATCACCTGGACATCTTTTTGCAGGTTTTGAATGGTTTCCAATGCTGTGTCAATCCTATTTGATTGTTTTTGGAGATTTTTTTTTTTTTTTTTACTTCTTCCTTATTTTCCTCAACCCCTTTATGGATTATTTGAGTTTCCATATCATTCTTCTTAATTCCCTCTCAGGCATATCCAAAACCCTCTCCTCCTCCTCTATAAAGCCTTTGTCTGTCTCCAGTTCATTTGCGTCAGCTCCCCTCTTCTGTTTTTGGACATGCTTTGATAAAGTTGATTGTTTCTTATTGGTCATGGTTATTATTTTATTATTATTATTAATATGATCAGGAGATGGGCTTCCCTTTTCATCTGTAATGCATAGCAGATGTTGTTGGGTTTTGTCTAAGTGGTGGAGTATTATGTTGTAGCTTGGCTATATGGCCACGATTGTTGCTTCTTCTTATGGGACGTAGGGAGGATAAGTTCCCACCTCCAGGAGGGATGTGTAATCAGAAGGACTAAAAGCAGAAGTAATATAAACGCATGGACAGAAATCATCACATTGGAGCAGATATGTGGCTTTGGTTAACCTTTTTGTTCCCTGTCCCACCAGAACAGCCACTGGAGGATCCCCGCTGCTAGCTAGGAGTGGGGGCAGGGGGCTTAGCTGCAGCAACAGATGGGGGATGATGGATGACGTCAAAAAGCCACCGTCGACTTTCTCACATTCTCCATGCATGGGGGAGCTGCACCCGGCCGATTTTTATTGGGATATCAAGCCAGGGTGGGGAGACTTGGGGTGGGGGGAAGCTAGGCCGCCTCTTGCCCTTCTCCCCGCCGTCCCCCCCCCCCCTTTCTGGAGACGCTGCTTTCTGAATGGGCCAGCCCTTGCCCCACCCTCTAATCTCTGCAGTCGCAGGAGCAACCTGCGGACCCGCAGGCAAGATTCCCAGAATACGTGTCTTTCTTTATCCTTATTAGCACGATTTCTCAAAAATGTGAGTTCAGGAGACTTTATGATAGTTTAAAAGCTGTGGGACTGGTATATGAACGTTTCCTTTGTGAGATCCCACTCGTTTTTCCCCGGAGCCTCGTCCCTACCTTACTTCCCTGGCTGTCCTGCCATACCGGTCATCATCCAGTATTTCTATTTTAACTGCTTGTTTTTAAAAAAAAAAAAAAAAAAAAAACACTCAGGCATATATAATAATTTACACCACTGAAGGGCACATTCTGCAAACCTGCCTCCTGGCTGCCAGCTCTTACTCCCTCTCTTTCCATGAATCTGGAGTCCTCAGCTGCTCCCTTTCTCTATGTCCTCATCTCTGCTTCTATCTCTCGTGTAGCTGCTTCTCTGGACAGGGTCCCACATTCCACTTGTGCTCTTCTCCCTTGATGGTTCTAGGGTCCTCTGTTTCTGGATTGTAAGATTAACTATTCCCCCATTTTTATTACAAAACTTCTACCTTTACAATTGTGAACTAGGCTAATTTTTAATGGTGTTCTGCTGACTTTTTGTGACAAACAAGGTTTGTACTAGTTTTTAACAGTGTGGTACTATAGGATAAACACTGGACTAGTAACCAGAAGATTGACAGTTCAAAAATCCATCAGCTGCTCCTTGGAAACCCTATGCAGGGTTACTATAAGTCGGAACCAACTTGAAGGCACTTAGCAACAACAGCAGGTTAGTACAGCATGCAGGTGTGCATTCACATGAAGTCTCAAGGTGGTCACTGTACGCCAATGAACACATCAAGAAGAATCCAATATTAACACTCTCAGTGCCTGGTTGTCTAGATGACTACTCCTTATCAGAGGCTACACAAACAGGGACCAGGCTTTAAGGGGAACTAGGCAACCTTTAACATTCTGACAATGTTTAAAGTGTGCATCTCAGAAGCAAGGACAGGAAAGATGCTTTCAGGCAATGCTTGATTATATTTACTCTTGACTAAGCAAAATAGTTATGCTCTCATAATGGCCATCTCATGTTCGTGCAGACAAAGTGACTAACCTCATGCTCTTGTATGTCTCCATGAAGGGTGGTAAATGGGCAAGGAGAGAATCAAAGTAGATATGTTTTGAGAGAGTAGGCACTGTATCAGAAAGTTTATATAATAATTTTATTTAATTGCCACAAAATCCTGAAAATCTAATTTTGACATTTATTTTACCCATCGTCATGCTTCAGCAATGATTAACTTTAGTTGTTAGCTGTGCCCGAATCCTGATAACCCATGCACAGCAGAAAGAAGACACTGCCCAGTCCTGTAACATCACCTTACTTGGTTGTGAATCACACTGCTGTGATCCATAGGGCTTTCTTTCTTTAATATTTTATTTTGTTGTTGCTGAGACTGTACATGGGGTCTTCAGAAAGTTCATGGAAAAATTCCATTATCTTTTCATTCCATTTTTCCAGGAACTTTTAAAAATACATTAGTTTTTAAACTTTTTTGTTGTGAATTGAGTGAAGGTTTACAGAGCAGATCATCAGTCTTAGATTCATTAGGTCATATATTTTGCTGTATTACATGGCTCAAATTACCTTCGTATACCAACAGTTAACAGTATTTACCTCTATTCACTTTATTGTAGTCCTCCCTGTGTCTTCCACTGTCTTCATCTTTCCTCTGTTAACCTCCCTCTTGTTGTATTTTGTCTGCCCTGTCACCCATGTATACATGTACCTACCCTCTAGCACATTAATAGTTTTCCCTTTCCCCTTCCTGATCTGGTCACCATCATAGAATGTTTCTTATATCAAGAAAAGCTATTCTTAAATGGTGACGGCAGAGATGATGGCAGAGGCGGTGGCATGGAGAGACAGAGTAGCTGCAGGCTTTAGACCCATGGACTGAGGAAGGCTGTGTGCTTACAGGCAGGAGGTTGGCTTGCAGAATGTGACCTTTGGACATTTAAATACATATATATGGTTTTGTTGTTTTGTATGTGTGTGTCACATATTTTTGCTTTGTTCATTTGTGAAATGTGAGATGTAAATGGGGAACCACAGGGAGGAGGTAGGATAACTTGTTACAGGAAGAGTATTATAATCATTGAGATGAAACAAAGTGTGTGATTTGCTGAATGTAAAGCTGATGATCTTGTCTACAGAACTTCACTCAATTCACAATAAGAAGTTAAAAGTAAAGAAAAATAAAAGAAAACCTTTTCTTAACTTTTTAAAACATTGGTCTCATACAATATTAACCATTTTGTGATTGACTAATTCACTCAGCATAATGTCTTCCAGCTTCATCCATGTTGTGAGGTCTTTCTCAGATTCATCATTATTCCTCAGTGTTTGGTAGTATTCCTTTGTGTGTATGTCCTAATGTTTGTTTAACCATTCTTCTGTTAATGGGCATTTAGGCTGTCCCCCATCTTTTTTGTATGTCTTTTATAGACAACATGTTCAGTGTAATTATTGATACATATGAATTGATTGCTGTCATTTTACTGTGTGTTTTTTGTTTTTGTGGTGCTGCTGGTTTCTTTGTTCCACATAATTTTTGTGTGTGTGTGCTGAGTTCATTTTGTTTGTGGATCTTCTTTTCATTTTCACTTCTATTGTGTTAATTTTTACTAAATGTTCCTCTTTTTAAATTTTTAGTTTTCTTTGAAATTATCCTGTAATGTATTAATTTTTAAATTTTTTCCCTATTTAAAACAGTTGGTTTTATCTTGAAATCTACCTGACTACCTTGCCATTTGGAAATTCTCAATCTACACTGTTCCTTCTTTTTGCTTTGTAGTTGATTTCATTATACATTGATATCTCTGGTTCCCTATTTTCAGTCTTGTAGGTTTGTTTTACTTTAAATACTTCTGTATCTGGTAGTGTAGTGGTTACGAATTGGGCTGCAGAACTCAAGGTCAACAGTTCAAAGCTACCAGCTGTTCTGTGGAGAAAAATGAGGCTTTCTGCTGCCATAAAGATTTGCAGCCTTGGAAACCCTGTACAGGGTCACTACGACCCAGAATCGACTCCACGCCACATCACTACCACCATATCTGGATTGAGTCTGGGTGGTGGTGTCATATATTGTAATCTTAGGTTGTTGTCTGCTGTTGGTTCTAAGTCCAAAGAACACCCTCTAGCAGTTTTTTATAAAGTTGGTCTGACCATTACAAATTCCTGTCATTTTTGTTTATCAGGAAATGTCCTGATTTCACCATTGTATTTGAGGGACAGTTTTGGGTATATGATTCATGGTTGGCTGTTTTTTCTTTCAGAATTTTATATATGCCATCCCATTGTCTTCTTGCCTGCATAGTCTCTGCTGAAACAAAATCAGAGTTTAGCCTTATTGGTTCTCTTTTGTAGGTAACATTTTGTTTTTGTTTTTGTTTTTTTCTGAGCTTATCTCAGGGTTCTTTCCTTGTCTTTGATTTCGGAAAGTTTGCTTATTATATGTCTAGTTAATTTTCTTTTGGAATCTATCCTGTTTGGAGGTCATTTAGTGTTTTACATGCCTATCTTTTCATCTTTTATAATGTTAGGGAAATTTTCTTCCAAGAATGCTTTGTATTGTTTCAGAATTTGCTTTCCTGAATTCTTCTAAAGTTTTTTCTGTGTGTTTCTTGCTTCCCTCTATCTTTCTGTCAATCCTTTGAAGGTACCTAAATATCATTCCTTTAAATTCTTTTACAGTTCTATTACCTTTCCTTCCTCAGAAATGTTTTCTGGCTCTGCATCTTGGTCATTTGTTTGAGCCATTCTTTAATGTTTCTTCATGTGAGTTGAAATTGTCCATTGTCTCCAGGGCATTGTGAAATTGTTATATTTGTATTTAATTAATGTATTCTAGTGTGAGACATTGTGGGTTAATGTACAGGACTGCAAAGTTGGTATGATCTGCAAAGTTGGCAATTCAAGCCCACCAACTGCTCCTTGGAAACCCTGTACAGAGTTGCTGTGGGTTATAACCTACTCAATGACACATAACAATAAGAACAAGTGTGTTCTTAGACTCTCACCAGCTGTCTCTTGTGGGTATAGTTAGAGAATGACAGTGTGTACACTGTTATATTTCACTGTGTGTTGGCTAGTGTCTATCATTTATTAGGTGGTATATAGGAGCTGATATTGGCTCTTGTCCAGTGGGTGGAGCTGCAGAGGGTTTGGTTCTGTCTGGACTATATGGGCAGGGTTGCTGTCTCTTGGCAGGTGGGAAAGACAAACCCCCCCACACACATACATACATACAAGAAAACAAAATAGAATAAACAAACAAGGAATCAACAATGAAAAGAGACAATACTAAAGAGAAAGAAAAGATAAAAACAGATAGCAACCGAAAAAAGAATATAATAACTGTAAAGACAAAAGAGGCATAGGGGAATGGAGCTATAAAAGAGAATAATAAGAGAGAAAATAAAAAGATGAAATTAAATAGATAATAAACAGAAAAAACAGGGAGTGAGAAGATGAAAAGAGACTAGAGAGTAGTAAAGAAGGCTCCATTGGGGGGTAGGGGGAGAGATAGGAAACAAGAACTGAAAGAAAAAGAAGGAAAAACAAAAGTAGACATAGGATAAAACTCAAGACATGGAAAGAGAAGGAGAAAGGATAAAGAAACAAAAACAGAAAAACAATGTTGCTGTTGGACCCAAAGAAGAGAATACGCTGGGGGACTCCTGGAAGTCAAGGATCTCAGGAGGTGGGTGTGGGAGGCAATTGACAGTGGCGTTCCTGGCCCTAGATGGAGTTCCTATCAGCCTGAGTGTTATCTATGTTCAGAGCACTCGATCTGTAAGTAGTTCCTGGAGGCCCTTGATGGAGCTGGTTTCAGTGTCTGTTAGGACCACAGGGCAGCTTGGGGCAGGGTGACTTGTTAAATGCTGGTCTGGTGGCACTTCAGGTTCTGGAATTGAACCTACCTGAATCCAGGCACCAAAGCAGCACACCAAAATGCTCAGTCAGCCCCCACTTCACACTGGTGTGGCTCCCACCCACATGACTCCCAAATTTTCAGAGAGCAGGGTCTGCACTAGGAATGGATGAGGTTGAGGGCCGGTCACACCTCCAGTCACCAGAGGAGCATGGGGTAGAAGAAGGAATTGCACCTTTCCAGTTGTCCACATGAACCAGCTCTGTTGGGTCACCCTGTGCTGCCAAAGTTGCTCACAAGATGGTTTTGCCACATCTAACTGGCCTTTCACCAGTCACTCTCCCTCTATCATCATCCCTGCTCAGCCTATCCTCCCAGCAAGCATCCAATACACTTCTCTAACCTTTGATTAAAAGTTCAGGGTTCTAGGATTTTCATCTGTGGCTGCTCCATTTGGTATGTCTTAATTTTGTTGTATAGGGTCTGTGTAGTGCAACTGCCTAGTTTGCCATCTTGTCAGAAGTCTTACTCCTACAAACTTTTTGAAGCCTCCTTGTGCTCAGTAATAACACACCCATAGAGTTTTCATTGGCTGATTTGTGAAAGTAGATTACCAGGCTTTTATTCCAAGTTCACCTGACTCTGGAAGATCTGCTGAAACCTATATAGCATCATAGAAACCTGAAAGCCTCCACTGATGGACAGGTGGTGGTGGCTATACATAAAGTGCATTGACTAGGAATCAAACCCAGTTCTCCTGCATGAAGGCAAGAACTTGACCACGGAACCACCACTGCTCCTAACTTTTAACAAGCACTAAAACCCAAACCAAGCCCACTGCCATCTAGTTGATTCTGACTCATGGTGACTCTGTAGGACAGAGTAGAATTGCTTCAGAGAGTTTGCAAGGTTGTAAATCTGTATGAGAGCAGAAAGCCTCAAATTTCTCCCATGGAACTGCTGATGAGCTCAAACAACCAACCCTGTGGTTCACAGCACAGTGCTTATCCTATTGAGCCATTGCATTCCCCAATTATTAATATATTGTTGCTGTTGTTGTGTGTGATCAAGTCAGTTCCAGCTCCTAGTGACCCATATAGGGTTTCCAAGGAGTGACTGGTGGGTTTCAACTGCCAATGTTGCACTTAGAAGTCCAGTGTTTATTAATATAGGCATGGTCATTGTGATGCTGTGGGATAATGTACTGGACCACAAGGTTGGTTTGAACCAAAAGGTTGATGGTTCAAACTCATCAGCTGCTCCTTGGAAACTCTATACAGGGCTGCTATGAGTTGGAACTGAGTTGATGGCACTTATCAACAACAACAAATCTTATTTCAGCTACATTTTCGCCCACTCCTCCATCCAATACCACTGAATGATTTGTTTTCAGGCAAATCCCAGACAATACTTCATTTACAGCACATTCTACTTATATACACTTTTATTTATGACTCTAAAATATAATGCACTTTATAAAAACATGTAACTACAGTACTATTACCATACAAAAAATTAAGCAAACATTTTTGAAAACTGACCAACAGGGATTACTTCTGATTGGCAGCAGCAGACCAGAGTCAGGTAGGACAGGCTCCATGGGGGTGGGGCTGAAAACCCAGAGACAGGGCTCTCACAAAACTGCCCCAGAGCTCTGGATCTAACATAAGGGTCTGGGCGTCAGTTTCACACAACTTCAAGTGGAAAAATCACAGTATAAAGGAAAACACTGCATTTTAGAAATCGGCATGGGACTCACTCAGTGGCCATCCCACCTGGGTGGAAGTCAGAAGGCGGGACTTCAGACAGACCGGCACAGGGAACCTGTGCTAAAAGCAGTGAAGTGACATATGCAAAAGGAGGTATGGAGTGATTCTACATGCTTTTATTCCTCCTCTTCCCTGTAGTGCTTTCTTTACCCAGTCCAGATGCCTTCAGGTGGGTGGGTGCACACCCCCAAGAAAAGTCCAGCGTTGAGACCACAGGTCTCCCACAGCACAAAGAGAAAGAGCCCCATCGGACCAAGGGCAAATTCTTTGACTGCTGCTTTTGACTTCTGTCTGTGGGTCCCAGTCCTAAAGTTAACTTGTGTGGGACAATTGACCCCTGCCTAGTCATCAAGAAAAAAGGAGGTTTGGCCTGACAGACAAACCATATGAAAAATCTGTAAAACCCTAACATAAAAAGACACAACTGTTTCAAGAATGACGCTGTGAACATAACAGATAGTTAACTGACCTTCAGAGACAAAAATAGTAAACAATCTTTCTCCCACTAACTTTTTCAATATCTATTTGTGCACCTCTACGGTAGTGACTAGGGGAGGGGCCTGAGTGAGTGGACACCCCAACCCACTACTGGAGGCTTCTATGGTGCACACACACAATTTTATTTTTGTTTCAAAGTGGAGGCTCTTGTCTCTGCTTTTATATTGCTTCTACTTTTGGGCCTTTTGATCACATATTATTCCTGGAGCTGGGAGTTTTTTCTCCCTACATTACCGAAGAAGAGACAGCAATCGTGGCCATATAGCCAAGCTACAAGCATACCCCATAATATTTCACCATTGAGACAAGAGCCAATAACAGCTGCTAAACATTACATGTAAAAAAGGAAGCCTATCTCCTGATCACATCCACCATGAGAAACCCAGTAAGCTTAATAACACAACAACAAACATCCATTTAAGCATTAAAAAACCCACATAGCTACAGGAAATGACAAACAAAAGATCTCAAACACAACAAATGATCTCAAAACATGTCCCCAAACAGAAAAGAGTAACTGAGACAAATGCGCTGGAGACAGACAAAGGCTCCCAGAAGAGGAAGAGCAGATTTTTGATTTACCTGAGAAAGAAATCCAAAGAATGATATGTAAACAAATTCAAATGCTCCGAAAAGGGGTGGAGGAAAACAAGGAAGAAGTCAGGAAAGTACTACAAGAACGATACAGCACTGAAAACAATTCAAAACCTGCAAAAAGAGGTCCAGATGATTAATAATAAAATAGCAGAAATAGAAAATACACTGAAAGGGGAAAGGAGCAGAATAGAAGACATGGAAGCAAGAACTTGTGAGCTAGAAGACAAATCTCTCAATACTGCTAAGATACAAGAACAAGCTGAAAAAAGTATTTAAAAATCTGAACAGAGTCTATGATTCGTGCTGGATAACATGAAGAGTAACAACTTAAGAATTATTGGCATTCCAGAACAGGAAGAATCAGAAAAGTCCACAGAGGAGATAGTTGAAGAACTTCTGGAAGAAAATTTCCCTAACATCTTGAAAGATGAGAAGATAAACATTCAAGAAGCCGAACGTACCCCAGGAAGGATAGACCCCAAAAGAAAGACACCAAGACATATAATAAGCTCTCCAAAATCAAAGACAAGGAGAGAATACTAAAAGTAGCCAGGGAGAAGAGAAGTGTCACTTTCAAAGGCAAGCAAATCAGATTAAGCTCTGACTATTCAGAACAAACCATGCAGGCAAGAAGGCAATGGGGAGATATATAAAATAAAACCTGAAAAGAAAAAAAAAAAAAAACTGCCAACTAAGAATCATCTATCCAGTAAAACTATCCATCAAATACGATGGTGCAATCAAAACATTCCAGGATAAACAGAATCTAAGAAATTTTATCAAATCCAATCCAGCACTTCAAAACACCCTAAAGGGAGTTCTTTGGACTGAAAACCGACAAGCACAGACAACAACCAGAGATTGACAGGCATGGCAACACCACCTGAAACTCAGTTGACAGATAGCAGAGTCCAGAACAGAACAAAACTACAACAACAAATTCAAAGGAGCTGGGAGGTCAACCAAAGATCAAAATTATATCAATGTCAAAGAAGGGATAAACATAGCAACAGAAATCCAGGTGGTGAGGATGTCAGGTAGATTACAGGATACAATAGATTCTCTTAAATGGTGAGAAAAGTTAATAGACTATAAGGTAACCCCAAAGAAAGTTAATACTTCACAACTTAACATGAAAATGAACTTCCAAGCAGAACAAGCAAACATGAAAACTAAAAAGAAACCGACGAGAAATAGCACAAAAAACACAAACTCAGCACAAGAAAGCTTGCAGAACAAAGGAACGAGTAGCACTACCAAAAATTAACATAATGGCAGCAATTAATTCATACCTATCAATAATTACATTGAATGTCAATGGATTGAATGCACCAGTGAAAAGACAGAGAATGGCAGAATGGATAAGAAAACAAGACTCTTCAATATGCTGCCTGCAAGAGACACACCTTACACACAAAGACAAAAACAGACTAAAAGTTAAAGGATGGAAAAAAATATACCAAGCTAACTGCAACAATAAATAAGCATGAGTGGCAATACTAATCTCTGATGAAGTAAACGTTAAGACAAAAACCATCATAAGAGACAAAGAAGGACACTATCTCATGATCAAAGAGTCAGTTGAGCAAGATGAAATAACCATAATAAACATCTATGCTCCCAATGAAAGAGTACCAAGATATATGAAGCAAACCCTACTAGAATTGAAGAAAGAAATAGATAAATCTACAATTTTAATGGGAGATTTTAATACGCCACTTTTGAAAAGGGACAGAACAACCAGAAAGTAACTTGACAAAGCTACAGAGGAACTAAACAACACAATCAACCAACTTGACCTCGTAGATGTGTACAGAGCATTCAACCCAACAACAGCACAATATACATTCTTCTCCAGTGCACATGGAACGTTTTCCAGAATTGACCATGTATTAGGTCACAAAGCAAGCCTCCATAAATTTACAAACATCAAAATACTACAGAGCATCTTTTCAGACCACAATGCTATAAAACTAGAAATCAACAATAAGAAGACCAAGGAAATAAAGTCAAATACATGGAAACTGAATAACACCCTGCTGAAAAGTGACTGGGT
>NW_006408907.1:832255-835818 GCF_000296735.1 Chrysochloris asiatica
AAAGAATACAACCCTGTTGCACACCTTTCTTAATTTTAAACCATTCAGTGTTCCCATGTTCTGTTTGAACAACTGCCTCTTGGTCCATGTACAGAATCCTCATGAGAACATTTAAGTGTTCTGGGATACTCATACTTCGCAATGTTGTCCATAGCTTATCATGATCCACACAATCGAAAGCCTTTGCATAGTCAATAAAGCACAGGTAAATATCTTTGTGGTATTCTCTGCTTTCAATCAAGATCCATCGGACATCAGCAGTGATATCCCTCATTCCATGTCCTCTTCTGAATCCATCTTGAACCTCTGAAAGTTCTCTGTCAATGTATGCTTGTAGCCATTTCTGTATTACCTTTAGTAAGATTTTATTCGCATGGGATATCAAAGATATTGTCTTATGATTTCCACATTCCGATGGGTCACCTTTGGAATGGACACAAATATGGCTCTTTTCTAATCAGTCTTCCAAATTTCTTGGCATAGATGAGTGAGTGCCTCAAGTCTCGTCTCACTTCCTTGAAAGGTTTCAATTTTTATTCCATCAATTCCTGGAGTCTTATTCTTTGCCAATTCCTTCAATACACCTTGGATTTCTTCCTTCAGTATCACTGGCTCTTGATCATCTTGAAACAGTTGAACATCAACCATTTCCATTTGATACAGTGACTGTATTCCTTCCATCTTCTTTTGATGCTTTCTGCATCATTCAATAATTTGCCCAGAGAATCCTTCAATATCGAAGTCAAGGCTTGAATTTTTTCTTCAGTTCCTCCAGCTTGAGAAATGCTGAGCGTGTTCTTCCCTTTTGATTTTCTGACTCCACATCTTTGCACATTTGTTGTAATATTTGACTTTGTCTTCTCGAGCTGACCTTTGAAATTTTCTGTTCAGCTCTTATACCTCCTCATTTCTTCCATTTGCTTTAGCATCTCTGCACTGGAGAGCAAGTGTCAGTGTCTCTTCTGACATCCATTTTGATCTTTGCCTTCTTTCTTGTCTTCTTAATGACTTTTTGCTTTCTTCCTGTATGATGTTCTTGATGTCCTCCCACAACTCTTCTGCGTCTTCAGTCTTTAGTGTTTAATGTGTCAAATCTGTTCTTTAGATGATAACTAAATTCAGGTTGGATATATTCAAGGTCATATTTTGGCTCTTGTGGACTTGTTTTCATTGTCTTCAGCTTCAGTTTGAATTTGCATATGAGCAATTGATGGTCTGTTCCACAATCTTCCCATGGCCTGTTTTGACTGGTGATATAGAGCTTTTCTATCCTCTCTTCCCGCAGATGTAGCCGATTTAATTTCTGTGTATTCCATCTGGTAAGGTCTCTTATGTTATCTAAAGGAGGTATTTGAAATGAACAAACTATTGTTTTTGCAGAATTATATCATTCGATCCCCAGCATCATTTCTATCACCTAGGCCATATTTTACAACTACTGATCCTTCCTCTTTGTCCCCAACCTTTGCACTCCCATCACCAGTAATGATCAATACATCTTGATTGCATGTTTGATCAATTTCAGATTGAAGAAGTTGGTAGAATTCTTCTATTTCATCCTCACTGGCTTTAGTGGTTGGTGTATAAATTTAAATAATAGTGGTATTAAATGGTCTTCCCAGTTGGCACATGGATAGTATCCTATCATAGACAGCATTGTACCTCATAACTGATCTAGATATGTTCTTTTTGAAAATGAATGCAACACCATTCCTCTTCAATTTGTCATTTTCAGTATAGTAAACCATGTGGTTGTCAGATTCAAAATGGTCAATACCAGTTCATCTCAGCTCACTTATGCCTAAGATATGGATGTTTATGCGTTCCATTTCATTTTTGACTTTTGCCAATATTCCTAGATTCATACTTCGTACATTCCATGTTCCAATTATTAATGGATGTGTACAGCTGTTTCTCTTTACTTTGAGTTGTGCCCCATCAGCAAATGAAGGTCCCAGGGGCTTTACCTCCACGGGCTTTACTCCATTTGCGTCATCACGGTCAACTCTACTTTGAGGAGGCAGCTCTTCCCCAGTCACGTTTTGAGTCTCTTCCAACCTGAGTGGCTCATTTTCTGGCACTATATCTGACAGTTTTTCTCTGCTATTCTTAAGGTTTTCAGCGATTGAATATTCGGAAGTAGTTCGTCACTCCTTCTTCCTAGTCTGTCTTCATCTGGAAGCTCATCTGAAACCTGTCCATCATGGGTGAGCCTGCTGGTGTCTAAAATGTCTGTCAGTTTGTCGTACTGTGGTGGCTTGTGAATTGCTGTGATTCTTACAATTATACTAAACATTTATTACAAATTGCAGACTTGTTGGGGAGTGTGTGACTCCATAGGGTAAGCATTGGACTGCAAACTATAAGGTCAGCGGTTCGAGCCTACCAGTCACTCTTCGGAAGACAGATGATGCTTTCTGTTCCCTAAAAGAGTTAAAAACCCTTGTTAAGTTAACATCTACCTGACTTCAGGAAGTTCTAAATAACAGTACTTACAGCAATGGGAGCCATATCACATTCCAAATTCCAACACTCCTTCTCCTTAACTCCCTCAACCCCTTACAGTCTGATTCATTGAAAGGTGATGTTGTTGGTGGTGTGCTATAAAGTAGGTTCCTACTCATAGTGACCCTGGATAGGGTTTCCCAGACTGTAAATCTTTATGCTTGTTCTTGTAGTAATAGTCGGTCTGCCTATGTTGTTTTATATTTTTTCTGTAGGTCTTTCTTTCAAGAAGTATCTTCTGTTCTTCTAGCCACTCCAGGTTGGTCTGCTTGTCCTTTCAAGTGGGAATTTCCCATCTCAGGAGATCTGAATGTGGTCCAGGCTTCCACCTATAGTCTTATGTATTGCAGAGGCTCCTCAGGAAGCCTCATTCACTGGGCACGTTGTAGCCCCATTTTAGGTATTCCAATCAGTTATAGGCAGAAGATGGACTTACAAGCTTTCTATGGTGATGCTTTTCCGCTATTTCTTTCTCTCCCCCTCCAGTGTCTATTTTATATTATAATGCAAGGAATACCAAGATTTAAAAGACAGCCAATCATCTTAACATTCCCCCCCCCTTTTCCCCATTCCAACCATGTCTCAATCTCTGTATCCCAGACCCCTGTAGTTCCAAGGTTGTGTATACATCATTCTTTACCTCTGTCCCACTAAACCCATACAAACCTGCCTAATTGTTCTCCCATCTGCTTTGCTTTTCCATTCTCCTCTCCCTTCTTGTATATTGCTCACCTCCCCAGCATCCAAACTTTCCTGTGTCTAATCCCTGCCCTATGCTCCACCTTCCCTTCCCTCCCCTCACCCATCCCCAACTTACCAACGATCAACAAAGAATTCCCCCCAAACTGCTTTAGTGTGGGTTCTTTTTCTTAGTCTTTTACAGTAGTGGTCCTATGCAGTATTTCTCTTTTTGTGACTGAATAATTTCACTCAACACAATGTCCTTAAGGTTCATCCATGCTATGCGGTGGCTTGCCACTTACTTGTTATTCTTCAAGGTAGCATAATATTCCATTGTGTGTATGTACCACAATTTGTTTATCCATTCTTCAGTTGAT
>NW_006408907.1:837965-839311 GCF_000296735.1 Chrysochloris asiatica
TTGTTGGGAATTTTAGCATCTATGTTCATGAGGGATATTGGTCTATAATTTTCATTCTAAGTGATGTCCTTCCCTGGTTTTGGTATGAGGGTTATACTTGCTTCATAGAATGTATTAGGAAGTTTTCCATCCTCCTCTATATTCTGGAATAATTTGAGTAGGATTGGTGACAGGTCAATAGAAAGAAGAGTTGTTAACAGAACAAAACTATAAGAACAAACTCAGAGAATTTGGGAGGTCAGTCGATGATCAAAACAAGTACAATGTAAAAGAAGGTAACACGTAGGAACAGAGATCCAGATAGTGAGAAGGTCAGGTGGATTACAGGATAAATTAGACTGCATTAAATGGACAGAAAAGTTAATGGACTATGAGGCAACCTCAAAGAAAATTAACACTTCACAACATACCAAGAGAATGAAAATCCAAGAAGAACATGAAGACATTAAAACTATGAGGAAACTCACAAGACAGAACATAACAATCATGAACTCAACAAAGGAAGACAAACAGAATAAAGAAGTAGCAACACCATAAAAAAACAAATATAATGGCAGCAATTAATCAATACCTATCGATAATTACATGGAATGTAAACGGATTAAATGCAACTGTTAAGAGACGGAGGATGGCAGAATGGATAAGAAAACAAGATCCTTCTATATGCTGTCTGCAAGAGACACATCTCACACACAGAGACAAAAACAGATTAAAAGTCAAAGACTGGGGAAAAAAATATACCAAGCTAATTGCAATAAAATGCGAACAGGAGTGGCAGTACTAATTCAAGGAGTTGCTGCCATGTATGTCAATCTCTGGTTGTTTTCTATTGTTGGTTCTCAGTCCACAGAACTCCTTTTAGGATGTTTGGTAGCGCAGGGTTGGCTTTGGTAAAATCCCTTAGCTTCTGTTTATCCTGGAATGTTTTGATTACACCATCATATTTGATTAATAGTTTTGCTGGTTAAAGGATTCTTGGTTGGCAGTTTTTTGTTTTTTTTTTCTTTCAGGGTTTTATATGTGTCTCCCCATTGCCTTCTTGCTTGCATGGTTCCTGCTGAGAGATCTGAGCTTAATCTGACTTGATTGCCTTTGTATGTGACACTTCTGTTTTCTCTGGCTGCTTTCAGAAGTGTCTCCTTATCTTGAGTTTGGAGAGCTGTCTTGGTGGTTTTCTTTTGGGGTCTACCCTTCCTGGAGTTTGTTGAGCTTCTTGAATGTTTATCTTTTCGCTTTTCAGGATGTTAGAGAAATTTTCTTCCAGCAGTTCTTTGACTATTTCCTCTGTGGACTTGTGTGATTCTGCTTGTTCTGGAATACCGATAATTCTTAAGTTATTCCTCTTC
>NW_006408907.1:839746-848731 GCF_000296735.1 Chrysochloris asiatica
TCTCTTCTTATTGCTTAACTCAGAGTAACTTCAAAGGTGTTGTCTGTTTCCCTGGTATATGGCAGCTGGTATTGGTTCTTGCCTGGGTTTTGGTGTTTTATAGAGTGTGATTGTAGCTTGGCTATATGGCAACGGTTGCTGACTCTTCTAGTGTAATATAGGGAGACAAAGAGTTCTTCAAGAGCAGAAGGGGGGCTGTGTAACAGCAAAAGAACACCAGTCGGGTAAAAAAGAAAAAAAGAAAGAAAAAGTAAAAACAGCACCAACAAAAACAAGGGCTGAATACCGTAGTCTCTAATCACAAAAAAGAGGGAGGAGGGAGAGAAGAAAAAGAGGGGGAAAAATCTGTAGCTTAATATAAGTATGTCTTTATGTCTTAGGTTCCTGCCTTCAAAGCTGCCCAAGAGATTTTGCCTTTAAACTCTCTTTCAGACACTCTCCTCTTTCCAGTGATACAGAACAGAATGAAAAGGAAACAGATCAGCGCCTCTGCTTGGGCTCAGTATCTGTGCACATTTGTGGCAGACGAACCCACCAGCGGTGAGGGTGGGGGATAGCAACTTGGCTCAGGCTCTCCCTCTAATCACCAGAATGGAGGTGGGCAAACAGTGAGCGTGCCAATTATCAGATACCAAAGAAAAAAAGAAAATCAGAGCAAAGCAAAACTGATAAAGTATATTGTCCACCTTTGTACCAAGGTTCCCGTGGTGTTTTTCCGTGGTGTTTCTGTGGCCCCTGTTTCGTCCCGCTGCTTGGTCTCTCCCAGGATGTCAGCTCAGGCCTCTGAGCCCGGCCCAGCAGATTCAAAAGTACGAGATTTTTTTACTTCAGCTCCAAACTCCACAAGCCTTCAAACCTTTAAAATATTCCTATCTGTGTGGTTCCGAGTTTTGAAGCTCTGCCTTGGCTCTGCTTTGCCTGGTATTCTGTGTTATTGTTGGCGGCGACCTTCACTGCGCATCCACCCTAGCCACCATCAAGCCCCGCCTCTGATTGTATTTACTTTTTAAATAAATTTATTTTGTCATGTTTTATAAAAATCCCATTATTTGGTATAATAATAATTATTATTAATAATCCCCAAGTACAAAAAGACAGAGAAGCCAGTTGTGTCCTCATCCCAAAGAGCCTTGGTCACCAAGCCATGGAGTTAAGGCATCATTCTGTAGATGATAGGGAGCCATGTAAGAGTTTCAAATAGGAATGAGCTGTTCAGGTTGGGGTGTTCTATAAAGGTCAGCCTGAGACGGTGTGGAAATGATGTGGAGGAATGGGATTGGAGGCAGGTGTTCATTGGAATGGAGAAAAGTGGCCCTTGGCCTGTGTAGAATTGACAGGCTTTTAAAATGGTAGCTAGCACTCACTGAGCACTTACGATGTACCAGCCACTCTTCTAAATACTTATATGAATTATTATCCTCACCAGCAACTCATGAGATGGTTATATTATATATTATTATTATTATCATTTTAGGCATGAAGAAACTGAGACAGATAAAGAAGGTAATTTGCTGAGGGTCACAGAGCTAGTAAGTAACAGAACCTAGATTCAGATTCAGATGTTTTGTCTCTAACCCACACTCTTGACTGCTGTATAGTTTTGCCTTGATTACACGTGGGGAGTGAGGATATTGCCATTTAGGATTAGAGTTGGTTGTGAGTTATCAGAGATCCCAAATAACAGTGGAGAAACAGATTAGAAATGGATTTTTCTTTCAAGTTAATGCTGAAAGGACTTACAGTTTCATTAGCTCCATGTCCTCATGGTATAAATTGAGCTCCAGCTTCATATTCCAAGCAGCAAAATAGTGGGGGTGGAAAAGGGCAGAACAAATTGGAAGAAGACTAACAGTCTCTGCTGTAACAGAAACTCCAAAATTCTGACATGAGCTGTTGTAGGGATGGTGTCACCAATTGAGATAGAGAATCTGTTAAATGATAGACATTTGTTGTTTGATTATTAGTTTGTCCAATGTTTTTCTAGTTCCCTGGAAACAAAGCCTTCTGGGGTTTTTGTGTGTGTGTGTGTGTTTTTGTTTTGTTTTGTTTTGTTTTGTTTTTTTTTTTTTGGATGTGCTACTCCTCCCCATTCTAATAATGCAGTTGTATTGGGGATTTATAATCATTTCTAATCACATAAGTTAAATGTGTTGAAGTCTGCATGGCTGCAGTTGATTTAAATTAGTTGAGGTATGGAAATGTGACTTAGGTTAGGACAATTATAATCCTTTCCTTGGATTTTTTTTCTAAGTGAATCTGAGGAAAAATATTGTATCCCTTGATGAACTCTGGCATCCCTTCTATATAGCCACAAGCAATGAGTTTGTCTAAGAGAATTCAGCCAGCATTTAGGAATGAGAGATGGAAACAGAGGTACTGGTTGGTGTATAAGTCTTCTATTTTATTTTTCCTTGAGCTGCTCTACCTGTATCTTTCCCCTTCTTGTGATTGTGTGAGACTTCCAATAAATCCCCCCTTTTGCTGAAGTTAAGGTTGTGATTTTTGTGTTTTGTAACCAATAAAGTCTTGACAAAAGCCGCACTCTAACATAATTCTGGAATCAATGTAGAAGATGTATTTTCGGCCTATCTGTATATTCATGTATCATTGGATGGGGAACAACTAGTAAATGGTGATCAGAAGCAGGGAGACCATTTATGAGACTGAGTAGTCCATCTGAGAAACATGAGGAACCCTGGTGGCTCAGTGGTCAAGAACTCTGTTGCTAACCAAAAGGTTGGCAGTTCAAACCCACCAACCACTCTGTAGAAGAAAGCTGTGGTAGTCTGCTTCTGTAAAGATTATAGCTTTGGAAACCCTCTAGGACAGTTCTACTCTATTCTGTATGGTCACTATGAGTTGGAATCAACTTGATGGCAAGTTTCTTTTCTTTTTTTTTTTTTTAATATGAGAAACAGTGAAAATCTGAGCTCAGGTAATGTCAGTGGGTGCTGTAGGTCCTGGCCAGCTTTCCATATCCATTTTGTCTTAGACCTTGAATCTAATGCCCCGATCTATAGATTAGTAGTTAGGAAGTAGGGGGAATGCAGTAATGAAGGCATGGGCTGAGTCTGACCATGTTCCATTGGTATCCGTTGACCTTGAGATGAGAGAGGAAAGAGGAAGGGATGGCTGGTTTGAAGTTTAGGAAGATGTGTGAACTCCTGAGCCCATGGGCACTGAATTAACCCCTGGGGGCTAGGACTGAGAGTGAAGCAGCCAGTTGGTCTGAAGTGCAGGGAGGTATGTGTTAACTTCCAAACTTGCAGTTGGGACCCATTTGACATAGCTTAGATGGCTAGTTGATCAAATTTTGAACCAAGGAAGATAAAGATGTTTGATACTGAAAACAAGACAAATTGCTACAATTTGACAAACTAGACTTTAGCCTATGAATGCAGTGACTCAAAATTCCAATAGGAAATGAAAGGTTCTTCATATCAAGGAACAACCTTGTTTCCTCAGTGTATTGCGTTGATAGGGATGCAATATGCAGACATTAGCTATCAAAAATGGGGTGCTACAAAGACATGAAGTGGATGACTTACAAGCATTCATGAGTGTGCTTAGTTGCAGAATGAGAGGGGTAAGGTAGAATCCCTACTGAATAGTTTCCCTTTTTCATAGATGGATCTGGTGAAAAGGGATGGGGGACAATGGCAATAGGATTTTATGACTCAATTGTGAGTACTTGTTAGCAGGATTAATTGTGATTGTCGCAACTTTAATGGTAGAAGATGTGTAACAAAAAGGGGAGGGAGTAGTTCATATTTAATTTCAGAAACAGATGATCCCAGGACTATCAAGAAGGAAGAGCATGATTGTAGTGTGAGATTCCTACCTAGAAAAGCTGAGACATCAGAGATGGTAATGTGTGCCTGTGCAGAAGGCTGGCTGGCAGAATGTGCCCTTTGAATATTTAAATGAACATATTTTTTGTTTTGTAAGTATACATCAAATATTTTTGCCTTGTTCATTTGTGAAATATAACATGTAAATGGCGTGTCACAGGAGAAAGTAGGATAAATGTTTCAGGGAGGGGGATTGTAATCATTGAGCTGGAATATGGTATATAATTTGCTGAATGTAGACCTGATAATCTTGTCTGTAAACCTTCACCCAATTCATAATAAAAAGTTTAATAATAAGATTAAGAAGATGGAAGGACTACACAGAGTCACTGTGCTAAAAAGAGTCATCTATGTTTAACCATTTCAATAGGTAACAGATGATTAAGAACCTATGATAATGAAGGAAGAAGTCTAAGCTGCACTGAAGGCATTGGCGAAAAACAAGGCTTCAGGAATTGATGGTGTATAAATTGAATTGTTTCAACAAACTGATGCAGCACTGGAGGCACTCATTTGCCTATATCAAGAAATTTGGAATACAGTTACCTGGTCAACCAGTTGGATGAGATCCATATTTGTGCCCATTTTAAAGAAAGGTGACCCAGTGGAATGTGAAAGTCATCAAATAGTATCATTAATATCACATGCAAGTAGAATATTGCTGAAGATTATTCAAAAATATTTGCAGCAGTACATTGACAGGGAGCTGCCAGAAATTCAAACCAGATTCAGAAGAGGTCTTGGAAACAGTGATACCTTTGCTCATGTCAGATAGATCTTGGCTAAAAGCAGTGACTACCAGAAAGATGTTTACTTGTGCTTTATTGACTATGCAAAGATTTTGACTGGGTGGATCATAGCAACCTATGGCTAATATTCCAAAGCATGTGTATTCTAGAACACTTAATTAATTGTGCTCATGAGGAACCTGTACGTAGACCAAGAGGTACTCATTTGAACAGAACAAGGGGACACTGAATGGTTTAAAATCAGGAAAGGTGTGTGCCAGTGTTGTATCCTTTCATCATACTTAATCTGTATGCTGAGCAAATAATTCAGGAAGCTGGATTACATGAAAAAGAATGTGGCATCAGGATGGGAGCAAGATTCATTAACAACCTACAATATACAGATGACACAACCCTGCTTGCTGGAAGTGAAGAGGACATAAAATTCTTATTGATAACTATCAGAGACTACAGCCTTCAGTATAGATTGCACCTCAGTGTAAAGAAAACTAAAATCCTCACAACTGGACCAATAGCACCAGGATAAACAGAGAAAGGATTGAAGTTTCCAAAGACTTCATTTTGCTTGGATCCACCATCACCACTCATGGAAACAGCAGTCAGGAAATCAAATGATATATTGCATTAGGTAATTCTGCTGCACAAGGCCTCTTTAAAGTGTTCAAGAGCAAAGATGTCAGTTTGAGAGCTAAACTAAGCCTGACCTAAGCCATGGTGTTTTCAGTAGCCTTATATGCATGTGAAAGTTGGACAATGAATAAGGAAGACCGATACATTTGAAGTATGGTATTTGGAAATATTGAAAGTACCCTGGACTGCCAGAAAAACAAACAAATATGCCTTAAAAGTAGTACAGTTACAATGGTCTTTAGAGATAAGTATGGTGAGACTTCATCTCTTGATCTTTAGATACGAGTCAGGAGGGATCAGTCTCTGGAGAAGGCCATTGTGCTTGGTAACCTGGAGGGTCAAACAAGTAGAGGGTCAAAATGATAGATTGACACAGTGGCAGCAACAGTGGACTCAAACATAACAACAATTGTGAGGATGGTACAGGACCAGGCAGTGTTTCAATCTGATGTGCATAGAGTCACTATGAGTCGGAACCGACTTGTCAGCACCTAACAACAACAACCAGCTTATTGCCCTATGTTCCAGTTATACATTGCTATGTGACAAATCATCCCAAAACTTGGGACTTAAAACAATCATGTGATTTATAAGCATACTCGTGTGTAACGATTTTGACTCACTGGACAATTTTTTTGGCATCAGCTGAGGTCACTCAATGGCGTGCATCTAGGCTGGCTTGGAGGATGCAAGACAGCTTCACGTACAAGCTTCTTACCTTGGTGAGAATATCTGGAAGGCTGGCTCTCTATGTCATCTCAGAACCTCTCCAAGTGGTCTGCCCAATATGGTGTCTAGACTTCTTACATGGCACCTCAGAACTCAAAAACATCAAGGCAAAAGTAGCAAAGCTTCTTACAATCCACCCTTGATAGTCAAGCAGCATCACTCCCTTGCAATATTTTGGTTAAACTTACAGATTCTCCCAAATTCAAGGGTAGGGTACTGTTGTTGTTAGGTGCCATCAAGTCAGTACCAACTCATAGCAACCCTATATACAACAGAACAAAACACTGCCCGCTCCTGCGCCAACCTCACAATTGTTGCTACATTTGAGAGCATTGCTACGGCCACTGTGCCAATGCATCACGTTGGGGGTGTTCCTCGTTTTCTCTGACCCCCCATTTTACCAAACATGATATCCTTCTCCAGGGACTGGACCCTCCTGATAATATATCAGAAGTGTGAGAGATGAACTCTGTCCATGCTGGCTTCAGGGAGCATTCTGGATGTACTTGTTCCAACACAGACTGGTTTGTTCTTTTGGCAGTCCATGGTACTTTTAATATTCTCCTTCAACACCATAGCTCAAATACATCAATTCTTCTATGGTCTTCCTTATTCACTATCCAACTTTCACATGTATTTGAGGTTATTGAAAACACCATGGCTTGGATCAGGCACACCATAGTACTCAAACTGACATCTTTGCTCTTCAACACTTTAAAGAAGTCTTATGCAGGAGATTTGTCTAGTGCAATATGTCATTTGATTTTTTACTGCTGCTTCCATTAGTGTTGATGGTTGATCTGAGCAAAATGAAGTCTTTGACAACTTCAATCTTTTCTTCATTTATATGGATGTTGTTTATTGGTTCAGTGGTAAGGATTTTTGTTTTATTAACACTGAGGTGCAACCCATAGGAAGGCTGTGGTCTTTGATCTTTTTAGGTATTTTAAGTCCTCTGCACTTTTAGCAAGCAAGGTTGTATCATCTGCATATTGCAGGTTGTTAATGAATCTTCCTCCAATCCAGATGCCATGTTTTTCTTCATATAATTCAGTTTCTCGGATTATTTGCTCAATATACAGATTGAATAAGTATGGAGAAAGAATACAACACTGGCGCACACATTTCCTAAATTTGAACTCTCTGGTGTTCCCTTGTTCTGTTCAAACAACTGCCTCTTGTTCTATGTGCAGGTTCCTCATGAGCACAATTAAGTGTTCTGGAATACTTATACTTCACATAGCTTGTCATGATCCACACATCGAAGGCCTTTACGTACTCAATAAAGCATAAGTAAACATCTTTCTGGTATTCTCTGCTTTCAATCAAGATCTATTGGACGTCAGCAATGATATCCCTCATTCCACGGCCTCTTCTGAATCTAGCTTGAACCTCTGGAAGTTCTCTGTCAATGTACACTTGCAGCCGTTTCTACATTACCTTTAGTAAAATTTACTCGCATGTCGGGACATCAAAGATATTGTCCGATGATTTCCGCATACCTCTTTTTGGGATGTGTTCAAATATGGATCTCTTCCTATCAGTTAGTCAGATAGTTGTCTTCTAAATTTCTTGGCATAGATGAATGAGTGTCTCCATTGCCGCCTCATTTTGTTGAAAGATTTCACTTTGTATTCCATCAATTCCCGCTGCCTTGTTATTCGCCAGTTCCTTCACTGCATCTTGGACTTCTTCAGGATCATTGGCTCTTGATCATATGCTACCTCTTGACCTTGAGAGTCATAGCCTGACTCGCAACCACTACACTACCAAAGCTTCTTTAAAATTATCTTTAGCAAGATTTTGCTTGCATGGGACATTAATTATATTGTCCAATGATTTGGGCATTCTATTGGATCACCTCTCTTTGGATTGACACAAATTTGGATCTCTTCAAAATTTCTTGGCATAGATGAGTGAGAGTGTCTGTAGTGCCGCCTCATTTTGTTGAAAGATTTCACTTTGCATTCCATTAATTCCTGGAGCCTTGTTCTTTGCCAGTGCCTTCAATGTACCTTGGACTTCTTCCTTCAATATCATTGGCTCTTGATCATATGCTACCTCTTCAAATGATGGAACATTGACCATCTCTTTCTGGTACAGTAACTCTGTGTATTCCTTCCATCTTCTTTTGATGGTTTCTGCATAATTCAATATCTTCCCCATGGTTGTGGTGGTGGTTATGTGCCATGGAGTCGGTTCTGACTCATAGCAACCCTGTACAGGGTTTTGAGGCTGTAAATCTTTACGGGAGCAGAAAGCCTCATCTTTCTTCCATGGAAAAGCTGGTAGTTTTGAACTGCTGACCTTGAGGTTCGCAGCCCAATTCATAACCACTACAGTACCAGAGCTCCTTATTTTGTCTATAGAATCCTTCAATAATGCAAGTTGAGGCTTGAATTGTTTTCTTCAGTTCCCTCAGCTTGAGGAACTAAACGTGTTCTTCTTACCCTTTGGTTTTTTAACTCCAGGTCTTTGTAAATTTCAGTATAATGTTTGACTTTGTCTTCATAATCTGCCTTTTGAAATTTTCTGTTCAGTTCTTTTAGCTCCTCATTTCTTCCATTTGTTTCAGCTTCTCTACTCTGGAGAGCAAGTTTCAGAGTCTCTTCTGACATCCATTTTGGTCTTTACCTTCTTTCTTGTCTTCTTAATGGTCTTTTGCTTTCTTCCTGTATGATGTCATCACATAACTCTTCTGGTCTTAAGTCATTAGTGTCTAATGCATCAAATTTGTTCTTCAGATGATCTCTACATTCAGGTGGGATATGTTCAAGATCATATTTTGACTTTTTTACTTGATTTAATTGTTGTCAGCTGTCGAGGTCCTATGTCAGGTTCTAGCCTTGACAAGGAAGTGTGGGTGTCACGAAGAAGGGAGATCTGGCAGCGAAAGGGATAGAGACAGAGAGAGATGAAATATATACAAAAAAGACAGACACACAGATATGATGCAAGCTGGCAGGCAGATAGATCTGCAAACATATTGCCTAGCATTGCACAGCATTGCACAGCATTGCATGCAG
>NW_006408907.1:849001-853301 GCF_000296735.1 Chrysochloris asiatica
TTTTACAGAAAAAAGGTTCAATCAAGCTGTTATATATTAATTTTTTAAGCTTAAATGATCTAGAGTAGCGACGTGCAGTTTCTTAAGGATACATAACATAAAGCAAGGTTCCTGAAAGGAGCCAAGCTGTCTCTGTACACTTTGCAAACTTTTGTTTGTGAGCAAAATCTCAGGCATCGGGCTTCATATATCTATACCTGAAATGCTACATTGTTCTTAATTATCACATTCCTATATATTTTCAGGAGGAAGAAGAGCATCTGGGTTAAACTGATTATATTCAGAGGTGGTTCAATGGGGCTGCCACTAATCAACCCAGGGTCTGCGTATGCTGTCCCCAGCAGTCAGCTTCAGCCTGAACTTGCATATGAGCAATTGATGGTTTGGTCCACAGTTGGTCTTTGTCCTTGTTTTCACTGACTATATGTAGTTTTTCCACCATTTCTTTCCACAGAGGTTGTAAAATTGATTTCTGTGCATTCATTCTGGTGAGGTTCATAAGTATAGTCTTCTTTTATGTTTTTTTTAAAAGGTATTAGTAATGAAGAAGTCAGTAGTCTGGAAAAATTCTGTTATGGAATCTTCAGCATCGTTTCTATCACCAAAACCATATTTTCCAACTACTGATCCTTCCTCTTTGTTTCCATCCTTGGCATTCCAATCACCTATAATTATCAACACATTTTGATTACATGTTTCAGACTGAAGAAGTTGGTATCATTCTTCAACTTCATCATCATTGGCTTTAGTTGTTGTGTGTAAATTTGAATAATAGTGGTATTAACTGGTGTTCCCTATAGACATAGGAATATTAGTCTATCACAGACAGGACAGCGTTGTACTTCAAGACGGATCTTAATATGGTCTTTTTGGTGATGAAAAAACTTACTTACGGACTCTCCCAGATTCAAGAGTAGGGGAGTACACAGGGATAAAATTACTTGGAGGAATGGTACACCTATGCACTCTTCTAACCACTACAATATAGCCATATTCTTCGCCACACCACTGAAATTGCAATCCCTTGTTTACTTTTTCTACTGAATTTGATCGTACTGATTGCTATTTCCTTAGTGAAACTCTGTCCTCTCACCAGCTTCTGTATGCCACTTTTTCTTTTAATTTTCTAAGCTGTTTCTCAGTCTTCAAATGTAGCTCATTTATTATGCTCATCCCTTAACTGCTAGCCTTTGTTATCAATATTCTTCTCATTCTGCATATGCTATATTATATATATACCTATGACTTCATCTATTACCTATCTCCTGGTTATTCCTTGTTACACGTCTCCATCGGATATCTTGGCTCCAGTCCCCTTAACTCATATGTATTTTTCCTACTAAACATTTATATATGGGTATCCTACAGATGGAGCCCTGGTAGTATAATGGTAAAGTACTTGGTTTCTAATAGAAAAGTTGCTGTTCAAACCCACCCAGATTTTTCACAGGAGAAAGACTTGACAACATGCTTCTGTAAAGATTACAGCCTAGAAAACCTATGGGGACATATTATCCAAGTAAAAATCAACTTGATGGTACACAACAACTACAGGTACTTTACAAATGGCCAAACAAAGCTGAATTCATCTTCTCTCTGAAACATTAGCTCTCTCTCTTTTCTCCATCCTGTATTTATCATTCATCTAGCTAAAACCTGGAACTCATCTTTAACTCTACACTTTATCTTTTTCCCCCTCATCTATTTATCACTAATTTCTGACCATTTAACTTGCTAAAAAGCTATTCAATTTATTCACTGGGTTGTGGGAAGATGGGGGGTGGCCTAGGCCTTCTACCCTAGAAATTGTATATAAATTGGTTTACTGCACTAAAATGAAAGGGTACTTTTTTTTTTTTTTTTAAAGCAGAGATACTCAGGATGGGGGATATTTTATGAGTGAAGCTCCTCGGTGGTGGAGGGCCTCAAGATGGTGGTACTGGGATTCTTCCTGTCTAGTTGTTGTTGTTGTGTGCCATGGAGTCGGTTCCGACTCATAGCGACCCTGTACAGGGTTTCCAAGGCTGTAAATCTTTACGGGAGCAAAAAGCCTCTCTTTCTCCTGCAGAACAGCTGGTAGTTTCGAACTGCTGACCTTGCGGTTCGCAGCCCAATTCATAACCACTACGCTACCAGAGCTCCTTCGAGGTTATATTAGCCTACATGAATGGCTTATCAATTTTACGTCACCAAGTGAGGGTTTATTAAGCTTCTCACACCCTTCAGCATGTCATTTTGATACTTGATTGCATTTAACTTTTATGATTATAAAAACTGCCTTTATCAAATCACCTGGATTTAATATTCAGAGCTCGTGTACAATTTCTACTATACCACCAGAACATTCTTGTTACATTGGCTGTTGTTGTTAAGTGCTGTTGAGTCAGTTCTATCTCATAGTGAGCTTGTATAGGGTTTCCAAGGAACAGCTGGTGGGGCTGAACTTCCAACCTTGTGGTTCACTGTCCATTGTGATCCTACAGCATCACACCAAGAGTCCCTGCTACACTGGCTACAGCTTACATAATAGTGACCAGACAGGTTCTGAATTCTGGTAAATGAACAAGTAGCTTCTACCAAACCCATCCTCTTAACATTTATATAGTCTGAACAACAACAAAATAAAAATTACATGAAAACACTTAAAAGCTATCCAAAGCAGGCAGAAATTGGAACGGAGTCTACACTTCAGAGAAGGGACTAGAAGTAGATGGACATCTCATTTTTTAAGGCTTTTAGCCACAAGATAGGCCTTGTTCAGTGTCCTGATGGGTGGCAAAAATTGACAGAGTTCAGGAAAAGTGTGGGGGTAACATCCTGGAGAGAACATGATGGGCAGAGCCCTATATTCTGTGTATGAACTCTTCGCAAGTCTCTAACTGACTTCTGAACATTTGTGGGGCAGACTCCAAGCAGCACAGATAAAGCTATCAGAACTAAATTGTGATTTCTGTCACTGCCCACAACAGAGGAAACAGAGTATATCGTGTTTGAGTTCTACAAAATTAACTGGAAAAAACAAAACAAATCAATACTCCTCAGAGAAGCATAGTGGAATTCCGATTCTTTACAAAGTATTCTGTACTATGTCTAGGAGACACTCTAAATGACCAGAAACAAACAAGCAAAAAAAAAAAAAGGGAAACAAAAAAATGTCACGCAGGTTTCGGAGGAGCTTCCAGACAAAGACAGACTAGGAAGAGTGACAAACTACTTCCGAATATTTAGTCACTGAAAACCTTATGAATAGCAGAGAAACACTGTCAGATATAATGCCGGAAAATGAGCCTCTCAGGCTGGAAGGCACTCAAAATGCAACTGGGGAAGAGCTGCCTCCTCAAAGTAGAGTTGACCGTGATAAAGCAAATGGAGTAAAGCTCATGGGAGAAAAGCCTGTGGGACCTTCATTTACTGATGGAGCACAACTCAAAATGAAGAGAAACAGCTGTAAACATCCATTGAAAATTGGAACATGGAATGTATGAAGTATGAATCTGGGAAAATTGGAAGTTGTCAAAAATGAAATGGAACATATAAACATCAATATCTTAGGCATTAGTGAGCTGAAATGGACTGGTATTGGCCATTTTCAATCTGATAACCACATGGTTTACTATGCTGGGAATGACAAATTGAAAAGGAGTGGTGTTGCATTCATTGTCAAAAAGAACACATCCAGAGCAGTCATGAGGTACAACGCTGTCTGTGATAGGATACTATCCATGCGTCTACAGGGAAGCCTAGTTAATACCACTATTATTCAAATGTGTGCACCAACCACTAAAGCCAGTGAGGATGAAATAGAAGAATTCTACCAACTTCTTCAATCTGAATTCGATCAAGCATGCAATCAAGATGTATTGATCATTACTGGTGATTGGAATGCAAAGGTTGGGAGCAAAGAGGAAGTATCAGTAGTTGGAAAATATGGCCTTGGTGATAGAAATGATGCTGGAGAATGCATGATAGAATTCTACAAAAACTATTATTTGTTCATTTCAAATACCTTCTTTACATGGCCCTCACCAGATGGAGTACATAGAAATCAAATTTCGGAAAGAGACTATGGAAAAGCTCCATATCATCAGTCAAAACAAGGCTAGGGGCAGACTGTGGAACAGACCATCTATTACTCATATGCAAATTCAAACTGAAGCTGAAGAAAATGAAAATAAGTCCACAAGAGCTAAAATATGACCTTGGATATATCCCACCTGAATTTAGAGATCATCTGAAGAACAGATTTGATACATTAAACACTAAAGACCGAAGACCAGAAGAGTTGTGGGATGACATCAAG
>NW_006408907.1:854594-863095 GCF_000296735.1 Chrysochloris asiatica
TGGACTAATAAACAGCATTCTTATTAATGGAGAGAAGATTGAAGTTATGAAAGACTTCATTCTTCTTGGGTCAACTATCAACAATCATGGAAGCAGCAGTCAAGGAGAAGCATTCGGTAAGGGGAAGCCGAATGCCAAGACACATGAAGCTGGGTCCACATATACTAAAAGAAAGCATGGACCTTCCCCTAGAGTTGGCTCTCTGAATTTAGACTTTTTGCCTACTGAGCTGTAAGAAAATAAATTTGTGTTTGTTAAAGTCATCCAGGTGTGGTATTACTGTTATGTTGTTATTGTTGCCATGTGCCGTGGAGTCAGGTCCAACTCATAGCAACCCCTGTATAGGGTTTCCAAGGCTGTAAATCTTTACGGGAGCAGAGAACCTCATCTTTCTCCCACGGAACAGCTGGTAGTTTTGAACTGCTGACCTTGAGGTTCGCAGCCTGATTCGTAACCACTATGCTACCAGAGCACCTTATTACCTTATTACTGTTATAGAAGCACTAAATAAATAAGTCACCTATATTCTGTAGTTGATATTGGATTAAGGAATTCCTGGGTCATGCAAATGATTATCATGCTTCACTGCTAGCAGAAAGATTAGATGTTCAAGTCCACCCAGAAATGCCTTGGAAGAAAGTCCTGGTCATCTGCTTCTCAAAAATCAGTCATGGGAAACCCTGTGGAGCACATATCTACTCTGACACACATTGGGTTGTGTGAGTTAGAATAGACTTGATGGCAAGTGTTGATGTTGAACTGAGGATTTAAGGAACTAATACACATAAAAAGTGTGACACAAAGTACCTGGCACCCAATCAGCTTTTGATAAATCACAATTGGAGGTATATTTTTATACCTATTTTGGAAGAATCAGGAAGAGAAAAATTCAGCAAAGGAGACTGATCAGCCGAGGAAAACCATGAGATGAATGCTATGGAAATCAAAGAAAAATAGTGCCAGGAAGGAGGGAGATAATGCATAAGATGGGCACTCAGAGGCTGGTTTCTTCTAGCAGGACAAAAGAGTAATTTTAATCTCAGTGAATAATGAGAATGAAGGGAGAAAGAGAGGGGAAACAGCTCCATAGTTTTATCTTTTTATTATGAAATTCACTTGTCTTCAATTTTTATGGATTGCATTTTTTAGTGTGTTCATTTTGTTTTATTTTATAATTAGTTGAAACATTTGTTCCAAAGTCAAAGCCATAAAACATGCTACATTCAGAGAAGTTTAGCTTTCATCTCTGTTCCTTCCACTTATTTTTCCTTCTTTTGCAGAGTAACTTTCTTAAATTTTGTTTTAGCCTTTTTTTAAAAAAAGTTTTTATTGTGATTGAGTGATAACATCAGGTTTACACTCATCATTTCATTGCAATGATTACAATCTCCTCTGTGCATCATCATTCAACAGTATTTGCTTCTATTCCCTCTGGGTTTTTTGGGCGGGGTAGGGTGGGGTGTGGGTTGGGGGATGTACACAAAAACATTCAGTCTTCCTTTTTTTGAAAAAAAAAATTAAAACATATACATATTGTGTATATGGAGCCCTGGTGTGGCATAATAGAACAAGCATTCGACTGTAATGTCAGTTTGAACCACAAGGTCAGTGGTTCAAATCCACCAGCTACTCCTTGGAAACCCTATACAGGGTCGCTGTGAATTGGAACCAATTCAACGGCACTTAACAACAACATTCTGTATATAGGGAGTCCTGTTGTGGCGCTGTAGGATAAACCTACACAAGGTCAGTTTGAACTGCAAGGTTGGCAGTTCAAACTCACCAGCTGCTCCTCAGAAATGCGATACAGGATCACTATAGGTCGGAACAGACTGGACAGCACTTGACAATGACAACACAATTGTGTATATAAAATCCTGGGAATGTAAACAGTTCATGCTTGCCTACTAATTGGAAGATTAGCTGTTTCAAATTCTTCCAGCAGTGCAGCAGAAGAAAGGCCTAGCAACATACTGCCGTGAAATTTCAGACACTGGAAACCTTATGGAATACAGATGGAGTATAGTTATACTCTGACAAACATGGGGTCATGAGTTGGAACTGACTTGACACAGTTACTGTGTACACACACACATTTTAAAAATACTTTTGGGTAAAAGGCAATAGACTTTACATACTATTCTGAACTTGCTTTTTTTTTTCTTCTGAAATTTAAAGAAAAAGTTTATTGAAGGTCTGAAAAACAATTCCTAAAAGATTGACTTGTCCATAAACTATACTTACACAGTGCATTGTGGCTATCATGTTACAACATACATTAGACACAAATACAAGAACCATGAAACAAATTGCCATTGTTGAACAATCAGAGCAAGGGTTAAACACAGATGACTTGCAAAGGGTGGACTTTTTAAGTAAAAGGATGAGTGTGTTCAGTTATATATACTGAATTGAACCTTTGCACTAGCAATCAGAGCATTTTGTTATATGGCATTAGCATATAAAAGTGCGTAGTGTCAAAGGAATAAAACCACCAGCATTCAAAAGCAGTTTTGTCAACTAGGCAATAAAGCTCTCTAGTATGTCTTTCCATTGTCCATCATTGAATGCACTGGTAACAATCTTTAATTGTTAAAAAAGAAAAAGGAAAAAAAGAAGCTGTAACTCGTTTTATTTTCTCTGTTTAAATCAAACAAACAAAAAACAAACATTAATTTTGTTATATGTTAACATTTTCAAGGAATCCTAGTGTGGTGCTGTAGGATAAGCACTGGACCATAAGGTCAGTTTGAATACAAGGTTGACAGTTTAAACTCACCAGCTGCTCCTTGGAAACCCTATGCAGAACCGACTCAGTGCCATGTAACAACAACATTTAAAAAGTACATCAGTTGTACAAGAGGAGGACTAAGAACAAAATGTGTTTATAGAGCTCCAGGTATAAGTGTCAGCAGTCTCACCCAGCCTTCTAATGCTATTCAGGAGGAACCACTTCATAATCCTTAGTATGAAACAAAGTGGCATAATTCTTTGCCAGTTATTTTATGAAATCATGAAGACAGTTCATATAATAAACCAAGACTTCTCAGCCTGTGGTATATAGGCAAGTATTGCTCCAATTTGTACAAATAATTTCAGTCATTGTGGTGCTCTGTACATCTGGTACATGAGTGCATCAGGGTGATCTGCAAGGATTTCAGCATACTGTGGTCTCTCACATTTGTAGAATAGCTGAGTGCCCAGAATTACATTGAAGTATTCTTTGATCCCTACCACAACTTCATTAACAGCATACATTTCATTACCTGTGTTTCCTGGAGATTTCTTGTAATTTGCATAACACTCTAGAATGGAATCCACGTTCTTCTTGGCAGGAAGATAAAGAGCTGTTTTTGCCTGGTAATTAAGTCCCAGTCATCAACAAGCCATGGTTTTTGTTCTTTAGGAATCTTTAATTTCAACTCTATTCATATATGTTTCCTCATTTTCAGCAATAGGGTTTACTCCGGCACTTTTCCACTGAGGACGCTGAGGTATCTCACTGGTATTGCCACCACCACCATTTCCAGGTATTTTCTGGGTTTGGTTTTGTTTTCAACATTTTTCTGTTGCAGACCAGGTGTTTTCTTTCCTGGAGCAGTATCTCTCATATTTCCCTCTGAATACTGCTCCTGATTGGCTTTTTGATGATCTCTCATTTCTGCAGATTGGTGTCCACATATTTGAATACTCTGCTTTCTGGAACCTATCCATCCCAGTTTTTATTGCAACCACTGTAATGCATAAAGTATTTCACTTGTCTTTATGACAGCCTTTATACACTTTGCTTTATGAAAGAAGAGACCCATCCATGAAAGCATAGCACTCACTCACCCTCCTGGAATTTAGGCTTCGAGTCCTGCTTGGGCTCCATTTATAAGTGATTTGCCGCCTCCTCCTCACACCACCTATGACTACCTCCCCCTACTCTCTACCCCACCGAACTCTGTTTCAGATGTACTGTCAGGCACCACCAACTTTACATTCTGGGCCCGATTTGTGAGTGCCCGCAGACTTCTGCACTTGCTTTTAAGCAATATATTTTAACAATATATCTTTGATAACTTAGTAGCAATATATGAAGAGAGTTTTTAACCCATTTTCAAAACTTCTTTGAAATTGTGTAAATGTGGGAATGGTAAATAGATTGTTCACTCAAGAGTCCCCAGGTCTTGCCACACTGCTGGCCAACCAGGTCTTCACCCGGGTTCACAGAAGTCTATTGAACGTTGTAGGGCTTAGCTTGCAGCTTCATTGCTGTTATTCCCTCACTTCCCCTTATTGGTGACGAACGTGGTCACCAATCAGAGCATGTGTTCCCATTGAGTCTTAGTCTTGGAAGGGGGTTTGCTCTGAGGGAACCCAACCACTTGCCTTGATGTCTCCTCGGCAAGCAACTTGCTTGTTCGTGTAGTAATCAGTCAGTCTGCCTGTATTGTTTTGTATTTTTCCTATTGGTCTTTCTCTCAGGAAGTATCTTCTATTCTTCTAGCCACTCCAGGCTGGTCTGCTTGTCCTTTCAAGTGGAAATTTCCCATCTCAGAAGATTCTGGATGCTGTTCAGGATTCCACTGGGCATGTTGTAGCCCCATTTTATGTATTCCAATCAGTTATAGGCAGAAGACGGACTTACAAGCTTTCTATGGTGATACTTCTGGCTATTCCGTTCTCTCCCCCTCAAGTGTCTATTTTATAATGGTATGCCAGGGAAACCAAGATTCAAAAGACAGCCAAGCATCTTAACATTATTTCCCCCCTTTCCCCATTCCAACCATGCCTCAATCCCTGTATCCCAGAGCCCTGTTATTCCAAGGTTGTGCATACATCATTATTTACCTCTGTCCCACTTAGTCCATGTAAACCTACCTAATTGTTCTCCCATCCACTTTGTTCTTTCATTCCCCTCCTCCTTCTTGTTTATTGCCCCAAACTATCCTGTGTCTATTCCCTACCCTGTGTTCTACCTTCCCCTCCACTCACCCCAACTCCCACATCCCAGTAACCAGCAAAGAATCCCCCCCCCCCCACCCCTTTAGTATGGATTCTTTTTCTTAGTCTTTTGCAGTAGTGGTCCTATGCAGTATTTCTCCTTTTGTGACTGACTAATTTCACTCAACATAATGTCCTCAAGGTTCTTCTATGTTATGCAGTGTTTTGTAGCTTCCTTGTTATCCTTCAAGGTAGCATAATATTCATTGTGTGTATGTACCACAGTTTGTTTATCCATTCTTCAGTTGATGGGCACTTAGGCTGTCTCCATCTTTTTGCTATTATAAACAGTGCTGCTATGAACATTGGTGTGCATATATCTACTCATGTTATGACTTGTATTTCTTGTGGGTAAATACCAAGTAGAGGAATTGCTAAATCATGAGGTATTTCTATTTCCAACCTTCTGAGGAAGCGCCATATTGCTTTCCAGAGAGGTTGGACCATTTTGCAATCCCACTAGCAATGCAGGAGTGTCCCAGACTCTCCACATCCCCACCAGAATTTATTGTCCTCTACTTTTTTGATCTTTGTTGTTGTTGCTGGTGTGAGATGATATCTCATTGTTGTTTTGATTTGCTTCTCTCTAATGGTTAATGATCGTGAACATTTCTTCATGTTTTGTTGGCTGCCTGGATCTCCTCCTTGGTGAAGTGTCTGTTCATGTCCTGCACCCATTTTTTAATTGGGTTCTGTCTTTTTCTTGTAGAGGTGTTATAGTTTAATTTTATGAAGATTTGTTTTCTGGCCTAATACATAGTCTATTCTGTAGAATGTTCCATGTGCACTGGAAAAGAATGTGTATTGTACAGTTGTTGGGTTGAATGCTCTGTACACATCTATGCGGTCCAGTTGGCTGATTGTGTTGTTTAGGTCTTCTGTGTCTTTGTCAAGTTTCTTTCTGGTTGCTCTATCCATTTTTGAAAGTGGTGTATTAAAATCACCCAGTATTATTGTAGATTCATCTATTTCTTTCTTCAAATCTATTAGAGTTTGTTTTATATATTTTGGAGATCTTTCATTGGGAGCATAGATATTTATTATGGTTATGTCATCTTGTTCAATTGTCCCTTTAATCATGAGATTATATCCATCTTTATCTATTATGCTGTTTTTTGCCTTTAAAGTTTATTTTATCAGAGATTAGTACTGCCACTCCTGTTCGTTTTTTATTGCAATAAGCTTGGGATACTTTTTCCCCAGTCTTTGACTTTTAATCTGTTTTTGTCTCTGTGTGTGAGATGTGTTTCTTGAAGACAGCATATTGAAGGATCTAGTTTTTTTTTTTTTTTTTTATCCATTCTGTCACTCTCCATCTCTTAATGGGTACATTTAATTCATTTTCAATCAGTGTAATTATCAATAGGTATGGATTAACTGATGCCCTTATGTTTGTTTTTTTGTGTTGTTGCTGCTTTCTTTGCTCTGTGTGTCCTCCTTTGTTGAGTTCATGCTTTTTGTGTTCTTTCTTGTGAGTTTCCTCATAGTATTAATGTTTCCATGTTCTTCTTGGATTTTCATTCTCTTGGCATGTTGTGAAGTGTTAATTTTCTTTGAGGTTGCCTTATAGTCCATTAACTTTTCCCTCCATTTAGTGCAGTCTATTTTATCCTGTACCTACCTGACCTTCTCACCATCTGGATCTCTGTTCCTACATGTTTACCTTCTTTTACATTGTAATGGTTTTGATCATTGACTGACCTCCCAGATTCTCTGAGTTTGTTCTTATAGTTTGTTCTGTTCTTGACTCTTCCTTCTGTCAATTTAATTCAGGGAGGTGCTGCCACAGATGTCAATCTCTGGTTGTTGTCTGTTCTTGTTGGTTCTCAGTCCACAGAACTCCCTTTAGGATGTTTTATAACACAGGGTTGGCTTTAGTAAAATCCCTTAGCTTCTGTTTTTCCTGGAATGTTTTGATTACACCATCATATATGATTGATAGCCTTGCTGGATAAAGGATTCTTGGTTGGTAGTTTTTTTCTTTCAGGGTTTTATATATGTCCCCATTGCCTTCTTGCTTGCATGATTTCTGCTGAGAGATCCAAGCTTAATCTTTGTATGTAAACTTCTGTTTTCCCTAGCTGCTGTCAGGAGTGTTTCCTTATCTTTGATTTTGGAGAGCTTGATTATGATATGTCGTGGTGGTTTTCTTTTGGAATCTATCCTTCCTGGAGTTTGTTGAGCTTCTTGAATGTTTGTCTTTTCAATTTTCAGGATGTTAGAGAAATTTTCTTCCAGCAGTTCTTCAACTATTTCCTCTGTGGACTTATGTGATTCTTCTTGTTCTGGAATGCCGATAATTCTTAAGTTATTCCTCTTCATGTTGTCCAACATGAATCTTAGACCTTCTTCAGTTTTTTAGTCCTTTTTTCTGTTTTCTCTTCTATCTTAGTGGTATTGAGAGATTTGTCTTCCAGCTCACTGGTTCTGCATTCCATATCTTCTATTCTACTCCTTTGCCCTTTCAGAGTATTGTCTGTTTCTGATGTTCTATTATTGATCATTTGGACCTCTTTCTGTAGGTTTTGGGGAAAAAAAATCTGTAGCCTAATATGAGTATGACTTTAATGTCCTCTCTTCAGCTTCTTGCCTTCAAAGCTGCCTGAGAGATTTCTGTTGGTTTTTTGCTGTACCTCAGGATTTAATTTCATTTTCGTCCTGTTTTGTTTTTATACTCTCTTGCCCTCTGTACACAGCTGTCCTGGCCTTTCCTGTATGAAAGAAAGAAAGAGAGAAAAGAAAGAAAGAGAGAGCGAAAGAAGGAAGGAAGGAAGGAAAAAAGAAAGAAAGAAAGAAAGTTAGTTCAGGGCCAGCTCTTGGGCTGAGAGTATCTGTGTGCATGTGTGGCAGAAGAACCCACCAGTGGTGAGGATAGGGGGTGTCCACTCACTCAGTCACCCCATCTAGTCATGGGAATGGAGGTGTGCAAACAGTGTAGGGCCAATAAACAGATAACAACAACAAAAAAGAAAATCAGAACAAAGGAAAACCGACAAAGTGTATTGTCCACTTTTGCTCTGAGGTTCCCGTGGCATTTTTTAAATGATGTCTGCTCCCCCACTTGCTCTTGACATTTGATCTCATCCAAGATGTCGGCTCCAGGGCATCGAGCCCGTCAGATTCAAAAGTATGCGATTTCTTACTTTTGCTTCAAGTGCCACTAGCTATAAGCCTCCAAACTTTTAAAATATTCGGACCTATGTGGTTTTGAGTTTTGGAGCTCTGCCCTGGATCTTCTTTGCCTGTTATTCTGTGGTATTGCTGATGGCAAACTTCGCTACACCTCCACCCTGGCTGCCAAAAAGCCCCATTTCCTGTCTACACTTTGTTTTTTCTGTCTATACACTTTTAAAGGGAGACTTTCCATTACTCTAACTTTTCCCTGAAGAAATCTGCATTAATCAATTTAAGGTGTGCGACAAGTTTGCATTCTTTCACCATACTTATTCAACCTGTATGCTGAGCAAATAATCCAAGAATCTGGGTTCTATGAAGAAAAACATGGCATCAGG
>NW_006408907.1:869021-870380 GCF_000296735.1 Chrysochloris asiatica
GTTTGGAAGCTCATCTGAAACCTGTCCACCATGGGTGACCCTGCTGGTTATTTAAAATACCGGTGGCATAGCCCTCAGAATCACAGCAATTCAAACCACCACAGCACGACAGACAGACGAGTGGCGGTTGCGTGGTTGCTGTTAAATAGGAATCTCCTTGTGCTAGGGCCCTTAAGTTCGGCTCAAAGGCGGGATTTCCATCCTCAGATGTCAATCAAGAGGCGGAAGCGAAGCAGGGGCGACTGGGTTGTAGTGAGAAGCTTTGGGCTGCACTTGTGGGTCTCTAAGTTGGTTGACCCCGCCTCAAAGCCAAGATCCAACGGTTAGGCTAGGACGGCGCTCTCATGTCCAGGGTAAGTAGGACAGCCTGGCCGGCCCCTGCAGTCTCTTCCCGCTAGCGTCTCCCCATCGACCTAGTGTCCAGACACCTCTCACCCCGCCGCTCCCTGGTCTGGGTTTCATTTAACACCTCCACCAAGTCTGCGCAGTTCTCGCACATCGTTTAACCGCTACCCTCCTAATAAGGTCCTGTAATCATCCTGTATCCTTTGAGAAGATCTATTAAGATTGCCCCTTGATCAGTAACCTGAAAAAAGTTGCCATATCCTTCTGAAATGACTTCTCTGTCTTGAATTGAACTTATCCAGTGGATGCCCTCAAAGCCAGTGTTTTGTCACTTTTGAACATTATAGTTGTAATTCTTTTTTTTTAATTTAAGTTTTTATTATGAATTGAGTGAGAGTTTACATGGGAGAACATCAGTTTTATACTCATAGTTTCATTGCAATGATTACAATCCCCTCCGTGCATCATCATTCAATAGTATTTCTTCTATTCCCTCAGGGTTTTTTTGGGGGGGGCAGGGTATGATGTACACAAAAATGCTCAGGAATATATAATTATTTAAACAACCAAAGGGCACATTCTGAAAGCGTGCCTCCTGGTCACCAGCACCCAGTCCCTCTCTTTCCATGAGTCTAGAGTCCTCAGCTGCTTAATCTCTCCATCTCTGGTGTTGCTGATTCTCTGGATAGGGTCCCACATTCTGCTCGTGCTCTTTTCCCTTGATGACCTTAGAGTCCTCTGTTCCTGGAATGGAAGATTAACTACTCCCCTGTTTTGTTTATAAAACTTCTACCTTTTAAAGTTGTGACAATTGCAAATAGTCATGATAACAATTACTCACAATTGAATCATAAGAATCTTATCCCCATCTCTTTTCACCAGATCCATCTAGACAAGATGAAAACTATTCAGTGGAGGCTCTACCTTCCCCTGCACACTCTTAAACTAAACTTCCTCTTGAAAACTTGTAAAAGTTAGTCACTTCATGCCTTTTTTATTGCCCCCTCATTTTAG
>NW_006408907.1:871533-877736 GCF_000296735.1 Chrysochloris asiatica
GGCTGTAAATCTTTACGGGAGTAGAAAGCCTCATCTTTCTCCCGCGGAACAGCTGGTAGTTTCGAACTGCTGACCTTGTGGTTCACAGCCCGATTTGTAATATATGTCTAGATTTTCCTTATTAAATGTTTGATTTTATATAGCCATACTATATTTTGCTCATCTTAAATTCATTTTGATGTGCTTCTACTTCTCAGCGTTTCCTTTTGTCTCTACTTTCTGAAAGTTATTGATATATATAAATATTAATAACTTGTATGTTTGCATTATAAATTTTAGCATTGTTAAATGTTCTTCTTCGCATCTTTTGATCATTTAGGGTCTGAATGCTACTTTGTCAGATATTGAGATCATAAACCCTTCTTTCTAGTTGTGGCATATTTTTTAACCTTTAACTTTTCTGAATCTCTTTTATTAGGTATTTTTGGTATATGCATTGAGTTGTATGTTACTGTAGGATAAGCACTGAACTGTTTACCACAAGGTCGGTGGTTCAAACCAACTAGCCACTCCTCTGAAACTCTATATAGGGTCACTGTAAGTCAGAACTTATTTGATGGCACATTATAACAACAGGCAATATGAAGATATTTTTCTCTTAATAGATATTAGCTATACATGCATATATATAATATATAAAACTACACACACACATTGTTGTTGTTGTTAGGTGCCATTGAGTCAGTAGCTATTCATAGAGACAGTATGCACAACAGAACAAAACACTGCCTGGTCCTGGGCCAACCTCACAGTTGTTGCCACGCTTGAGCCCAGTGATGCTTCCACTTTGCCAATCCATCTTGCTGGGGCTCTTCCTCTTTTCCGCTGACCTTCCACCCTACCAAATATGATATCCGCCTCCAGCGACTGCTCCCTCCTGACAATATGTCTGAAGTATGAGAGTCGAAGTTTGGCCATCCTGGCCTCCAAGGAGCACTCTGGCTGCACTTGTTCCAACACAGATCTGTTGGTTCTTATGGAAGTCCATGGCACTTTTCAATATTCTTCTCCAACACCATAACTCAAAAGCATCAATTTTTCTATGGTCTTCCTATTCACTGTCCAGCTTTTGCATGCATATGAGGTTATTAAAAATACCATGGCTTGGATCAGGTGCACCATAGTCCTAAAGCTGACATCTTTGCTCTTCAGCACTTTAAAAAGGTCTTGTGCAGCAGATTTGCCTAATGCAATATACATCGTTTGATTTCTTGACTACTGTTTCCGTGAGTGTTGATGGTTGATCCAGGAAGAATGGAGTCTTTGACAACTTCAATCTTTTCTCAGTTGATAAGAATGTTGTTTATTGGTCCACTGGTGAGGACTTTTGTTTTCTTTACATTGAAATGCAATCCATACTGAAGGCTGTGGTCTTTGATCTTCATCAGTAAGTATTTTAAGTCCTCTTCATTTTCAGAAAAAAATGCATTTGTATCATCTGCATATAGCAGATTGTTAATAAATCTTCCTCTAATCCTGATGCCACATTTTTCTTCATATAACCCAGCTTCTCTGATTATTTGCTCAGCATACAGGTTGAATAAGTATGGTGAAAGAATACAACCCTGTCGCACACCTTTCTTAATTTTAAACCATTCAGTGTTCTCATGTTCTGTTCGAACAACTGTACAGAATCCTCATGAACACAATTAAGTGTTCAGGAATACTCATACTTCGCAATGTTGTCCATAATTTGTCATGATCCCCATAATTGAAAGCCTTTGTGTAGTCAATAAAGCACAGGTAAACATCTTTTTGGTATTCTCTGCTTTTAGCCAAGATCCATCAGACATCAGCAATGATATACCTCGTTCATGTCCTCTTCTGAATCCAGCTTGAACCTCTGGAAGTTCTCTGTCAATGTATGCTTGCAACCAATTCTGTATTATCTCTAGTAAAACTTTACTCACATGGGATATCAAAGATATTGTCTGATGATTTCCGTATTCCGGTGGGTCACCTCTCTTTGGAATGGGCACAAATACGGATCTCTTCCAATCAGTTGGCCAGATACAACCACGCATCTGTCAGTTTGTCATACTGTGGTGGCTTGTGAATTGCTGTGATTCTGGAAGCTATGCCACAGGTATTTTAAATACCAGCAGGGTCACCCATGGTGGACAGGTTTCAGGTGAACTTACAGATAAAGACAGACTAGGAAGAAGTGACTAACTACTTCCGAATATTTAGTCACACACACACATACAGCTCTTTAATATATAGTATTTATTTGCTTTCTGTTTTTGAGGTATACTTTTTAGTATTTAGGAAAGTTTTTGTTTTAATGGTTCTTTCAATTATGCCTTTAGTCCTTAATTTTTTAGATACTCAACTGGTTTCCTGTCATGAGCAATGGAATCCTGGTGTGGCACTGTGGGTTAATGCACTGGACTGCAAAGTCACTTTGAACTGCAAAGTCAGCAGTTCAAGTTCACCAGCTGCTCCTCGGAAACATTATAGATTATTGTGATGGGTTGGAACCGACTTGATGGCACAACAGTCCCTGACTTGAAATTGTGGGTTTTTTCCATTTCAGTATTGCTCATGATGTTGTTGTTGTTAAGTGCCTGCAGTCAAGTTGGTTCCCACCCATGGCGATCCTGTATAAGGTTTCTGAGGAGCAGCTGGTGAGCTTGAACCGCCAACCTTGCTGTTCAAACCGACTTTGCATTTCATTGCATTAACCTACAGCACCATGCCAGGACTTCCAAATGAGGGATATCAGACACAAAATTCTCTAATAGCCTTCTTTGCGCTAACCCTGTTAGTATGATCTGAATGCCCTGGTATTGGTTCTGTATCTTCCAATTAGGGAGAATAAATACATCTTGAAGAAAGGAAAGACGTGGTAGTGCAGTGTTGGCTGCTAACTGCAAGTTCAGTGGTTCAAACCTATTAGACAATCCATGGGAAAAAGATGAGGCTATCTGCTCTCAAAGATTTAGTCTCAGAAACCCTAAGGAGCAGTTCTACTGTGTCCTATAGGGTCACTGTGACTTGAAATCAACACAATGGCAGTGTGTTTAGTGTGACACAAAGTGAAATAAAAAGGAAGTATCAGGTTTACATGATGTTGGTGAAATAAATATGTAGACAATTTAATGTTTACAAAATACAGAAGAGGATGGAAGAAAGAAAAGATGAATCACAGAAAAGGTTTTCAAAGCAATAGGTCTATACTGAACCTGCAATCTGAACTTCAGTGAAATAAAGGAGGGCAGTAGTAAGTGTTGTTGTTAAATGTCGTCAAGTTGGTTCCTACTCATAGCGACCCCTGTATAGGGTTTCCAATGAGTGGCTGGTGAGCTTGAAATACTGACCTTGAGGTTCAAACCAGCCTGGCAGTCTAGCGCATTAACCCACAGGGCCAAGTGTAGCATTTATTTTTCTCTTTACTCTTTCTGGTGCCAGAATTCAATTATGACAGGATAAACTGTCTCTGTGTGATTTATTCAACAAGTGTTTATAGAGTAAAAGTAAAAAAAAATTGAACAGGAACTAGAATTATAATATAGAATAGATGAATAGGTGAATGCTCCCCAAAGGTAGGTTTATGTAAGGGGGAAGGGAGGAATCAAGTGTTAAACATATAGGAGAGCTGTGGGATGTAGCAGACCCTGAGTGGAGTTTCTTCTTGATTGTTGTTGTTAAGTGCTGTTGAGTTGGTTCCAACTCTGTATAGGCTTTCCGAGGAGCGGCTGGTGAGCTTGAACCGCCAGCCCTGCAGTTCAAACTGACCTTGTGGTCGAGTGCTTATCCTACAAGGCCATACCAGGTCTTCCTGCCTGGGGGTGAGGAAAGGTCCCCTTTGGCTCTGAAGAGATTGAGGTTACTGTCAGAGACCCAGAAATACCCTGGAGTGATATTGGGAGTGGGCCTTTGAAGTTTTTAGCTAAAGAGACAGGCTGAGGGGCCCTCTTAATCTCCAGCTGGCCATGAGAATTAAGCGTTTCTGCAAACAATGAATGCTGAAGGTGTTCAGGAGTTAGGACTGCCTGTGCCTTTTAGCATGTAGTTGGGTGAGGCATGGGGTGCACTGAGCCACCCTGTGCTGAACTTTCATGAGTAGCTGCTCTGTCCTTAATATTGAGGAGGGGGAAAGGATAGTGTCAAAAGGACAGACTGGTTATTGAGACAAGGTATTATTCAGAAGCTGCAGCAATCTAAGGAATCCACTCAGAGAAGGGATCGCTACCACTCCCTAAAGTGAACAGGAATAGAGCTCCCTGGAATTTTCAGGTCTTAGTTATCCAGTTCTGCTGTAAAAGCACCACAAGTGGATGGCTTTAACAACCAGAAGTTTATTATCTCACAGTTTAGAAGTCTGGGTTCAGGGTACCGGCTCTAGGGGAAGCCTATCTCTCTTTATTGGCTCATATTTTAGGAAGAAGGTCCTTTGTCTCCTTTCAGCATCTCTTGGTCGGGTGTTCCTGGGAGATCTCCATGTGTATTAACATCAGTCTTCCCTTCTAGGGGTATCCCAGCTCAGAGGCGTGGGTTCAACGGACATGCTCCATTCCTGACTTTCTCGGTAGTAGGTCCCCCTCTTTCTGCTAGCTCCTCTCCTTGTAACTCTTCTGAGATAACTTCCCTTACATTGGATCAAAGCTGTGATGGGATTAAGGATGCTGCATCCCACTCTTTATCTGATCACAACTGATTGACTTATCACATCATGGGGATAATTAACTTACTGTTACATTACAGGATTATGTAACTTCAGAAACACTGAGAATCATGGCCCAACCAAGTTGACACATATTATGGGCAACGGGGATGGTGGCACACAATTCAATCCATGGCAGGCTATTACCTCAACATCCTTCTCCCTCCCCACCCACCCCACCCACCCCCTGCATTATGACTCCATTGTGATAGGGGCTCTGAGAGATAGCCCATTTCAGCTTCCCTTTTCTTTATCTGTAAACTGAAGTTGATACTAGCCTCACTCTATGGCATGATCCTCAGTTATAACATTTATTTATAGTTTTTAAAAATTTTTTCCTTATTTCTTTCAGACATTAAAATAGATGCTAATATACATTCATTGGCATAAAGGAAGTTTACAACATACTGTTTTGTTACAAAATATTCACAATATTGAACAATACTTCTTATATATGATCACTTTTATCTATACATCTGTTTATCAGGTTACACAGGTTAGGTAAGTATCTAGAAGGATGTTTATCAAAGTGTCAATAACAGTTATAGAAGGGTGGAGGGTTTCAGGCAAATTGCACTTTAGTTTTTGTATTTTACTTTGCAAAGGTTTAACAAAGAGTTTTACTCCTTTCATCAAGAGTATTAAGTCATCAAAGAAATAGACACACAAAGATAATAAATAGACCCTTAGGTAGGTACAGGAGGGAGCGGGGATAGAGGTCAGGCCATCCTCCTCTACTGTCTTGGCATCCAAGACCTGTTCTCCTCCTCCCCCAAAGGAAAAGACTTTATGGATACACTCAGTCCCACCCCAACCCAGTTCCACTGGACTCTGAAAACAATTAAGGGTTCATTTAAGTGTGGGGTTTAGAACTTCACTGTGGCTCAGAGGGGTCATTGTGTTCTGCAGGGGCCTCTTATGACAGCTTCTTTTTGGTGCCAGCTCCTGCAGGGTGGTGATCAGATGCTCAAATACCTGGGCCTTATTGCTTTCACGGACACATGTTTCTTTTAAGTGGCTCTCCTGGCTACAATATGAAACATGGGTTGTATATTTTCTCTTCCTGGCTCTACGTTTATACCCAGGACCATCATTCTTATACCCAAAACCACCACTAGTAGAAAGAGATTGGGCCCAGTAAGTGTTGGGAGAATCATTGACCAGCACCTGATCCTGAGGTCTGGCCCTGAATCTGGGGGGAGGAGCACCTATGGATTCATGGAGGTTATCTTCTGTCTCTATTGCACTGCAGTTAGCACTGCCAACTACTACCAGCTGAGGACCCTGGAGTGCCACAGGATTGGCTGCCTTCTCTAGAATTGGCTCAGATCTTTTGGGCCGCTTGCATTTTATAAAACTGTGGTCCCAACCCTCTTCTGCCCTTATCATCCTGACTAACTCCAGGAAATTGGGGAGCAGCTCCTGCTCATTTGCATACATCCTGAGAAGATCCTTAAGCCTGAAGCGCAGGTCCCTTTTCAGCTCAGCCCCGAGAAGGAGTTGGTGCAAGCGAGTCTGGTTTGCGTCTTTCTCAGCT
>NW_006408907.1:877897-899433 GCF_000296735.1 Chrysochloris asiatica
TTGGGGTTGGCTGCCTGGAGCAAGCGCATGACCTTCCGGGCAGGGTCCCTAAGAGTTTTTATCAAGTGCTTGAGCTTTTCTTCCTCAGAAGTATTCCAATCTGGCAAGACCCCATTGACCTGGATCAGCCAGTTTTCAAAGGTTTCTTCTCCCTGGGCTGGCACCACCCTCCCTGAGAACAACTTCATGTTTCTCTCTGCCAAGTTAGCCATTAAAGGACCAAGGCTTTTCCCCAGGGACATCAGGGTGGCATGGACCCAAGGTGGTAAAGGTGTGTTCTGCCTCCGGCTATTACCCACACGTGCAATGATGCTAGCCATAACTGACAGTAATCGACTAGCTAAATACAATATATTCAGGCTTTTCAGAAAAGCTTAATAATCTGCAGGAGGAGTCTTCAAGCAATGTTCCAGGTCTCTTATCTTCCTTTTATCTCAAATAGGGACTGTAAAGAAAAAAAAAAAAAAATTAAGGTACCAGACTGATGGGAAGCAGTTTGCAAATACATTGTCTTCCAGAGTATACTCAAATATGTAACTGCCCACTGCCCTAAAATAATGCCTGTAGGAGAGTAGCCATTACAACTTCAGGCTGGCTGTCTGTCTCCTTGCCAGCAGGGTGCTATTGAAACCACCCATATCCAAACCTTCTCACCAACCTGCCAGAAAAGGATGGGAACTGTTGCTGATATCAGGCCTTCAAGAGCTCTGGTAGCGTAGTGGTTACGAAACGGGCTTCGAACTGCAAAGTTAGCAGTTTGAAACTACCAGCTGCTCCGTGGGAGAAAGATGAGGCTTTCAGCTCCCGTAAAGATTTACAGCCTCGGAAACCCTGTTCAGGGTCGCTATGGGTCGGAACCAACTCGATGGCACTTAACAACAACAACAATGGTCTAAAGCTCCCAGTTTAGTGGTAATAAATAAAATCTCATTAATCTCATGGTTTCAAATTCAACCACACCCCCGTCTCAAAGTTTACCCCATTATCTCTAATTCTTACATGATCTTGGGAACAAGCGCACACCTTTATTTCACTTCTAGCCTCTGTAACTGGTACCCTGCGTCTGAACGGTTGCTTCTGGGGTTCGGTTAGCCTCTGTCCACCAAGGGTCCGCTGATCCGGGTCCTCAGAGCGTCAAAACGGTTGCAGGCAGAGAGGAATCAGTATTGGCCTCAGCCTTACACCTGCTGTCGCCAGGCAGAAATTTTCCTCTCCCAGTCAACACGACCCCCTCAGCTCCCCTACTACACCCCCGCACCCACACGCCTCCACCCCGTGAAAATTGAGCCTACCAGCTCTGCAATCAGCTATACAGAATTTAAGTCCCGATTTGCTTTGACGGCCTTGCAACTGATGGAGAAAGGGAAATGAAGTTGGAAGGGTACACCTGCATATTCCTCCCCAGGAAGGCCTAGGGGGACAGATTGCAATGTCCCTTACCCATCATTCTCCTCTGCCCCAACACACACTCCAGAAAATGCTTTCCACCCCCTCAACCCAGGCAAATCCTACCCTCTCATCAACATACAGTTGTACACCTCCCTGGGCGCAGCTGGGTCTCAGGATGGATTCCACAATACTGGTGGAGCGCTCCCTTTTCTTCACCTGGGATCCGTAGGTGGGCAGCGGGTGCTCAGGCGTCAATAGCTGTTCAGCTTGCCTTCAGCCCTCCTCTGCCCTATAGGGGATAACGGTTAGTGCCTCCTCGGCCAACCGCTAAGCGACCCCAGGCAGTAGAACACAGTGAGTGGCTCCCCTGGTTTGTCTAGCCAGAGAAACCAAGCAAAGGCGTCTCTGCAGTCCCCGCCCACCTGCTCCGCCTTCCCTGGGCCCCGGCTGCTTTGATCCTTTGGCCATTGAGACAAGAGAGCACGACTAGCTGGGCGGTCAGGCCAATCAGCGGAGCGTGGGGGCGGGCTCCCCAGGCTCCTGTGGCCTCCAGAATAAGAGCTGGATGGGGGGGAGCAGCAGCGGGGGCTGCGGCAGACCTGCGTGGGAGCCAGCGCTGAGTCAATTGCAGCTGAGAAATCCGGACCTGACAGATTTGCATTTTACCCGTGAGTGTGCTGCTGCTTCTTCCCTCCATTAGCTTCTCTTCTCCTTCTCCCCTTCCCCCTCGGCTCTCCACCGCGCTTGGAGACCGGCTGGCTGCCTTCTACAGGAGAAGGGACAGAAAGCAAGTGAACAATAAGAGTTCCTCACCTTTGTATAGGGAGAAAGATTTACGCTCGGCGCTTTTTATGTGCAAACGTGTTGGCATAGACCTCTTCATCGTTACAATGATGAAGGCTGTAGCTGTCTACCCATGTACCAGAGAGAAACCTTAAACATTCGGAAGTGCAGAGCTAAGAGTTCATGTCTGACTTCAAAGGCTGCCCCTTGGGAACACACCTCTTTACTACCGAATTGAGGGGTCAGTGGAGAAAAGCCAAAGCGGGGTTTGGGAGGGCCCCCGTGGGCTAGATTACATAGTATTTGTGAACAAGGATAAATACTCCCATTTCACAGATGAGCAAACAGAGACCCAGAGGTTGTCTATCTGGCCCTACATCATCCAGCAAATAAATATGAACGTCCTACTTTGCACCCAAGTCTGTTCTCCTGCTGAGCTGCCTAAAAACTGTTTTTAATGCTTTTATGGTATTTCAAACATTTCAACCGCTCCCTAGTGCTGGTGTGGAGGTGGGTAGGGTATGGAGGGATGGTGGAACAGTGTGGGGGACTAGGAAGACCACCTTTATGGTGCTCTTTGTACAAAAGGGGAAAGTGAGGCACTCCCCCCCTTTTAATATTACTTATTTACAACAAGTTGCCTGTTTAAGTCGCTATGAGTTGGAACTAACGTGACATATGAAATTTTTATGGTGGTATAGTCCTGGTGTGGCACTGTAAGGTAAGCACTGGACTGTTAACCATAAGGTTGGTGGTTCAAATCCACCAGCTGCTCCTTGGATACCCTATACAGGGTGGCTATGAGTCTGAACCAACTCAACAGCATTTAACAACAACAACAATCTTTATAGAAGCAAATCGAACAGGCTTGGAAACCTCAGGCAGTTGTAGTCTGTCCTATAGGGTTGCTATGAGTCAGAATTGACTTAATGGCAGTGGATTAGACTTGACTTTTTCTTGATTATGACCCCAAAGGAAACAAAGTTCAAGGGGGAGAACTGACTTTCCAGAAGTTCCAAGGTGAAGCTAAAATTTGGACCAAGTCTCTCAGACTCTTGAACCCATTTGCCTGAGAGAAACCTCCTGGTGTGGTGCTGTGGGTTAATGCACTGAACTGCAAGGTCTGTACTTGCCAAAGACTGCATCAGAATTATTTTAGAGAAAGCTTCTTTGAAATGCAAATTCTTGGACCCTACCTCTGGGGGATTCTGATTTACTTGGGCTAAGTGTGGGTGGCATGATTTTGTATTTTTGGCCAGAGTTGTAGTTGATTTTGAGGCATTGAGAGGTTTTTGAATGACCATTGTTCTGAGCACACATCTTGTTCTGAGGGTAATAAGTAAAAGTGGGCCTGCCACCAATGTCTGTAGTAAATCTGTCCTTAGTGCCACTCCACATAAGAAATTGTTGTTAAATGCCATCGAGTCGGTTCCGACTCATAGTGACCCTGTATAGGGTTTCCAAGGAGCGGCTGTTGGGTTTGAACTGCCAACCTTTTGGTTAGCAGTCCAATACTTATACAGAATCACATCAGGACTGCAACCAATCACACCAGGCTTCCATTAGCTAACCTCTGTTAACTTCCTGAAATTGTATGCAAAGCTGTTGGACTCTATTTTTTCTGAGTCCATTGCTTTGTAGATTTTCAAATGGGTTTGAGACCCAGAAAGCATTAAGAACGTCTCCCCTACAAATATCTTAATAACATCAACATCCTTCAACTTATACATGAGGAAAAAGTATGAGAAACTTTTTCCTCAAACTCAATTTGTCCAGACCCCCCAGACCACAGTTCTCTGCCATTGATAGCTCCTTCTTTTCCTGACTCAGAGATAGGTTGCTAGGTTGCCCTTCTGTGAGCTCTTGAGGGGACTTCTCCGTTGCTGGATTTGGCATCACTGGCCCCAGAGAAGGAGCGACTCCATGGAAACAGCATGCAGAGCTGTCCTGAGTGATTGGCCTGTGAAGCAGTGACTGGAAAACCTGCTCCATTTTCCTTTACTTCTGGTTATTGGAAAGCCAGTCTTTCTTCTACGTAGATTGTGGCTAAGTGGCTCCTGCTGTGCGCTGTGGTTAACTGCAAGGTCACTTTGAACCGCAAGGTCAGTGGTTCAAGTTTACCAGTCACTACTCGTTAAACCCTGTACAGGGTCGTTATGGATCGGAACCAACTCGACGGGACTATGCAACACAAAAGTAGTTCAGTTTGAACTGTAAGATCGGCGGTTCAAGCTCACCAGCAGTTCCTTGGAAACCCTATACAGGATCCCTGAGTTGGACTCGACCCGATAGCACTTAATAACAACACAAGTGCTTGTGGCATGGACTGCCCAAGTGCAAAGGATTTGCCATTGCTCATTCTTGACTACTGATGCTTTTGAAAGCCAACTAGCTGCTGCTGGGTTCACCTCCAATACCTAGAATTCCTTGGAGTAAACATTCCAAATTTAGAGATGACCCACCTTCCTTTGGCATCCTGGTGTGGCGCTATGGGTTAATGTGCTGGACTGCAAGGTCGGTTTGATCCGCAAGGTCAGCTGTTCAAGTTCACCAGCTGCTCTTTGGAAACCCTATACATGGTTGCTATGGGTCAGAACCGAGTCAATGGCACTTAACAGCAATGTCTTCCATTGTAGGATTGTGGCCTTTCTCCTGTGGGTGGAACTGTGAGGTGATAGTGGTGGAGAGGGTTGGGTAGAAGTAGAGAGAAGGCAGGATGCTCACTTCTCAGGGGAGATGGCTAGCATCTTGGGTTCTGTTCAGACTCTAGCTGCTCTTCCCAGCACAATGACCTCTGGGCTAGGCCTAGAAGGCAGACTTTTGTTCTGCATTTAAATTGGTTTCAACACCAAATCGTTTGGACCTGGTGGGGGCTGGGTTCAAATAGGACAAAGAAAAGATCTCAGAACTTTGAAAAAAATGGTGAAAGGAAATGGTGCTTAGTTTGGGCCATTAGACTTAAGTAAAGGGTTTCTTCCGGTAGGGCTAGGAAAAGTATTTGCTAACCTGGTACCAATGGGATACAGATCTTCCCTTTGCTTTAGCTTTCTGTGTGGGAGAGTGGCTTCCAACTGATGGTTCTAATGAGGTCACAATGTCCAGTTTTAACAAATAAACTTTAAAAGCCTGGAGGTTAGGAGCTAGAGCTTTTTAGTTGCAACAATAATAGCTACTTTGGCTGCCTGCCTCCTCTGTGCCAGGAACTTTCAATCTGTTATCTCATTTAAGCTCTTTCAGCAACTCTGTTGAGACTGGCATTGTTATCCCATTTTGCAGATAGGGAAAATGTTTAGGAACATCAGGTAATTTGTGCAAGATCACACAACTCATAAGGGGAGGTTCTGGGATCTCCAGTCCAAAGTTGTCAAACTCCCCAAACCCACAAACAACAGCTCTTCTCTGCCAACTTCCAGATAAGCATATTCAAATATATTATGCAGATGATCCAGTGCAATAGACCAATTTCAGTCTTTAGAGCAATTTAGTTGTGATCTTACCTTCATTCTTGTTATCCCATTTTTAAATTAAACTACTAATATAACTGGCGTTCTGGTGTGGCGCTGTAAGATAACCACTGGACTGCTAACTGCAAGGTCGGCAGTTCAAACCCACTAGCAGTTCATATCTATCAGCCACTCCTCGAAAACCCTATGCAGGGTCGCTATGAGTCAGAACCAACTTGACAGTGCTTAATAGCAACAAGTAATATAATTTGAGCCCTGATTGGCACTGTAGGATAAGCACTAAAGTGGTAACTGCAAGGTCGGCAGTTCAAACCCACCAGCCACTCTCATAACTCCTACACAGGTTCACTAAGTGTTGGAACCCACAAATCAACAATATAACTTATGGATTAAGTTTCATACTGGGCTGTGTCAAGCACTTTATATGTTTTATTTCATGCAAGCTTCGTGACAGTTCTCTTATAGACTAAGGAGAGGTGAGGATATTTGGCTGAGGCCATAAAGCTAGGAAGTGGCAGAGTAGCATTCAAACCCAGGACTGTGTGACTTTAGCGCCCACAATGCACTGCCAAACCAAACTAAGTCTACTGCCATGAGTTGATTCCAACTCTGAGTGGACCCTATATAGGTGTTTCCAGTGAGGGGAAAATGTGGCCCTCATTCTACTTGACTCCTCCCTATCGCCTTCTCAATTGTCTGCATCCAGCCCCCACTTGTACTGTTAAGCCTCTGTGAATTGTCCAAGACTCTTCCTCAGCCTAGAGCATCTGCCCTCACACCTCCACCTAACTCATGGGAAATTTTTGCTCCCTGTCTTGGTGGAATAAATTGCTCTGTGTTTCTGATTCTACCTTGCTTATTGTTGGTTGCCATCCAGTACATTTTGACTCTAGCAATCCCAGCAACCCCATGTGACAGTGTAGAATGGACCCATAGGGGTTTTCTTGGCTGCTAATGCAGTGGTTAAAGCACTTAGCTGCTAATCTAATGGTCAGCAGTTTGAACCCACTAGCTGCTCTATAGGGAAAAAAATGTTGCAGTTGACTTCTGTAAAAGATTTAAACCAGACAAACCTAAATTACTGCCCTCAAGTCCATCTTAACTCATAGCGACCCTACAAAAGAGCATAGAACTGTTCTTTGGGATTTTTGAGATTAAATCTTTACAGGAGCAGGCAGCCTCATCTTTCCTGCAGAGCAGCTGATGGGTTTGAATCACCAACTTTGTGGTTAGCAGCCCAATGCTTAACCCGTGGTGCCACCAAAGCTCCTTGTAAAATATTTGCAGCCTTAGAAATCCTATGAGGAAGTTCTACTCTGTCCTATAGAGTCATTATGAGTTAGAATAGACTTGCTGGTAATTGGCCCTGTGGAGCCATTAGGTAGGTTCAAACAGCCAGCCTTTCATGTAGCAGTCACACACTTAAACATTGCACCACCAGGGATCCTCCATTTTGATTAATTCACCAAAATAAATTTGCCTTAGATGTCCCTGGGTGGTGTAAATGGTTTGCACTGTATGATAAGCACTGTACTACTAACCGCAAGGTCAGTAGTTCAAACCCACCAATCACTCCTTGGAAACTCTATACAGGGTCACTATGAGTCGGAACCAACGTCACTTAACAACAACTAGCCTAAAGATTGGTGATTTAAACCCACTGAACAGTAGTGTGCAAGAAAGGCCTGGAGATCTGTTTCAGTAAAGATGATAGCCAAGAAAACCCTACAGAGCAGTTCTTTTCTGTAACACACCGGGTTGCCATGAGTCAGGATCAACTAGATGGCAAACAACTAGTTTGGTTTGGTTTAGTATTTTCCCTAGGACTTCTGGTGTGGCGCTGTAGGGTCAGCACTGGACTGTGAATCATAAGGTTGGCCATTGAAACCCACCAGCTTCTCCTCAGAAACCTTATACAGGATCACTCTGAGTTGGAAGTGACATGACGGCACTCAACAACAGCAGTGTTTTTCCTGACAGTATAGTTTATCTCAAGGAGTGCTGGTGGCACTGTAGGATAAGCACTGGACTGCTAACCACAAGGTTGGCAGTTCAAATTGACCAGCCATGCTACAAGAGAAAGATATGATTTTATGCTCCCATAAAGATTTACAGCCTCAGAAACTCTATACAGGGTCGCTATGAGTTGGAACCTACTTGATTGCACGTAACAACAACACAGTTTGGCTCATTGTTGACCTGTCTTCACCCACTAGATTCCCAAGCCCTTGGGAGTAGGAAGCAACTCTTTATCATCTCAAGCTCCCTACTGATTTAGTAGATAGATGATCAATACATGTTTGTGAACTGACCAAAGCACTGGCTGACCAAAGTATGGACACATCTAGTGCTGGATTCTGAAGTTGCCACTCAGGATACATCTAGACTAGATTGCCTAGAAGAGTATTGCCTAGAAGAGTCTGGAACCCTTGGGCTCATTTCACTGAAATATTGTTAAATACAGATGGCATCTTGAGGCAGAGTTCAGGCCCATTCTATGTTCTCTACTTTGGAATTCATGTTAAGGGGCCAGGCTGTCCTGCAATTGTTTTTATAGCACCTTTACTCACAGAAGAAAGTTGTTCTCTATCTGCCATGTGAACACAGAATTTATTTTCACATAGCCACTTAATCTGGTGCAGCCTGGCCTAAGGGTGTCCTGTAGGAGCCAGGAGGATATGTTCTGGAGACAAGATGGGAGGTTAGGGAACATCTTGTAGTGGTGGGTTGTGTGTGTGTGTGTGTGTGTGTGTGTATATATATATATATATATATATATATACACACACACACACACACAAGGGCATCATGTCATAGATGATCAACCACTTTGTCTCATTTTACTTTATCAATCTTAGAAACAACCTTTGGAGGTAGGTCTTATTGTTCCCATTTTGTAGCTAAAGAAACAAAACTGAAAGTATGTGAGATAAAGTGTTTTGCCCAAGGTCACAGTTAAATCAGTAAGGAAGCTAAATATGTGGTGGAGACAGAATCCAATCTCAGGTCTGTGGGCCACTACAGCCTCACATCTTAACTAAAACACCAGAAAAATACATAGGAGAAAAGTGCCCCTCTCAATAAAACAGGGAGAATTGGGTTTATAAAATATGCTTTTAGGATGATAAAGTAAGTACTTGCCTTTAACCTGTAAAAATTATTTGCAAAAAATGGCAGAAGGAATCCGGAATGATAAAGCTCTATTAAATATAGGCCCTGATTCCCTCACAGCAACCTCCACCCACCCCCGCACCTCGGTGCCATTGCACAGTATGAGAATGCCTAGAAAGCATCTGTCCTGTCTGCTCATTTTCTAACTGAGGTGGAAGGGTCTGCCCACTGCCAATGCCTTTCTAAAGACCACACAGAACAGTGACAGCTGAGCACCAAGTCTAGTAGTCTTCCACATTCTAGACCAGCTTTCTTTTTGTTCTCACAGCCTGCTCTATGCAGTGAGTGAACAAACTCGGCAGGCAGGAAGTGGAGTGAAAAGGCAGGGAGGAAGTGGGGCATATTTGCACTCTGAGGTAGAAGAGGGGAGAACTATTTACCTCACCAGCTGTCCTTATTTGTGTGCAAGTAAGACTTGGGGAAGAAGTTTGTGTTTCTTTCTTAACTTTTTATTGTGATTTAGGTGAAAGTTTACTGAGCAAATTGGTGGGAAGAAGATTCTTGACAGGAGAGGTAGAGGGTGTTGAGGGCCCTGGGACTTTGGGGGCCTGAAATGAGCTGTGAATGGGGCATAGATCTTGATGGACAGAGTAGAGAAGGGGGAGGAGTGGTGGTAAGGCCAGACTGAGGGACCAGGAATGGACCAGGAGCAAAAAGCCAGGGAGGAGCTGATGCAGGTGATTATGGAAGGAGAAGAACTTGGAGCCCAGGCCTGGGAGTGGCAGGCCAGGGAAGGCTGTAGTGGCCTTCTTGTAGGTCCTGACTTCTACCTGTCACCTCAGAGCCTAAGCTGCACTCACTTTGTCCCTACTGAGCGGACCATCAACTGCTAACTTAATTCGAACACCAACACCCCTTCATGGGACCTCAACCTGTGCCATCTTTGGGACAACACAGCCCAGGTTTCTGTTAAATCTCTGGGTCTACAGGTTTTACCATGCTGCGTGTCTCTGTCATTTCAGATGTGAATTCCTAGGTTATCATGCCCTCCTCTCTCCCTCTTTCATCCTCTGTGCTTCCTCTTCCCCCATCGCATCATTTCCTACTGTTGCACACCCTTCTTCTCAGCTCTTTAGAGCTCCCGTTTCCTTTGTGACAAGCTTCCTCAGGTCCCCAGGTCTTCACTGAACATTAATTTCTTGGCCATAAAGTGCCTCATGTGCTCTGGCTCCCAAGTTGCTTCTCCTACCACCCCACTCCAGACCAATAGCTTGAGGTCCTTGGACTGCCTGGTCCCTCTAGAGCTGAGGGTGATTTTTCCATCCAGGGCCCATAAGACAAGGTCTGGAGACATTTTTTTGGTTGTCACAACTAGGAGAAAATGGTACTGACATTCAGTAGGTAGAGGCCAGGGATGCTGCTAAACTTCCTACAATGCACAAGATAATCCCCCATAGCAAAGAGTCACCTGGCTCCAAGTGTGAATAGTGCCAAGGTGAGAAACCCTGTAATGCAGCACTGGTTACAAATTGGGGTGCTAACCACAAGGTCAGCAGTTTGAATCTATCATTTGCTCCCTGGGAGAAAGATGAAGCTTTCTGCTTCCATGAAGATTTATAGCCTTTGCTATACAGGATGAGTTGGAACTGACTCCACGGCACACCACCACCACTACAGGTCTACAAGGTTAAGCATGGTGCTGAGCTTCTTGGTGCTGGACTTCCTGGAACAGCTGCTCAATTGGCGCCAGGGTGGGAGATTATTACCATGAAATAGCTACAACGCTAGCAGGAATCTACAGGGTTTGGGAGTGGGGAGAGTCTTCTCTACACAATCTTCCCATCAATTTTTTAGAGAAAGTGTTGCACTGCATTTTAAAGTGTAGCACCACTTTTTTGGGAAAGAGAATAGCAACGGACTATTCTGGTAGTTTATCAAATGTGACAGCTGAAACAGTTTCATATGGTGATCATTGAATGAAATAGATTTCAGAGTGTCTGTTTTCCTTCCCCCGCCCCTCCCTTTTAACTGTCTTTGATTCTCAATCCTTCTCTGAATGCTGGAATCTTTTGTGTCGACAAATCATTGTAGAGATGTTCAGAAAAACTAACTGCCTTTATTTTAAAGTTTGACGAATTCTTTTGTTCTTAAGTGTGGACCAATTTCTCAGAAACAGTCCCAAAGAGTTGGTTGTTTCCTTAGAGCAGAGTTTCTTAGACTCTGTTTCTAAATAAGCAATGGAAATGCTCGATGAAAGAATGAAATGATCAGCCTAACCTCTCTTTTTTCCACTCTTGCCAGTTTCTTCCATCTACTCCCAGTTGTCTTCAGCATGGGGGAACAGAACCACTGTCCTGGGAAGGAGCTTCAGCAAAGGACGCAAGCAGAGCTTCCAGGAATGAAAAGCTGGCCCTCCCAGGCCTACGCCCTTGGGGCCATTTCCAACTTTATGTCTACTTTTCTGACCTTTCCTATTTATAAGGTTATGTTCCGGCAACAGATCCATGCTGTGGCAGTGTCAGCAGCTGTGAGACAGCTTTGGCATGAAGGCCCTCAATACTTCTACCGGGGAATCTATCCCCCTCTTCTCTCCAAGACATTGCAAGGGACTCTACTGTTTGGGACCTATGATAGTCTGCTGGGCTCTATTTCCCCTGTTGGCCCACACTCCCTGGGACAACGCTGGACAGCAGGGCTCATGTCTGGTGTGGTGGAGGCTGTGGCACTCAGCCCCTTTGAAAGAGTGCAGAATGTACTCCAGGATGGCCGCAAGCAAGCCCGCTTCCCTAGCACTTTCAGCATCCTCAAAGAATTCAACTCTTATGGGCTTTGGGGGCGGTTGTCACTAGGCTACTATCGGGGTTTCTGGCCTGTCCTCGTCAGGAACAGCCTGGGGAGTGCTCTGTACTTCTCCTTCAAGGACCCCATCCAAGAAAGCCTGGCAAAACAAGGCCTGCCCCATTGGGTTCCTGCCTTGGTGTCTGGTAGCGTCAATGGAACAATCACCTGCCTAGTTCTGTATCCTCTGATTGTACTGGTTGCCAATATGCAGTCCCATGTTGGCTGGCAGAGCATGCCTAGTCTGTGGGCCTCTGTCCAGGATGTGTGGGACACTCGAGGCCGAAAGGTGTCCCTGATCTACCGCGGGGGTTCCTTGGTCATCCTAAGGTCCAGTGTGACATGGGGCCTCACAACTGCTATCCATGACTTCCTACAAAGGAAGTCTCACTTGCTGAAAGATTGACCAGATGCAGAAAGTATGGCCAAGGCATCTTGACTATTCTAAGCCCTCCAAGGTTGGTTCTATGTAGCTTTCTTCTTTGGCTTGGTTACCTAATACAACCATTCCTTAGTATCTGTAAATTGATATTGCATGGGTGAAGCTCCCTACTACCAACCTGTTGGGCACAAACAAAGCCCAACAAGATTCCTTGGTCAGAAAGAGAAACTCACCCCAGTCCAACCACAGCTTCAGTAGCCTCAGACCCAGCAGGCCTTTAAATAACTTGTAACCCAGATGAAATGACATTCCTTTAAGGAATCCCTTGAGAATAAGCAAAAACTTAAAAGGATGGCCTTGATCAGGCACTGTGAGTTCTAGGAATGGTGGGAAACCAGGAACTTCAGTTTCAAAGACTCGTTGTACTTCTCAGATGGTAACGTTTCCATGATATTATTCACTTACTCCTACCACCATCACTCTTGCTTTGCAAGGCTCTGGGTCTTAGTTTCAGACCTACCACTGTGGCTGGAAATCCTAAATTGGACTTGCCTAAATGGAGTCCTGGTGTGGCATTATAGGATAAGCACTGGACTGCAAAATTGGTTTGAACCACAAGATTGACAGTTCAAATCCACCAGCCGCTCCTCAGAAACCCTATACAGGGTCTCTATGAGTCGGAAATGACTTGAAGGCACTTAACAACAACAAACTGGTCAGAAGGAATCCTGGTGGCACAATGAGTTAAGCACTGGGCTGCTAACTGCAAGGTCACGGATTCAAACCCACCAGCTGTTCCAAGGGAGAACTACAAAGCTGTCTGCTTCTATAAAGATTTACAGTCTTAGAAAACCCATGGAGCAGTTTGACTCTGTCCTATAAAAACCCATGGAGCAGATTGACTCAGTGGCGGTGGGTAAACTGATCAGGTGCCACAAAACCTGCTGGGGCTACAGATGGGAGTGGAAAGAGGTGTGGTCCTTGGATGGAAAAAACAAAAGACCTTGAAGGAAGTGATTTAATTGCATGCAAAGGGGGACACTCTCCTATAGGTTGCTGCTAGGACATTTGTTAAATCAAGGTGATAACATTGCCTAGAAACCACTTGTTTTTCTCTAAGAAATCTGGAAATGAAATGATCATATCTCTTTGCAAGTAATTACATATTTTGTTGATGTCAATAAATATAGTTACCTTGGTATAGATTACAGGTCAGAAATCTTAGCTTGCCCTTGAAAGTCATTAAAAATGTAGTCCCTGTATAACTTTCAGCATTTTATCATACCATTCCCACTTGAACAAACCCCACACATCAGCCAACCTGGATTACTGTTCTCTCCTTAAGCATGCCATAAAGTTTCCTATGACCTCGTTTTGGCCCACACTGTTCTCTCTACCTACAGTGGTCCGTTTTGGCCCACACTGTTCTCTCTACCGACAGTGGTCCCTTCTCTACATTTCAGTCTGCCAAAATCCACCCAGGTCCTCAAGATACCACATTGTCTATGGAGCCTCTTCTGATTCCCCCAACTGAATGTGATATTAGTCTCCTGTGATGCCCCTTTCCAATAATATTTTAAATATCTCTTATGGCACTGATCTCATGTGGTCCTGTATTCCTCTTGGTGTTTTTGAATACCTCCTCCTGTAAAACTCCTTGAAAGCAGGGATTCTTGTGTGCATTTTTAAATTCCCCATTGTGCCTAGGTGCTTAATAACTGTTGATTGAATTATTGAATTGATTATTAAACTGTGAAATGCTCTATATCCTCAGGGTGCTGCCCCTTGTACATGAAGATGATGTTATTGACACACTGTCAGCAAGTCATGTGCCCTCAGGGTGTAGTTTTTGTTTTAGTAGTAGATTTCATTTTGTGCTAAGACTGATTATCATGATAATAAATTACCTTCTTTCAACTGCAAAATTTGATGATTTTGTGTTATTGATGGCATGGCTGTGATTGGTACCACTCCAGGAAACAAAATTTCACAAACAGCTATCTGTTAATGTGTTTCAACTCTAGAATTTTGAGGATTTCCAAGATGTTGCAGTTTTCATTCACATCATAATGACCTTCACTTGTACCTACTTACTGAATAAAATTTTCATTTATAAAAACCTGAACGTATAGCATTTTAAAAAGGTTTTGTGGTGCATTGAGTGATACTTTACATGGGAGAACATAGGTTTTACACTCATCATTCCATTGCAATGATTACAGTCTCCTCCATGAATCATCATTCAACAGTATTTGCTTCTATTCCCTCTGTTTTTTTGTTTTGTTTTGGGGGAGGGGGTGTACACAGAAACAGTAAGGAATATATAATCATTTAAACAACTAAAGGGCATATTCTGCAAGTCTGCCTCCTGGCCACCAGCACTCAGTCCCTCTCTTTCCATTAGTCTAGAGTCCTCAGCTGCTCCCTTTCTCCATGTCCTCATCTCTGCCTCCATCTCTTGTGTCCCTGCTTCTCTGGATAGGGTCCCACATTCTGCCCATGCTCTTCTCCCTTGATAGTCCTTGGTTCCTCTGTTCCTGGAATGTAGGATTAACTACTCCCCCATTTTTGTTACAAAACTTCTAGCTTTACAGTTGTGGCAGTCACAATTAGTCATGATAACAATTACAATTGAATCATAAGAATCTTATCCCCATCTCTTTTCACCAGACCCATCTAGACAAGATGAAAACTGTTCTGTGGGGATTCTACCTTACCCTGTACACTCTGAAACTAAGCTCCTTCTTGAACACTTGTAAGCCAGTCACTTCATGCTTTTATAGCCCCCCCCCCCATTTTAAGTAGTCAATGCCAAAGTTGCCAGACCCTATCTACCCTGTATACAGAGGGGATAGGATTTATACTTGATGTGAAGACTCCTTCCCTCTCAGTTGGTATTTTGAGCTACTACCTCCATGAATATAGGTCAAGCTCATCAAATTGCAGCAATTTACACTTGTTTCCTTTATCAAAAATTGTTTTTTTATCTTCCTGTAGTCGAGTTCTGATCATCAAACCATCGAGGCTAGGTCAAGCACTATCTACCAGTTTGGGCATTCTTGTGTGTCTCCCCTCACTTTATATCAGCTGGTGCTTCACCTTCAGCTCTAGCCTTCTGTGGCTATGTCCTTGTCCATGGACTCAGGAGTCCCTAGGTCTCATCACACTTGACCAACCAGCCTTTTTTCTCTCTCTCATCTCCAGGTTGATGGGAGTCTATGGAATGTGGTTGAACTCAGCCCACTTCTTCATTGCTGCCTTTCCCCCTCTTCCACTCACCATTAGGCCAATGTTGTTGTCAGCTAGCATACATGGCTGCTTATGTGTTTCCTTTGAGCTTCAATCTTGGGGGGGTGGGGGGGGTTTGTCCAATAGCACACATAGTAAGACACAGTTATTAGTGTTGTATGATCAGTGCACTTTTGCCAGCAATATTAATAGAAAATGATTGGCCCCGATTTCAGAACAGCTGAAGGTGAATTCCAACATTTAATCCTTACGCAGAAATGGATGGTTTGGGGGCAGTCTTACACTTTTTGTTCAATGTGTAAAAATCTAGAGTCTGGATTGGAAGTGGAACACAGTCTGCACAAGGGAAGGGAAGGGAAGGGAAGGGAAAAATAGAACAGCTAGTTATAGTTCAAGACTATCAGAAAGAAGAAAATATTCATTACAAAAAAAAACTTATGATTTTAACTTTTATGCTGTAATTAAGGGGATAAAATATCACTACTCCCTTTCTGGAGTCCTGGTGGGGTACTGCAGGATAGGCAGTGGACTACTGATCACAGGATCAGTAGCTCAAACCCACTAGCAGCTCCTTGGAAACCTGTAACAGGGTCCCTAGGAGTTAGAACCAGCTTTGTGACACTTAACAACTCCCCTCTTCACTTTAATTTGAGAAATAATTTCAAATTTACAGAGAAGTAAAAGGCATGAGAAAAATACAAAGAACACTTGTATACCCTTTGTCCAGATTCACTTATTGTTAATAGTTTACCCTATTTGCTTTGTTTAATTATGTATGCACTCTTTATTTACATATGTGGTACTGTGGGTTAATGTGCCAGACTGCAAAACCGTTTGAACTGCAAGGTTGAAGGTTCAAGCTCACTGGCTGCTCCTCGGAAACCCTATCCAGGGTCGCTATGGGTCGGAACTGACCCGATGGCACTTAACAGCAACAACAAAGCTAGTGTACACTATTTTCAGAGTCAATATTTGTATATTTGAATTTTTAAAAGAATGTTTTGTATCAATAACAATGGTACATTTATTACAGAATATTACAAAATGAAAACTCATGGGCTATTTTTAAGTTATTAAACTAAATTGACATTATTTAAGTGGGTACTTGTCTTAGTTATCTAGTGCTGCTATAACAGAAATACCACAGTAGGTGATTTAAATTTATTCTCTAAAAGTATAGGATGCTAAAGCTGATTTGAAGTGAGGGGATATGCACAAGAACACCCAAACTTGAAGATAGGTACCCATTTGACCTAGCTTCAATGGCTTGCCAGAACTCGACAAGAGGAAGATTAAAAAAAAAAAAAAATTTTTTTTGATAAAGGAAATGAGTGTAAATTGCTACAATTTGATGAACTTGATCTATACTTATGGATGTAGCAGCTCAAAACATCAACTGAGAGGGAAGGAGTCTTCACATCAAGTATCAATCCTATCCCATCTGTATACAGGGTAGATAGGGACTGGAAACGTAGACATTGGCTACCTAAAATGAGGGGGTGATAAAGGCACGAAGTGACTGGCTTTCAAGTTTTCAAGAGAGGTTTTAGTTTCAGAGTGCACGGGGGAAGGTAGGGTCCCCACTGAATAGTTTTCATCTTGTCTAGACAGGTCTGGTGAAAAGAGATGGGGATAAGATTCTTATGATCCAATAGTGACTAATTGTTATCATGATTAATTGCAACTGCACAACTATAAAGGTAGAAGTTTTATAACAAAAACAGGGGAATAGTTAATCTTATAGTACAGAAACAGATGACCCTAAGGCCATCAAGGGAAAAGAGCATGAGCAGAATGTGGGACCCTATCCAGAGAAGCAGGGACACAAGAAATGGAGGCAGAGATGAGGACATGGAGAGAGGGAGCAGCTGAGGACTCTGGAATCATGAAAAGAGAGGGACTGGATGCTGGCGGCCAGGAGATAGGCTTGCAGAATGTGCCCCTTAAATTGTTTAAATGATTATATATTCCCAAGTGTTTCTTTGTACATTCCTGCCCCACCCCAAATAAACAAAGGGAATAGAAGCAAATACTGTTGAATGATGATGCATGGAAGAAATTGTAACATTGCACTGAAGTGATGGTGTAAATTCGATGCTCTCCCATGTAGACTATCACTCAGTTCACAATAAAAACTTTAAAAAAAAAAAGAGTATAGGATGCTAAAAGTCTGAATTCAAGACACCAGATCCAGCTGTCTCTCTCTGTGTTGGCTTTGGAGAAGGTCATTGGCATCAACCTTACCCTGGGTCTAGGAGTTTTCCAGTGCAGGGACCCTGGGTCCAAAAGATGTCTCTACTCCCAGATCTTCTTTTTGATGGTAGTAGGTCCCTCTCTCTGTTTGCTTCTCTCTCCTTTATCTCTTGTAAGATAAAAGGTGATGCAGGCCAGGGAAACTCCTCTTACATTGGATCAGGGCTGTGACCTGAATAAAGGTGATTCATCCCACCCTAAGGAACCCGCCTGGCACTGTGTCTTAAGCATTGGACAGATAACTGCAAGATTTGCCATTCAAAACTACCACCTGCTCTGCAGAAGAACGATGAGGCTGTCTGTTCCTTTAAAGATTTATAGTCACTATCAGTTAGAAGCGACTCGGTGGCATTAGGTTTTGGTTTATCCATTCTAGTTACCTTACATCAGATCAAGGTTGACTGCATCAGATTACATCATAGGGGATCACTACATCATTACATGACTGCCACATTATATAACTATGAATCCACTGAGAATCATAGCTTATTCAAATCCACACGTATGGTCGGCTGCACAATTCAATCCATGACAGTTATCTAGTGCTGCTATAACTAATAAATTTTGTGCTTTGGGAGTGGCTATAACAAATTCGGAGTTCTGGTGTGGTGCTGTGGGTTAATGTGTCAGACTGCAAAGCCATTTGAACTGCATGGTTAGTGGTTCAAGCTCACAAGCTGCTCCTTGGAAACCCTACTCAGGACCGTATGCATTGGAGCTGACTTGATGGTACTTCACAACAACAACATAACAAATTTATTTTTTCAGTTTTTGTCATTTAATGCTGTTGAGTTGGTTCTTACTCATATCAACCTAGTATAGGGTGTCTAAGGAATGGTTGATGGGTTTGAACTGCTGATCTTAAGGTTAGTAGTCTAGTGCTCTCATAGTTTGTTGTTGTTGTTGTTGTTAAGTGTCGTCGTGTTAGTTCTGACCCATAGTGATCCTGTATAGGGTTTCTGAGGAGCAGCTGGTGAGCTTGAACCGCTGACCTTGCAATTCAAACAGCTTTGCAGTCTGTCGCATTAACCCACAGCACCACACCAGAAACCCAAATAATACAGGGTGCAGGGTCTAGGGGAAGACTTTCTTTCTCTGTCAGCTCTGAAGGAAGATTCTTTTTTCTTGAGCTTCCATTTTTTTGGCTCTATGGTGATTATGCGGTGTGACTCTTCCTCCATCTGCTTCTTTCACTTGCGTGTTGTTAACTGCAGTCAAGTGAGATCCGATTTAGTGACCCTTTATAGGGTTTCTAAGGAGCAGATGGTGGGTTTGAACTGTAAACCTTGTGATTATCCTATAGCGTCACACTTTGAATTGTGTAATCTCTTTTTCTTCTTTTTTAAAAAAGTTTTTATTGTGAATTGACTGATAGTTTACATGTAATAACATCAGTTTTACACTCATCCTATCGTATTTTGTTTCATCGCGATGATTATAATCCCCTCTGTGCATCATCATTCAACAGTATTTGCTTCTATTCTTTCTGGGTTTTTTTTTGAAAAAACAACAACACAAAAACACTCAGGAATATATAATTATTTAAACAACCAACCAAAGGGCACGTTCTACAAGCCTGCTTTCTGGCTGCCAGCACACAGCCTTTCTCTTTTCATGAGTCTGGAGTCCTCAGCTGCTCTATCTCTCCATGTTATCAATCTGTGCCTCCATCTCTGGTGTTGCTGCTTCTCTGGATAGGGTCCCACATTCGCTTGTGCTCTTCTCCCTTGATGGTCCTAGGGTCCTCTGTTCCTGGACTGTAAGATTAACTACCCCCTCCTCTTTATGTCTCAAAACTTCTACCTTTACAGTTGTGACAATCTCAATTAGTCATGATAACAATTACTCACATTTGAAACATAAGAATCTTGTCTCCTTTCACCAGACCCATCTAGACAAGATGAAAACTATTCAGTGGGGATTCTACCTTTTCCCACACAGTCTTGAAAACGTTAAGCCAGACACTTCATGCCTTTATTGCTTGTGTAATCTCTTTTATATCTCAAAAGAGGATTGATTCAAGACACACCCTACATGATCCTTCTTATTAACATAAAACCTATTCACAAATGTATTAAAACCACAGGCATACAACCAAAAACCAAACCCACTGTGATTGAGTTGATTCTGAATCATAATAGACTATTATAGGGTTTCTGAGGCTGTTAATCTTTATTATTTTTTAAACACTTTCCATTGTGAATTGAGTGAAGGTTTATAGACAAGATCATCAGCTTTACATTTAACAATTCATGTGCTTTGTTTCATCTCAATGATTACAATGCCCTTCATATAACATCAGTTATCCCACTTCCTCTCTGTGGTTCCTATTTGCATTCCACCCACCTTCCCATCCCTTCTCAACTATGTCCTTAGGAAAATGTTGCCCTTTTGATTTTGAATGACTGACCATTCCATGGTGAGCATACCTTACTAGTGTTGTTGTCCCCCTCTATAAAGCTATCCACTGCTTGGCTGAATACTGGGCTATGAGGATGAGGTCCTTTCCAGACCTGAAGGGTGGTCAAGGACCAATTTCCAATCTCCTTCTGACCAGTAACTGAAGTCTGTTTTATTATTATTATTAAATAATTTTGAGTTTTGTTCCACATTTTCTCCCACTCTATCCAGGACCGTCTAATTTGATCCTTTTCAGAGCAGCTGAATGTGGTAGTGGGTGTCATCTAGTTCTTCTGGACTCAGAGTCATGAAGACTGCTATTCATGTTTCATTAGTCTATTGGACTACTTGATTCCAAGCTTCTTCAATTCTTATCACTCTTCTTTCTTCCAAACATAAAGAGACCAGTTGTTGTTGTTAAGTGCTGTTGAGTTGGTTACGACGCATAGCGACCCTGTATAGGGTTTCCAAGGAGCATCTGGTGAGTTTGAATTCTCAGCCTTTCTGTTTAAACAGATCTTGAGGTCTAGTGTTTATCCTATGGCTCCATACCAGGACTCCAGTAGCTGTATCTTATACTACCACTCATGAGCTTTCAAGATCCCAGACACTACTCACCCAAGTAGGATGTAGAACATTGTTTTTGTGGACTATGTTATGCCAATTGAACATGGTAACCCCTGAGACTATGGTCCTGAGCCTCCAGGCCCAGCAACTTATTGACTTAAGATGTTTGACAACTTAAGTTTTCACCATTTTTCTGACTGTATGCTCCAACACATTTATAGCTGTGTTTGCAGAACAGGTAAATGCTCATGTACAAACATTCTCTTTCAAACTCATATATTGGTGGTATATATATTTGTATCTATATCCCATTCTTCCTCCCTTACCCATTCAGCCTATGGCTCAATCCACTATCTACTCACATAACACTCTTGTTCGAATATTGTGTGTATATCAATATTTATTCTATCCCCTTTAGCTTAGGCATACCTCTTTGTGTCTCCACCTATCTTTATTATTCATTTGCTACCCTCCCTTTTCTTCTATATTGCTCTCCCTTGTCAAACGAGTTAACATGTGTCTACCCTCCAGCCAGTGAATTACTTTCCCCTCCCTAACACCCCTGGTAACCATCCAAAAATATTTTTTTTAGTATGGAAATCTTTTCTTAAGCTTTTACAATAATGATCTCATATAATGTTTGTTTTTTTGTGATTGACTAATTTCATGTACGAAGTGCGAATCTGGGAAAATTGGAAGTTGTCAAAAATGAAATGGAACACATAAACATTGATATCTTAGGCATTAGTGAGCTGAAATGGACTGGTGTTGGCCATTTTGAATCTGGCAAACACATGGTTTACTATGCCAGGAATGACAAATTGAAGAGGAATGGTGTTGCATTCATTGTCAAAAAGAACATATCCAGATCAGTCACGGGGTACAATGCTGTCTGTGTCTGTGATAGGATAATATCCATGTGCCTACAGGGAAGACCAGTTAATACCACCATTATCCAAATTTCTGCGCCAACCACTAAAGCCAGTGAAGATGAAATAGAAGAATTCTACCAGCTTCTTCAATCTGAAATTGATCAAACATGCAATCAAGATGTATTGATCATTACTGGTGATTGGAATGCAAAGGTTGGGAGCAAAGAG
>NW_006408907.1:901659-911229 GCF_000296735.1 Chrysochloris asiatica
ATAAGGTCGCTATGGGTCGGTACCGACTCAATGGCACCTAACAACAACAGCAACAGTTTCACTCAGAATAATGTCCTAGAGGCTCATCCATGTGATGAGGTGTTTGGAAGATTCATCATTATTCTTCAAGGTTGTATAGTATTCCACTCTGCGTATGGACTAAAGTTTGTTTATCCATTCTGCCATTGATGGGCACTTTGGCTGTCTCCATCTTTTTGCTATTGTGAATAGTGCTGTGATGAACATTGGTGTGCATATATCTTCTAGTTTCCTGGCTCATATTTCTTGTTTATATATACAGATTAGTGGATGATAAGGTAATTCAATTTCTAACTTTCTGAGGAAGTGCCATACCAGAGTCTTTGAAAATTTCTATGTATAGGATTCATATCATCCGCAAATAAATAAAGCTTTACTTTTTTTGCCAATTTGGATGCCTTTAATTTCCCATTTTTGCTGTATAGATCTGTTTAAGACTATATCCTGGTGTGGCATTGTGGGCTAATGAGTCAGACTACAAAGTCATTTGAACTGCAAGGTTGGTAGTTCAAGCTCACCAGCTGCTCCTTGGAAACCCTATACAAGGTCGCTATGGATCAGAATTGACTCGATGGCACTTAACAACAACAAGTCTGCATCGAATAGGAGTAATGATAATGGGCATTCTTGTCTGGTTTCTGTTTGCAAAGGGAATGCTTTCAATTTATCTCCATTGGGAGTAACGTTGGCTGTTAGTTTTGTATATATGCTCTTAATTATGTTGCGGAATTTCCCTTTTATTCCTACTTTGTTTTCAAGAATGCATGTTGGATTTTATCAAATGCCTTTTCTATATCAATCTATAGGATTATGCATTATTTTTTCTTTGGTTAAATTTATATGGTGAATTATGTTGATTGTTTTTCTAATATTGAATCATGCTTGCATCCTTGGTATGAATACCACTTTGTTGTTAAGTGCCATCGAGTTGGTTTCCACTTGGTCATGATTTATTATGTTTTTGATATGTTGTTGAAGTCTATTGGCTAGGATTTTGCATCTATGTTCATGAGGGATATCGGTCTATAATTTTCAATTTTAATGATGTCTTTGCCTGGTTTGTTATGAAGGTTATGCTTGCTTCATAAAATGTATTTGTGCATTTTCCAACCGTTTCTATGTTCTGGGATAGTTTGAGTAAAACTGATGTCAGCTTTTCTGAATATATGGTAAAAATCACCAGTAAAACCATTTGGGCCTGGGCATTTGTTTGATTGGGAGTTTTTTAATGACCTGATCAATTTCTTTTGTTATAGGTTTGTTCAAGTTTTCTATTTCAGTTTGTGATAGTTTAGGTGGGTTGTATTTTTTTAATGTATCAATTTCTTCTAGATTTTCAAATTTATTGGTGTACATCTCTTCATAGTATTCTGTTATTATCCTTATTATTTCCATTGGTTCTGTTGTGATGTCACCCATATCTTTTCTTTTGTTTGTTATTTGCATCTTGCCTCTTTTATTTTGTTAGATTTGCCAATGGTTTATTGATTTTATTAATTCTTTCAAAAAACCATCTTCTTGTCTTGTTGACTCTATTGCTTTTCTCTTTTCTAATTTATTTATTCCTTTATTATTCCTTTTCTTCTGGTGACTCTAGGTTTAATTTACAGGTCGTTGTCTAATTGTTGGAGTGTCCCAGTTTCTCTGCATCCTCACCAGCATTTATTGTCCCTTGCTTTTTTAAACTTCTCTATTATTGCTGGTGTGAGATGATGTCTCATTGTTGTTTTGATTTGCAGCTCTCTAATGGCTAATGATTGTGAGCATTTCTTCATATGTTTGTTGGCTGCCTGAAATGTCTTCCTTGGTGAAGTGTCTATTCATGTCCTGTGCCCATTTTTTAAATGGGTTATTTGTCTGTGTTGTAGTTTTCTATAAATTTTAGAGATTAGTCCCTTGTCTGATAGGTCATTATAAAAATTTTTTACTAGTTCAGGGGCTCCCTTTTTTCTCTTTTGCTGAAATCTTTTGATGCAAATGAAGTTCAAATTTTTCGTGTGTTCCAGTCATCTATGTTTATGGGGTTTGTTTTGTTTTGCCATAAGGCAACAGTAGTGAGGTTGGCCCAGGATTGGGCAGTGTTTCGTTCTGCTGTGCATAAGGTCGTTATGGGTTGGTACTTACCCGATGGCACCTAACAACAACAACATGCCATATATTAGAGCCCTTAAGCTTGCCCCTATTTTTCCTTTTTTTTAAAAAAAATTTTATTAGGAATTGAGTGATAGTTTACTTGGGAGAACATTGGTTTTACACTCATTGTTTCATTGCAGTGATTACAATCACCTCTGTGCATCATCATTCAACAGTATTTCCTTCTATTCCCTCTGTTTTTGTTTTGTTTTGTTTTTTGGGGGGTGGAGAGATGTATACCAAAAACTCAGGAATATAAAATCATTTATATTCAGGAATATAAAATCATTTAAACAGCCTCCTGGCTGCCAGCACACAGTCTTTTTCTATCCATAAATCTAGAGTCCTTAGCTGCTCTATCTGTCCATGTCATCATCTTTGCCTCCATCTCTGGTGTCACTGCTTCTCTGGATAGGTGCCTGCATTGAATTCTGCTCATGCTCTGCTCCCTTGATGGTCCGAGGGTCCTCTGTTCCTTGAATGTAAGATTAACTACTTCCCCATTTTTGTTACAAAACTTCGACCTTAACAATTGTGACAACTGCAATTAGTCATGATAACAATTACTCACTATTGACTCATTAGAATCTTATCCACGTTTCCTTTCATGAGACGTGTCTAGATAAGATGAAAACCATTCAGTGGGAATTCTACCTTCCCCTGAACACTCTGAAACTAAACTCCCTCCTGAAAACTTGTAAGCCAATCACTTCATGCCTTTATAGCACCCACCCCTTTCCATTTTAGGTAGCCAATGTCTAAGTTGCCTGTCCCTATCAACCCTATGTTACAAAGGGTATCCCTTTTCAGTTGGTATTCTGAGCTACTACATCCATAAGTATAGGTCAAATTCATCCAATTGTAGGAATTTACACTTGTTTCCTTTATCAAATTTTTTTATCTTCTTTTACTTGAGTTGTCATCATCAAATGGGTACTATCTGCAAGTTTGGGCATTCTTGTGTGTCTCCCCTCACTTAATAACAGCTGGAAGCTCCACTCTCAGCTCTAGCCCTCCATGGCTTTGTCATTGTCCACAGGCTCAGGAGAGCTCAGGTCTCTTTTCTTTCCATATAAAGTTTGCAATTGTTTTTTCCATCTTTTGAAGAATGTCGTTGGAATGTGGATTGGGATTGCATTATATGTGTAAATTGCTTTGGGACATATTGACATTTTCACAATGTTAAGTCTTCCTATCCAGGAGCATGGTATATTCTTTCACTTTTGTAGGTCTCTTTTGGTTTCTTGTAGTAGTGTTTTGTAATTTTCTTTGTATAGGTCCTTTGTTTCTCTGGTTACATTTATTCCTAGATATTTCATCCTTTGGGTGGCTATTGTACATGGTATTGCTTTCCTATTGTCCTTTTCAGCACTGTCATTTTTGGTATAGAGGAATCCAACTGATTTTTGTATGTTGATCTTATATCCTGCCATTTGCTGAATCTTCCAATGAGGTCTGGAAGCTTTTTTACTGAGTCTTTTTTAGGAGCTCTGGTAGTGTAGTGGTTACGAATCGGCCTGTGAACCTCAAGGTCAGCAGTTCGAAACTACCAGCTGTTCCGTGGGATAAAGATGAGGCTTTCTGCTCCCATAAAGACTTACAGCCTCGGAAAAACCCTGTGTAGGGTCACTATGAGTCGGAACCGACTCCATGGCACATCACAACAACAACAACTTTGGGGGTTTCTATGTATAGGATCATATCATCATTTGGATGCCTTTAATTTCCCTGTCTTGCCATATTACTCTTGCTAAGACTTCCAGCACAATATTTAATAGGAGTGGTGAAAAAAGGCATCCTTCTTGGTTCCTGTTGTTCACAGAGGGAAGGCTTTTAGTTTCTCTCCATTGAGAGCAATGTGGGCTGTTGGTTTTGTATATGTGCTCTTGATTACGTTGAGGAATTTCCCTTCAATTCCTATTTTGTTGAGTGTTTTTATTAGGAATGGATTTTGGATGTTGTCAAATGCCTTTTCTGTATCAATCGATATGATCATGTGGTTCTTTTATTTTTCTTATTTATATGGTGGATTGTGTTTATTGTTTTTCTAATGTTTAACCCTCCTTGTATCCCTGATATGAATCCCACTTGATAATGTGCTTTTAGATGTGCTGCTGGATTCTGTTGGCTAGGATTTTGTCGAGAATTTTTGCATTTATGTTCATGAGGTATATTGGTCTCTAAGCTTCATACAATGTATTAGAAAGTTTCCCCTCCTCCTCTATATTATAGAATAGTTTGAGTAGAACAGGTGCAGCTCTTCTCTGAATTTTTGGTGAAATTCACCAGTAAAGTCATCTGGGCATGGACTTTTATGATTGGAAGTTTTTTTGATGACCCGATCTATTTCTTCCTTTGTTATAGGTCTGTTCAGTTTTTCTACTTCATTCTGTATAAGTTTAGGTAGGTCATATTTTTCTAAAAGTTCATCCATTTCCTCCAGAGTTTCAATTTGTTGGAGTACTGTTCTACATAGTACTCTGTTATTGTCTTTTTCATTTCCATTGGTTCTGTTCATTTGTAATGTCTTCCATGTGGTTTCTTATGCGTGCTTTTTGTCTTCTCCCTTTTTTTCTTTTGTTAGAAATGCCAGTGGTTTGTCAATTTTATTAATCTTTTCATAGAAACAGCTTCTTGTCTTTTTAATTTTTTCTATTGCTTTTCTGTTTTCTATCACATTTATTTCTGCTCTAATCTTTATTATTCCTTTTCTTCTGGTGGCTCTAGCTTTACTTTGCTGATCTTTATCTAATTGTTGGAGATGTTGTTTTAGTGTGTTGATTTTGGCTCGTTCTTCTCTTTGTATGTGTATTTATTATTTATTGCAATAAATTGTCCTCTCAGCACTGCTTTTTCTGTGTCCTAAATAGGTTTTTGTATGTTTTTTGTGGGGTTTTTTTCTCATTTGTTTCTAGGAATTTTTCAATTTTGCTTTTTATTTGTTCTACTACCTACTAGCTTTTAAAGCAGGCTGTTATTCATATATATATTATTTTGTTTTCTTGTTCTTACTATTGCTGGTTTCTAATTTTATAGCATTGTGGTCTGAGAATATGACTTGTAATATTTTGATGTTTGTACATTTATGGCAATTTGCTTTGTGGTCTAACATATGGTCTATTCTGGAGAATGTTCCATGTGTACTGGAAAAGAATGTTCATTGTACTTTTGTTGGATTGAATGCTCTGTACAAATCTATGAGGTCAAGTTGGTTGATTGTGGTGTTCAGTTCTTCTGTGTCTCCACTGAGCTTCTTTCTCATTATTCTGTCCTTTTTGGCAAGTGGTGTATTAAAATCCCCCACTATTATTGCTGAGGTCTCTATTTTTTTCTTCATTTGTATTAGGGTTTGCTTTATATATTGTAGGGCTCTTATGTTGGGAGCATAGATATTTCTTTTGGTTATGTTCTCTTGTTCAATTGACCCTTTAACCATGAAATAATGACCTTCGTTGTCTCTTATGCTGATTTTTGCTTTAAAGTTTATTTTGTCTTAGATTAATATTGCCACTCCTGCTCATTTTTTATTGCAATTACAATGGTATATATATTTTTCCATCCTTTAATTTTTAGTCTATTTTTGTCTTTGTGCATTAGGTGTGTCTTTTAAAGACAGCATGTTGAAGGATATTGCTTTCTTATCCATTCTGCTACTTTCTGCCTCTTGACTGATGCATTCACTCCATTGATGTTTAGTGTAGTTATCAATAGTTATGGATTAATTGTTTACATTAGGCTTTTTTGTGTGTGTGGTGCTGCTTGTTTCTTTGTCCCATATACCTTCCTGTGCTTAATTCATTTTTTTGGTGTGATTTTTCTTGTAAATTTGTTCCAAGTGTTAATGTTTCCATGATCTTTATGTACACCTTTCTTGACTTGATGTAGAGATGTATTAAGCTTCTTTGAGGTTACCCTATATTTTATTAAGTTCTTCCTCTTTTTATGACAGTTTGTTTTATTCTGAGATCTACCTGACTCCCTCACCACCTTGATCTCTGTTACTAAACTTTTCCTTTATTTCACTTGGTAGTTGTCCTGTTTGTAGACTGACTCCCAGATCCCCAAATTTCAATCTTGTAGTTTTGTTCTGCCCTGGACTCTTCCATCTCTGGACTGAGTTTTGGGTGGTGTCACTCTCTGTTGTCTGGTCTTGTTTATTCTCAGTCCAAAAAACTCCCTTTAGTATGTTTTGGAGCACTAGTTTGGACTTTAGAAAATCACTTAATATCCATTTATCCTGAAATGTTTTGATTTTGCTGTCTATATTTGATTGACAGCTTTGCTGGGTATATGATTCTCAGTTGGCAGGTTTTTTTGTTTTTTTTTTCTTTCAGAGTTTTGTATAAGTCTTCCCTTTGTCTTCTTGCCTGCATGGTTTCTGCTGAGAGATCAGAGCTTAAGCTTATTGGCTTTCATTTATATGTAACATTTCTTTTTTCCCTAGCTGATTTCAGGATTCTCTTCTTGTCTTCAGTTTTGGAGTTTGATTATGATATGTCTTAGTGATTTTCTTTTGGGGTCTATTCTTCCTGGGATTCATTCAGCTTCTTAAATACTCATTTTCTTGTCCTTCAAGATATTAGGGACATTTTCTTCCAGCAGCTCTTTGAATATCTCTTCTGTTTTTCTTGTTTTGTTTTGTATCTTCCTGTTCTAGAATTCTAATCAGCCTCAAGTTATTCCTTCTCATTTTGTCCCACATGAATCTTAGGCTTCCTTCAGAGTTTCTGATACTTTTTTTCTGCTTGTTCTTCTATCTTAGCAGATTGAGAGATTTGTCTTCAAGCTAACTTATTCTGGCTTCTATCTCTTCCATTCTACTCCTTTGCCCTTTAAGTTTGTTGTCCATTTCTGATATTTTAGCATTAATCACCTGGACCTCTTTTTACAGATTTTTTTTTTTTAAATTCCAAAGCTGTATTGATTTTGCTTGACTTTGCATGCAGTGCTTTTCTGACTACTTTCTTATTTTCCTCTGCTTTTCTGTGGAACGTTTGGATGTACCTCAATATCATTCTCTTACATTCCCCTTCAGACAGTTCCAAAGCCTCTTCACCCTCTAATACCATTCCTAGCTCTTCTTGGTCATTTGTTTGAGTTACTCTGTCTTGTTTCTGCATGTGAGCAGAAATTTTCTGCTGCTTTTTAGGCATTGTGGTGCTCTTGTATTTGTGTTAATCAGATGAATGTTTATTCTTAAGCACACTCCACTTGCCTCCTAGTAGGTGTGATCAGGAGATGGGTTTCTTTGTTCACTGCTCTTACAGTTTGGGAACTCAGGATTTGGTCACAAGCCAAAGACCCCGGTGAAAGTTGGCATGGCAGCCCCTCCAGCAAAAGTCAGAGGGGTTTAACTGTTGTCAGTACTGGAAACAGTACATGCTGGAAACAGGAGGCATGGCCTTGATAGATTAGCAGCTTAGTCTTCCAGAGAGCATGAAAACAACTTCTTATAAGGTCAGCATACCCTATATCCTTCACTCCCTACCCAGAAAGAATTCTCTCCCACATTGGCATTCTCTCCCCTGATTTTATTTACTTGCTTCTATGAATTTCCATGTGAACCTTGGTCACTGCCATGGCTCTCATCTAGAGGTGCTGTTTGGTGGTGGCCTCCCCTAGGTCCCTCAGTGCATTATATCTGGACTCTGAGTAGTTATTGTCTCTGGGACAAGTGGTGCCCCATGTGAGGAATGACGAAGCTGTCTACACTTCCCTAAGCCTGGAAAAGGAAAAGGATTCATCTGCTCATCCCAGTAAGGGACACGGGTGACAGAGAACTAGCCTCCAAACATCCATGGTGAGTTATCTTAGGAATCAGACCAGGGGATTTCTTTGCTTTTTCCCTTCCTTTCCCTGTGAACTCTCCCTAGCAACACAGAAAACTGTGTTTCTTCTGAGCAGCGCAATCATAAGCTACAGCTGCATGGCCTTTTGCATGCTGCTGGCTACAAGGTTTCTGATAAACAAGTAACCCAGCTTTTGATAATAATTTGTGAACAGTGCCCCTGGGATTGGAAAAATCTTATTAAAATGGTTTTCACTATGGCCCAATATAGTGAATGACTATAAGAGTTTCATGATATTGCTCAACAGATTGTCATGGAAATTTTGACCAACCAAATCCCTGTTAGTACAAACATGATTATAGGGTCCAGAGCTTATGGCACTCCGCGGGCCCAATGTCAAGTGAATCGGCAAACCTTCCTCATAATTTCCCAGTCTGCAGTTAAAGCCTGGGGAAATATCCCAGATACCAAAGTTCCTACTGGCTCCTTTGCCATCATAAGGCAGGGAACCCATGAACCATACATAGACTTTGTTACCCACCTGCAAAATGCTATCTCTAGACAGGTTGATAACCTCGGTAGATATACTTGCTTTACAACTAGCTTATAAAAATGTCAATGCAGATTGCCAAAAGGTCCTAGCACCCTTAAAGGGGCAGAATCCGAATATCACTGAAATGGTCAGAGCATGTCAGAATGTTGGTACTGAGATTCATCAAGTGCAGGTGCTGGCAGCTGTTCTCCAGCCTCATACCTGGTATAATAGTGGAAAAGAGGGTCATTTTCAAAAGGATTGCAGGTTGGCCAAAAATACTAACCAATATTGCTCAAAATTTAATGCAGAAGGAAAACCGTTGTCAGGAAACGGGAAGAGGGGCATGAACTCTGGCGCCCTGCAAACCCAAAAGAGTCCAGAGAAGTCAGGCATGGAATGTGATCGCCCCTGTTTGGAATCCAGAGGCGCTTCCCAGCACTCCCTCCGCATGAGTGTTAGATTTGCAAGCTGCCACTAAGGGCAGTGCGGGATTATAGCTCCCGCTTTCTGGAGATGTCACCTTGAATGAGACAAGAGTTGTGAAAGTTGTTGAAACCCCTATGTGGGGACCCCTTCTGACTGGGGTTGCAGGACTCATTATTGACCATTCTAGTTACACTAGCCAGGGAATTCAAGCCTTTCCCAGTCTCATAGACTCAGATTATGAAAAACAAATTAAAATAATGATAACAAGTTTAAAATCTCAATTTATTCCCAAAGGCACATGCATAGCACAATTAATACCCTTCCCCTATAGTGTTCCTGGATCCAAATAGCACTCCCGAGGGATAGAAAGGTTTGGAAGCACTGAGGGTTTTTTGACAACCAAGCTCATGCATCAGAAGCCCTATCTTAATGTGCAAATTAATAACAAAGTCATTGCAGGATTTCTTCTTTTTTTTTTATGTTTTATTGTGAATTATGTGATAGTTTACATGGGAGAACATCAGTCTTACATTCATTCTATCATATATCGTCTCATTGCCACGGTTGCAATCCCCTCCATGCAATCCTTCCCCCATACTCCCCCAGGTCTTCAGCACACAGTCGCTCTCCCTCTCTGGATCTAAAGTC
>NW_006408907.1:912994-916407 GCF_000296735.1 Chrysochloris asiatica
TCAATGTAGCATAATATTCCATTGTGTGTATGTACCACAATTTGTTTATCCATTCTTCAGTTGATGGGCACTTTGGCTGTCTCCACCTTTTTGCTATTGTAAATAGTGCTGCTGTAAACATTGGTGTGCATATATCTTCTCATTGCAGGATTTCTTGATTAGGCACTGATGTCACCATCATTGCTAGCCGAAACTGGAACCAAGACTGGGACCGAGACTGGGAAACTCAGCCCTCCTTTTTCATGATAGCAGGATTGGGGGGTGGGGGCTCAAAAAATCCCCATCAACTTGACCCAGCCCTGAATAATTACCTCTACCCTAGAGCAGATCACTTAGGCTCTAGCAAGAATCTGTGGCAAACGTTTCTTGGCATTCTAGTTGCGTCCATCATAGCTGCCACAGCCTTAGCTGCCACAGCTTTACCGCATCTATTCAGACTGCTCAGCATGTCAACCAGTACTTGCAAAATGTTACCTCTGAACTCCAATCCTTAACACAAATTGGTCCAGAAATCATCAGTGCTTAGATACACTAGCAGTTGCTGTCCCATGGATTGGCTAAAGGCAACAAGCCTTGTGGGACTATCAGCAACTCACTTGTAACATGGAATTTAAAACTATGTGTGTCAATCTGTGCCCTTTAACGCCACTGAGTCCTGGGATGATATTCAACACCAACTCCACAATGCGTTTTGTTCCCCTCTTGGGCAAGATATTCATGACTTACAAGAAAAATTATAAAAACAAATGCAACGCTCTCTCTCTTTTGGGTCCTCGTTTCCAAGATGACAAAGAAAAGGAGAAACAACGGTCATGCCAAAAAGGGCTGCGGCCACATGCAGCCTATTCACTACACGAACTGTGCCTGCTTCATGCCCAAAGACAAGGCCATTAAGAAGTTCGTAATTTGAAACATAGTAGAGGCCGCAGCCGTCAGGGATATTTCCGAAGCGAGTGTCTTCAATGCATACGTGCTTCTCAAGCTGTATGTGAAACTGCATTATTGTGTGAGTTGTGCCATTCTCAGCAAGGTGGTCATGAAACTCCGAAGGACCAGACACCTCCACCCTGATTTAGACCTGCAGGTGCTGCCCCACGACTGCCACCAAAGCCCATGTAAAGAATTGAGCCCTTAAAAGGCTGAAGTAAAACTAACCTGCAAGAAAATAAAATAAAAATTACACTTCAAAAACAAAACAAAACAAATGCAACAGCTTAAGCAAGAGGCACAAAATTTAACCTTAAATCACTTCAATAATATAGCTTACTGCCTCAACCCTAAAAATTGGTCTTCTGGACTCAACCTTCGAATGTGGATTTTCTCAGCCTTTGCAGTAATTTTGTTACTCTGTTTTCTTTCAGTCCTAAATGCTGTCTGCTAACTGCTCCAGCGAATTATGTGTGCCAATGCCATGCTCACCCTGCATTTACCACTGAAACTACCCTCACTTTTACCCTTATCCTATTCCATTACTCCTGAAGAATTTCCCCCATGCTGAACCTTCAAGAAAATAAAAAGGGAGGAGATATAGGGATTCAGGATTTGGCCAAAAGCCAGAGCCCATGGTAAAGTTGGCATGGAAGCTCCTTCAGCAAAAGTCAGAGGGGTTCAACTGGTGTCAGTACTGGAAACAGTACATGCTGGAAACAGCAGACACATTCTCCATAGATTAGCAACTTAGTCTTCTAGAGAGCACGAAAATAATTTCTTAAAAGGTCATCATGCTCCTTATCCTCCACTCCCTACCCAGAATGAATTCTCTCCCATGTTGGCATACTCTCCCCTGATCTTGTTTACTTGCCTCTATAAATTCCCGTGTGAACCTCAGTCATGGTCACTGCCATGACTCTCATCTAGAGGTGCTGTTCAGTGGTGGTCTCCCCTAGGTCACTGGACTCCGAGTAGTTACTGTCTCCATGACATTACAGCTCCCTTTAGATTGTTTTTAACAGGTGTTCATTGTATACACTGTTCTGATATACAGCAGCTGGTATTGGTTCTTGTCCTATTGGTGAGGTTTTTTTAGATAGTGCAAATGTAGCTTGGCCGTATGGCCAGAGTTGCTGACTCTTGTTAGATGATGCATTAATAGAAATGCCCACAAAAGTAGAACGAAAGCCAAATTAAAAACAAAAAACAAAAAACAAACCCAAAGTCAAATGTCATAAAAACCTAGAAAAGATATTTATATATATAAAGTTATGATAACCAATAATATCAAAGAAACAATAACCTAAAATAAAATTTTAAATCATGGGAAAATATGAGTATTTATTTAGCACCACCTAATGGAGTCCTGGTGTGGCACTGTGGGTTAATGCACCAGACTGTCAAAGCTGTTTGAACTGCAAGGTTGAAGGTTCAAGCTCACCAGCTGCTCCTTGGAAACCCTATACAGGGTCGCAATGGGTCGGAACTGACTTGACGGCACTTCACAACAACAACAATGGAGTCCAGGAGTCCTGGTGTGGTTCTGTGGGCTAATGCGCTGGACTGCAAAGCTGTTTGAACTGCAGTCAAAGGTTCAAGCTCACCAGCTGCTCCTTGGAAACCCTATACAGGGTCGCAATGGGTCGGAACTGACTTGACGGCACTTCACAACAACAACAATGGAGTCCAGGAGTCCTGGTGTGGTTCTGTGGGCTAATGCGCTGGACTGCAAAGCTGTTTGAACTGCAGTCAAAGGTTCAAGCTCACCAGCTGCTCCTTGGAAACCCTATACAGGGTCGCAATGGGTCGGAACTGACTTGACGGCACTTCACAACAACAACAATGGAGTCCAGGAGTCCTGGTGTGGTTCTGTGGGCTAATGCGCTGGACTGCAAAGCTGTTTGAACTGCAGTCAAAGGTTCAAGCTCACCAGCTGCTTCTCCACAACCCTACACAGGGTCGCTATGGGTCAGAGCCGACTCAATGGCACTTAACAACAACAACAACAATGGACAACAAAATGGGCTCTAGTCTTCAAAGCCAACTGAGACTCCTGGATCATTTTCCTGCCCACCACCCACCCAGGAAAATCCCTTCACCAGAGCAACTCAGTAGCTCAGTGTTAATCGTTTTGTGCATTGCAAATCCTTGTGTGCACTCACCTTAAGACTTCCCTATGGTCACCAACATGGAGATATTCAGACCGGGTAGAGAAGGTGTGACAAGGGAAAGCAAAAAACAGACTGGAAATAAAAAAGGACATTCACACCTATTTCTGCAGTCACTGTGTGGCTTCTGCACTTTTGTTCTTGTCTCTACTCACTGTCATAACAGACCTCACCAGATATATACACATGGGCCTCACCAGATGGAAAACATAGAAATCAAATTGACTACATCTGTGGAAAGAGAAAATGGAAAAGCACTATATCATCCATGAAAACAAGGTCAGGGGCAGACTGTGGAACAGACCATCAATTACT
>NW_006408907.1:918379-924219 GCF_000296735.1 Chrysochloris asiatica
GGAAGACCCCCAACGAGATGGATTGGCCAGGTGGCAGCATCGATGGACTCAAGCGTGGCAACAATAGTGAGGTTGGCCCAGGATCGGGTAGTGTTCCGTTCTGCTGTGCAAAAAGTCGCTATGGGTTGGTACCGACTCCATGGCACCTAACAACAACAAGTACCCACTGTCTTCCACAATGGCTGCTGTCCATTGGCTCAAAAGTCACCTTTTTTCTTATTCCTAATCCAAATATTTATCTGGGTAAGCACCTAGATCACCAGTGTTTCACTTTATATGATGTTCAGAGTTCTGGGACTGTCCTTCCAATCTGTTTTGCCTAGTTTTCCGTGTTTTCGCTAATGGGAGTCTGCATGGCCCCTCTGCCTATTCTCCCATCAAGCTTTTTAAGCAGGGTGTTATTCAGTTTACATGTATTAGATTTTGTTTTGTTTCCTTGATTTTCCTATTGTTGATTTCTAATTTGATAGCAGTGTGATCTGAGAAGATGGTTTGTAGTATTTTGATGTTTTAAAATTTATGAAGATTTTCTTTGTGGCTTAACACATGGTCTGTACTGGAGAATGTTCCATGTTCATTGTGCTGCTTTTGGGTTGAGTGCTTTGTTTAAATTTATGAGATCAAGTAGCTTCACTGTGTTGTTTAGTTCTTCTCTACCTTGGTTGAATTGGTTGAATTTCTTTTCAGTTGTTCTGTCTTTTTTTGGAAACTGATATATTAAAATCTCCTACTATTATTGTAGGAAAGTCCTGGTGTGGCAGTGCAAGTTAATACAAACTGCAGGGTCAGTTTGAACCATAGGTCAGCAGTTCAAGCTCACCAACTGCTCCTCAGAAACCCTATACAGGGTCGTTATAAATTAGAACCATCTCAATGGCACTTATCAACAACAACATTATTGTAGAGTTATCTATTTCTTTCTTCAATTCTATTAGAGGTTGATTTTGAGGCTCTTTCGTTAGAAGCCTCAGTAAATAGATATTTATTGTGATTATGTCCTTCTGTTCAGTTGACCCTTTATCATGTGATAATGTCTTTCCTTGCCTCTTATGCTGATTTTTGCCTTAAAGCCTATTTTATCAGAGATTAACATTGCAACTCCTGCTCAATTTTGTTTGCTATTATATTGATATATTTTCCCCATCCTTTAATTTGTTTATCTTTGTTTGTAATTTGTAATTTGTGTCTCTTTTAGACAGCATATTGAAGGATCCTGTTTTTTTTTTTTTTTTTTTTTGTTTTTTTACCCATTCTGCTACTCTATTGTGACTGATACATTTAATCCACTGGCATTCCATGTAGTTATTGATAGGTATGAATTTGATTGCAGTCACTTTGCTGTGTGTGTTTTTTGTGGTGCTTCTGGTTTCTTTGTTCTGTATATTTTCTTATGTTGTGTTCATTGTTTTTGTGTGTGCTTTTCCTTGTCAATTTCTTCATAGTTTTAATGTTTTCAAAATCTCCATGGAGTTTTCTTCCCTTGATTTGATGTGAATGTGTATTAAGTTTCTTTGAGGTTACCCTGTAATTTATTAATTTTTCCCCATTTTAAAACAATCTTTTTAAAATCACGAAATCTACTTGACTTCCTTGCCATTTGATATTCTGTAACTATACTTTTCCGTTTTTATGCTTTGTAGTTGTCTTCATTATAGATTGATATCTCTGATTCCCTATTTTCAGTAGTTTCGTTTTACTCTGGGAACTTCACATATGTGGATTGAATGCTGGGTGGTTTTGCTTTTCTTTGTCTTTTCCTGTTCTGGAATTCTAGTCACCCATAAATTATTCCTCTTCATGTTGTCCTCAGTAATCTTTTTTCAGATTAATTGTTTTCTTCAGATTTTTTCATTATTTTTTCTGATTGTTCTTCCAACTTGCTCATATTGAGAGATTTATCATCAAGCTCGCTACAAAGCAAAGTTTTTATAAGTCTTAAAATGACAGCAGTGAATACATTGACATGAAAATGCAAAACAAAATGAACACAGCACAACAGAGGTAAATAGTGATGCATGCTCAACCTTGGAACAATAGGACTCTGTGATACAGGGATAGAGGCATAGTCTGAAGAGAGAAAATAATACTAAGATGCTTGATTGTCTTATGAATATTGTTTTCCTTTCCTACTATTATAAAATAGACACTTGAGTGGAATAGAAAGGAATGTCAGGAAACATGATTACAGAAAGCTTGTAAGCCCCTCTTCAGCCTATAATTGATGTTGTTGTTGTTAAGTGCCATCAAGTCGATTCTGACCCATAGTGACCCTGTATAGGGTTTCCAAGGAGCAGCTGGTGAGCTTGAACCATCAACCTTGCAGTTCAAACAGCTTTGCAGTTTGGCGCATTAACTTACAGCACCACACCAGGACTGATGGGGATACCTAAAAAGGGTTCTAGAATTTTCCTAGTGAAATAGTCCTCTTGCGGAGTCTTTGCAGTGTATAGTACCTTAGGTGGAATCCTGAGTCCCATCCAGAACCTTCTGAGGTGGGACATTCCCACTAACAAGGACAAGCAGACCAACCTGGAACAACTAGAATGACAGAAGATACATCTTCAAAGAAAGATCATCAGGAAAAACCCAAAACAAAAATGACCATATGATTGGCTACTATAAGAATAAGCAAGTTGTTCACCAGGAAGCCATCAAGGCAAGCAATCAAGTCCCTTCAGGACAAACCCCCCTCCAAGACTGAAACTCAAAGGGTACACATGAGCAGGCATGTAAGCTTGCTGATGACAACATTGGTCTACTGATGAGTGGAAGAAGGGGAAAGGCAGCAATGAAGAAATGGACTGAGTGCAACCATGTTCCATAAACTCCTGTTGACCTGGAGATAAGAAAGAGAAGAGGAAGGGCTGGTTGGTCTGAGGTGTGGTGAGACTTGGGGACTCCTAAGCCCATGGACAAGGACATAGCCACAGAGGGCTAGAGCTAAGAGGGACGTTTCCAAAGGATATGAAGTGAGGGGAGATGCACAAGAACTCCCGAAGTTGCAGATAGTACTCATTTGACCTAGCCTCGGTGGCTTGATAATCAGAACTTGATTAGAAGAAGATTATAAAAACAAAAACAATTTTTGATAAAGGAAACGAGGGTACATTGCTACAATTTGATGAACTTGACCTATACTCATGGATATAGGAGCTCAAAATACCAACATAGAGGGAAGGAGTTTTCACATCAAATATCAATGCTATCCCCCTATACACAGGGTACATAGGGATGGGCAACTTAGACATTGGCTACCTAAAATGAGGGGGTGATAACGGCTCAAAGTGACTAGCTTACAAGTTTTCAACAGAGAGTTTAGTTTAAGTGTGTGTGGGGGAAGATAGAGTCCCCACTGAATAGTTTTCTTCTTGTTTAGATAGGTCTGGTAAAAAGAGATGGGGATAAGATTCTTATGATTCAATAGTGACTGACCATTATCATGACTAATTGTGACTGTGAAGGCAGAAGTTTTGTAACAAAAATGGAGGAGTAGTTAATCTTACAGTCCAGAAACCGAAGACTCTAGGACCTTCTAGGGAGAAGAGCACAAGTGGAATGTGGAACCTTATCCAGAGAAGCAGCGACACTAGAGACAGAGGCAGAGATGGGCACATGGAGACAGGAAGCAGATGAGGACTCTAGATTCATGGAAAGAGAGGGACTGAGAGCTGGCAACCAGGAGGCAGACTTGCAGAATGTGCCCTTTGATAGTTTAAATTATTATATATGTCTGAGAGTTTAAAAAAAAAAAAAGGAGTTAAAATGAATAGAGAGAAATACTGTTAACTGATGGTACATAGAAGAGATTATAACCATTGTAATGAAACAAAGTGTATGATATGTTGAATGTAGAAAAATAAAAACTAAAAAAAAAAAAATGAACACAGCACAAACCATACACAAACAAAACAAAACCACTGCAAAATGACTGTAATCAATTCTTACCCATCAATAATTACAACAAATGTCAATGTTACACAATGGATAAGAAAAAGGATCTTTCAATATGCTGTCTACTAGAAATACACCTTACACACAAAGACAAAAGAGATTAAAAATGAAAAGATTTAAAAAATACATCAAGCTAATGGCAATCAAACAGAAGCAGGAGTGACAACATTAATTTCAGATAAAATAGAGTTTAATGCAAAAACCAGCATAAGAGACTATGAAGGATATTATCTCATAATTAAAGGGTCAGTGAGCAAGAGTCCAATATAAGAGCCTCAAATACATACATTAAGCTCTAATAGAATTGAAGAAATAAATAGAGAACCCTACAATAATAGGAGGAGATTTTAGTATACTATTTTTGATAAAGGACAGAACAACTAGAAAGAAATTCAACAGAGACATTGAAGAACTAAACAACACAAACAGCTAACTTGACATCATAGATTATTATAAAGAGCACTCAACCCAACAACAATACAATACACATTTTTTCCAGTGCGCATGGAGTATTCTCCAGAGTAGACCATATGTTAGCACATAAAACAAGCATCAATACATTTTAAAACATGAAAATACTACATGGCATATTTTTAGATCACAATGTGATAAAATTAGAAATTAACAATAGGAAAATCAAGGAAGCAAAATTAAATATATGGAAATTAAATAACACCCTGTTGAAAAGCTACTGGGTAATACAACCAAAATATATTTTTTAAAGTTCTTGACTCAAATGAGAATGAAAATACAACATACCAAAACCTCTGGGGGCAATTTATAGCAATAAACACACATATCCAAAGAGAAAAAATAACCCCAATCAACATATTAACACGTTACTAACAATTAGAAAGGAGCTCTGGTAGCGTAGTGCTTATGAGTTGGGCTGCCAACCTCAACTCAAGGTCAGCAGTTTGAAACTACCAGCGGTTCCGTGGGAGAAAGATGAGGCGGTCTGCTCCGGTAAAGATTTACAGCCTCAGAAACCCTGTGCAGGGTCGCTATGAGTCGTAACTGACTCCACGATACTTAACAACAACAACAACAATTAGAAAAAGACCTGCAAAGTAAGCCTACAGTCACTGGAAATAAAGGAATAGTAAAGATTACAGCAGAAATAAATGAATTAGAAAACAGAAAAATAATAGAATCTACATTAAGGAGCTCTGGTAGCGTAGTGGTTACGAATCGGGCTGCGAACCTTAAGGCCAACAGTTCGAAACTACCAGCGGCTCTGCGGGAGAAAGATGAGGCGTTCTGCTCCCGTAAAGAGTTACAGCCTCGGAAACCCTGTACAGGGTCGCTATGGGTCGGAACCGACTCGACGGCACTTAACAACAACAACAACATTAAAAGAAGTTGGTTCTTTGAAAGGATTAATAAAATAGACAAACCACTGGCAAATCTAAAAAAAGAAAAGAGGGAGAAGATGTAAATAACATGCATAAGAAAAGATATGGGTGATATCACAACAGAACCAGTGGAAATAAAAATTATAACAGAATAATATGAAGAATTATATATCAATAATTTGAAAATCCAGAAGAAATTTTTATATTTTTAGAAATACATGGCCTAGCTAAACTTACACAGAATAAATAGAAAACTTGAACAGACATGTAACAAAAGAAGAAATGATCAGTTTATTAAAAAAAAACTTCCAACAAAAAAAATGTCCAGGCCCATTTGGCTTTACTGGTGAATTTTACCAAACATTCAGAAACTAACTGATACCAATTTTACTCAAGCTATTACAGAACATTGAAAAGAATGGGAACTCCTGACTGCATTTGATGAAACAAGCATAACCCTCATACCATAACCAGGTAAACATATCACTAAAAAGAAAATTGTAGACCAATATCCCTCATGAATATAGATGTAAA
>NW_006408907.1:924739-926250 GCF_000296735.1 Chrysochloris asiatica
GGCATCATTGATGGACTTAAGTGTGGCAGCGGTAGTGAGGTTGGCCCAGGATCGAACATTGTTTCGTTCTGCTGTGCATGGGTTCGCTATGAGTCGGTTCCCACTCGATGGCACCTGACAACAACAACAACAATAAAAAATAATAATACATCATGACCAAGTGAGATTCATTCCAGGGATGCAAAGATTGTTCAATATCAGAGAAACAATCAACATGGTCCACCATATCAATAAAAAAAAGAAAAGAACCACGTGCATCAGTTGATGCACAAAAGGCATCTGACAAAATCCAACATCCATTCCTGATAAAAACGCTCAACAAAGTAGGCATTAAAGGTAAACTCCTCAACATAATCAAGAACACATATATCAATCTAATAGCCAATCTTACCTTCAGGAGAGAAACTGAAAGCATTCCTTTTGTGAACAGGAATCAGACAAGGATGTCCTTTATTACCATTCCTATTCAATACTGTGTTGTAAGTTTTAGAAACGTAAAGCAAGAAAGGGAAATTAAAGGCATTCAAATTGGCAAAGAAGAAGTAAAACTATCTGCAGATGATATGCTTTGTTTGAAGTCCATATAAGATCATATCATCTGCAAATAGAGTTTTGCTTCTTTGTGCAGCACTGTGGGATAAGGCACTCGACAACAAGATTGGTTTGAAACACAAGGTAGCAGTTCAAACTCATCAACTGTCCCTTGGAAACCCTTTACAGGGTCTCTATGAGTCAAGTTGCAACCAACTTGACAGCAATTAACAACAACATGATTTTAGATATAGAAAATTCCAAAGACTGCCAGAAAATTATTGCAACTCATTGAAAGATTCAGCATAGTGGCAGGGGATAACATCAATATACAAAAATCAGTTGGATTCCTATACACTAATAAAGACAACTCAGAAAAGGAAATTAGGAGAACAATACCATTTACAATCGTTATTGTTATGTGCCTTCAAGTCAGTACAACTCATAGCGACCTTATGCATAACAGAATGAAACCCTGCCTGGTCCTGTGCCAATCTCACAATATTTGCTCTGCTTGAGTCCATCGCTGCTGCCACTGTGCCAATCCATCTTGTTGGGGGTCTTCCTCTTTTTGCTGACCCTCCACTTTACCAAGTATGATGTCCTTCTCCAGGAACTGGTCCCTCCTGATAATATGTCTGAAGTATGGGAGACGAAGTCTGGCCATCCTGGCTTCTGAGGAGCATTCTGGCTATACTTCTTACAACACAGATTTGCTTGTTTGGGCAGTTCTTGGTACTTTCAATATTCTTCTCCAACACTATAACTTAAATGCATCAATTCTTTTTTGTTGTTGTTTTTTTGTTTTTTCATTAGCAGAAATAGTTTATTTCCAAATCCTCCATGGAGGAGCAAGCAACTAATTAAAAACAAAATATTTTAACTACTCCTCCTTGTTGTTGTTGTTAAGTGCCGTCGAGTCGATTCCGACCCATAGCGACCCTGTACAGGGTTTCCGAGGGTGTAAATCTTTACGGGAG
>NW_006408907.1:932330-947444 GCF_000296735.1 Chrysochloris asiatica
CTGCTCTGATCTTTATTATTTCTTTTCTTTTGGTGACTGTGGGTTCCCTCTGTTGGTCTGTTTCTAATTGTTGTAGATGCCGTGTTAATGTATTAATTTTAGTTCTTTCTTCTTTTTGGATGTGTGCGTTTATTGCCTCAGGCCTTGGGCAGTTGGGTTGAGCCTAGGGCAGGCGGTTTGGGCCTCTGGGGGCCTGGGCGTCAGCGACCGGGCTGCAGGAGGGTTGGGCGGGTGGTTTGGACCTCGGCCTAGTGGTTTGGGCCTCAGGGGGCCTGGGTATCAGCAGCTGGGCATTGGGCGGCTTGGGCCTCAGAGGGCGGGTTGTGCAGATTGGGCCTCGGGGGGCCTGTGCCTCGGGGACGGGCTGAGGGCGGGTTGGGTCTCAAGGGCACTGGGCCTTGGCGACCTGGCTATGCGGCGGGTTGGGCCTTGGTTGGGCCTTGGTTGGGCCTGGGCCTTTGTGGCCAGTCTGTGGGCGGGTTGGGCCTCAGGGCAGGCTTTGGCCTCAGTGGGAGTGTCTGGGCCTTGGGAGGGCCTTGGCCTCAGTGGGCGGGCCTGTGCCTTTGGCGTTCCTGAGCCTTGGCAGCTTGGCAGAGGGCTGGTCTAGGCCAGGGCAGTAGAGGGCTGGGGGTCTTGGCTGCAGGGTGGTAGTGTCCATATTTGATGATGTAAAAAATGCCTTCTCAGTCTCTCTGTACCATGGGTACCCCGAATTTCCTGATATCCGCACCGATATCCCTCTCTATTTGTTCGGCTTTGTTAGTTATGCTTCCTTTTCTCTGGAAATGCAACTTTCTAACTGGGGTTGGTCTAGCCCTGCATTCCAAGGTCTGCAGGGGGCAGAGACACTTGCCAGTGCATGCACATGCAAGCGGGAGCTGCGTGCAGGCAGGCAAAAGCTGAAAATGCCTGTCATTCCTCAGCAATTTGATCTTTTAAAAAAAGGAGTTCAGAATGTTGAAATATAAGATCTTATGTTTGTTCAAAGGCTGTCTGTCTGCTAGACAGAGGTTTCTTATGTGCGATTCTGCCCCTTTTCCCCGAGACTGCCCTACCTGAGCTGCCTGGTCAGGGAAGCGCCAGAAGTCCTCAAATGCATCAATTCTTGTATGGTCTTCCTTATTCATTATCCAACTTTCACACACATATGAGGATATTGAAAATACTTAGACTTGAGTAGAACCAACCTTAGTCTTTAAACTGATATTTTTGCTCATGAACACTTTAAAAGGGTATTGTGAAGCATATTTGCCTAAAGCAATAAATACGTGGTTTGATTCCTTGATTGTTCCTTGTATAAATGTTGATAGTGAATCCAAGCAAAATGAAGTCTTTGACACCTTCAATCTTTTCTCCATTTATTTTGATACTATTTATTGGTTCAGTGTTAAGTATATTGTTTTCTTTACATTGAAGTGCAACCCATACCCAAGACTGTGGTCTTTGATCTTCATCACTAAGTATTTTAAGTCTTCTTTGCTTTCAGCAAGCAAGGTTGTATTATTTGCACATCGTAGGTTGTTAATGAGTGTTCCTCCTATCCTGATGCTACATTTTTCTTCATATAATTGAGCTTCTCAGATTACTTGCTCAGCATACAGATTGAATAAGTATGGTGAAAGAATACAACCTTGGTGCACATCTTTCCTAATCAAAACCTTTGTTCTGTTCAAATAATTGCCACTTGGTCTGTGTACACGTTCCTCATAAGCACTATTAAGTGTTCCAGAATACTCATTCTCTGCATGTTGTCTATAGCTTGTCATGATGTACACAATCAAAAGCATTTGCATAGTTAATAAAGCAGAGGTAAGCATCTTTCTGTAGTTCTGGTGTGGCACTGCAGGTTAATTCGCTGGACTGCAAGGTTAATTTGAACCGTAAGGTCAGTGGTTCAAGCTCCCCAGTTGCTCCTTGGACATCTTATATAGGGTCACTATGAGTTGGACATGACTCGATGGCAATTTACAACAACAATATGCATCTTTCTGGCATTCTTTGCTTCCAGCCAAGATCCATATAATGTCAACAATGATATTCCTCATTCCATGTCCTCGTCTGAATCTGGCTTGAACCTCTGGTAGTTCTCTGCCAATGTTACAGACATTTTTGAATTATCTTTAGCAAAATTTTACTTTCAGTGATATTGTCTAATGATTTCCACATTCTGTTAGGTCACTTCTCTTTGAATACACATATGGAACTCTTTCAATCAATTGGCCAGGTAGCTCTCTTCCAAATTTCTTGACATAGATGAGTGAATGCCTCCATTACCACATCAGTTTGCTGAAAGATTTCCATTTGTATTCCATCAGTTCATGGAGATTTTCTATTTGCCAATGCCTTAAATGTACCTTGGACTTCTTCCTTCAGAATCTTTGGCTCTTGATCATATGCTACCCCTTGAAATGATTGAATATCAACCATTTCTTTTTGGTACAGTGACTCTGTGTATTCCTTCCATCTTCTTTTGATGCTTTCGGCATGTTTCAATATTTTGCTCAAAGATTCCTTCAATATTTCAAGTTGAGACTTGAATATTTTTCTTCAATTTCCTTAAGCTTGATAAATGGTGAGTGTGTTTTCTCTTTTTGTTTTCTAACTCCAGATCTTTGCACATTTCATTATAATATTTGACTTAGTCTTCTCGAGCTGCCTTTTGAAATTTTCTGTTCATCTCTAGTACCTCCTCATTTCTTTCATTTGCTTTAGCATCGCAACACTGGAGGACACATTTCAGATTGTTTTCTGACATCCATTTTGGTCTTTTCCTTCTTTCTTGTCTTCTTTTTTATTGGGGGGGTGTGTGTACATAAAAATATTCAGGAATATGTAATAATTTAAAGAACCAAAGGGCACATTCTGCAAGGCTGCCTCCTGGCTGCTAGCACCCAGTCCCTCTCTTTCTGTGAAACCAAAGTCCTCAGCTGCTCCCTCTCTCCATGTCCTCATCTCTGCCTCCATCTCTGATGTCACTGCTTCTCTGGATAGGGTCCTGCATTCTTCCTATGCTCTTCTCCCTTGATGGTCCTAGGGTCTCCCGTTTTTGTTACAAAACCTCTACCTTTATAGTTGTGACAATCACAATTAGTCATGATAACAATTACTCACCACGGAATCACAAGAATCCTATCCCCATCTTCTTTCTCCAGACCTGTCCAGACAATATGAAAACTATTCAGTGGGGACTCTACCTTCCCCCGTACACTCTTAAATTAAACTCCCTCTTGAAAACTTGTAAGCCAGTCACTTGGTTCCTCTATCGCCCCCTCATTTTAGGTTGCCAATGTCTAAGTTTCCTGTCCCTATCTGCCCTGTATACAGAGGGGATAGGATTGATACTTGATGTGAAGACTCCTTCTCTCTCAGTTGGTATTTTGAGCTACTACATCCATAAGTATAGGTCAAGTTCATCAAATTGTAGCAATTTACATTAGTTTCCTTTAAATATAAATATAAATATCTTCCTCTAGTTGAGTTCTGATTATCAAGCCATCAATGTATGTCAAATAGGTAATATCTGCAAGTTTGGGCATTCTTGTGCATCTCCCCTCGCTTCATACCAGCTGGATTCTTCACTCTCAGCTCTAGTCCTCTGTGGCTATGTCCTTACCCATGGGCTCAGGAGTCCCCAGGTCTTACCACACTTTGGACCAACCAGCCCTTCTTCTCTCATTCCCAGGTCAATGGGAGTCTGTGGAACATGGTTGAACTCAGCCCATTTCTTCATTGCTACCTCTCCCCGGCTTCCACTCACCAGTAGACCATGTAAGCTTACATGCCTGTTCATGTGTTTCCCTTGAGTTTCAGTCTTAGAAGAGGGTTTGTCCTGAAGGGAACTTGATTGCTTGCCTTGATGACTCCACGCAAACAACTTACTTGTTCTTGTAGTAGCCAATCAGATTGCCATTTTTGTTTTGGATTTTTCTTGCTGATCTTTCTTTGAAGATGTATCTTTTGTTGCTCTAGCTGTTCCAGGCTGGTCTGCTTGTCCTGTCTAGTGGGAATGTCCCACCTCAGAAGGTTCTGGATGGGGCTCAGGATTCCATGTAAGGTGCTACACACTGCAAAGTCTCCACAAGAAGCCTATTTCACTGGGCAAGTTCTAGTATCCTTTTTAGGTATTACAATCAGTTATAGTCTCAAGACAGACCTACAAGCTTTCTGTAATCGTGTTTCCCGACATTCCTTTCTATCCCACTCAAGTGTCTACTTTACAATAGTAGGCAAGGAAACCAATATTCAAAAGAGAGTCAAGCATCTTAACGTTATTTCCCCTCTTTTACTCATTCAGACTATGCCTCGATCCCTGTATCACAGAGCCCCGTTTTTCCATACATAACCATTTACCTCTGTTCCATTTACCTATGCAAGTCTGTCTCACTGTCACCCTATGTACCTTGTTCTTCCACCCCTTCCCCCTACTTGTGTATTTCCCTCTACAACACCTGAATTACAATGTGTCTACCCCCTACCCTGTGCTCTACCATCCCCTACCTCCACCCCGCCTAACCCCCCCCCCCCACCCCCACTGGTAACCAACAAAGATTTTTTTTTCTCTTTTTAGTATGGATATCTTTTTTTTTTTAATTTTTTAATTGTGAATTATATGATAGTTTACATGGATGAACATTAGTTTTACATTCATTCTATCATACGTCGTATCATTGCCATGGTTACAATCCCCTCCATGCATCATCAACCAACCAAAGGGTATACCCTGCAAACCTGCCCCCTACACTACCCCCCCAAGCCTCCAGTCTTCAGCACACAGTCGCTCTCCCTCTCTGGATCTCAAGTCCCCAGCTGCTCCGTTGCTCCACGTCATCGCCTCTACCTCCATCTCAGACATCACTGCTTCTCTGGGTAGGGTCCCGCTCTCGGCTCTTCTCCCTTGATGATCCTAGGGATCGCCGCTCCTAGACTGGAAAGTTAATCACGCCCTTCCTTGCTATAAAACGTCTACCTTTACGTTTCCAACCCTCACAATCAGTTCTGATAACAATTATTCACTATTGTATCACAAGAGACCCATCTGCATTTCATTTCATCAGCTCCACCTAGACAGATTGGATACTACTCACTGGAGATTCTGCCTTCCTCCAGGCCCCCTGGCTCTATGTTCCCTCTTGAAAGCTTGTAAGCCAGTCACTTCTTGCCTTTGTAGCTCCCCCCCCATTTTGGGTAGCCAATGTCCAAGTTGCCCATCCCTGTCTACTCTGTGTGGAGGGGGTGGGAATGATTCTTGCTGTAAGAATTTATTCCCTCTTTTGAGCTACTGTATCCATATGTGTAGGTCAAGTTCATCAAATTGTATCAGATTACTCTTTTTTTCCTCTTCTGGTTGAGCTCTGATCATCCAGTCATTGAAGCCAGGTCAAGTGGGTATTATCTGCAAGTGTGGGTGTTCTTGTGCATATGCCCTCTCTTTTATCAGCTGCACACTTACTCTCCACATTGTTGGGCTTAACTCACCACTTCATTGCTGTTTTTCCCTCATTTCCCCTTATCGGTGAGGAGCGTGGTCACTAATCAGAGCGTGTATTCCCATTGAGTCTTATTCCTGGAAGGGGGTTTGCATTGAGGGGACCCGACCACTTTTAGTATGGATATCTTTTCTTAAGCGTTTACAATAATGGTCTTATGCAATATTTGTCCTTTTGTGACTGACTAATTTCACTCAGCATAATGTCCTCAAGGTTCATCCATGTTATGTGGTGGCTTGCAGCTCTTTCTTGTTTTCTTAATGACCTTTTGTTTTCTTCCTGTATGATGTTCTTGATGTCATCCCAGAACTCTTCTGGTCTTCAGTCATTAGTGTCTAATTCATCAAATCTGTTCTTGAGATGATCTCTAAATTCAAGTGGGATATGTTCAAGGTCATATTTTGGCTCTTGAGAAATTGTGTGAATTTTCTTCAGCTTCAGCCTGAATTTACATATGAGCAATTGATGGTCTGCTCCACAGTCTGCCCCTGGCTTTGTTTTGACTGATGATATGGAGCTTTTCCACTGTCTCTTTCCACAGATAGTCAGTTTGATTTCTGTGTATTCCATTTGGTTAGGTCCATGTGTATGTAGTCTTTTATGTTGTTTAAAAAAGGTATTTGCAGTGAACAAATCATTGGTCTTGCAAAATTCTGTCCTGCCATCACCAGTATTATTTCTATCACCAAGGTCAAATTTTCCAATGACTTACCCTCCTCTTTGTTTCCAATCTTTGCATTCCGATCACCAGTAATTATCAATACATCTTGATTGCACATTTGATCAATTTCAGGCTGTTTTGTTGTTGTTAAGTACCATCGAGTCAGTTCTGATTCATAGCAACCCTGTATAGGGTTTCCAAGGAGTGACTGGTGAGTTTGAATGGAAACAAGGAGCTACAGGGAGGAAGCAGGTTAACTGTTGTTCTATAGAAGCAATTGAACTTTTTAAAAAGGAACCTCTTTAAAAAAAAAAAAAAAAACTTTTTACAACATTGTTGTTGTTGTTGTTGTTATGTGCCGTGGAGTCGGAACCGACTCATAGCGACCCTGTACAGGGTTTCCGAGGGTGTAAATCTTTACGGGAGTAGAAAGCCTCATCTTTCTCTCGCGGAGCAGCTGGTAGTTTCGAACTGCTGACCTTGCGGTTCACAGCCCAAGTCGTAACCACTACGCTATTGGTCTCATACAATATCTTCAGATTTTTTCATCTTTTTTTTTCTGATTGTCTTTCTAACTTGCTGGTATTGAGAGATCTGTCTTTAAGCTCACGGATTCTGGCTTTCACTGATTAAAATCTACTCCTTTACCTTTTTAATGTAATGCCAATTTCTCATATCTTAGTATTAATCTTCCAGATTTCTATTTGCAGGTTTTGCACTGTCTCCATTCCTTTATCTAGTTTGATTGTTCCTACAGTGCTTTTCTCTCTGAATTCTTCCTTGTTTTCCTCAACCTTTCTGTTAATCATTTGGAGGTACCTAAATATCATTCTCCTGAATTCTTTTTACAGTAGTTCTAGTACCTCTTTTTCCCCCAAAACACTTTGTAGCACTGCCTCTTGGTAATTTATTTGAGCTATTCCGTCTCATTTCTTCATGTGAACAGATATTGTATGCTGCTTTCAAGGCATTGTGGTGTTGTATTAAATTGATGAGTGTACATTGGTGTGTTCTTAAGCATTCATCAATTGCCTCCTGGTAGGTGTGATTAGGAGATGAGATTGTACACTATTCTGTTTGCTGTTTGTGCAGTTCAGTTCAGAGTGGATTTAGCTGACTTTGGTTGTTGTTGTTGATCCAATGTATAGCAGCTGGTATTGACTTTAACCCAATTGGTGGGTTATAGAAAGTACGGCTATGGCTGGGTTATATGACTGAAGTTATTGTTTCCTGTCAGTGAGGCAAGAAGAGAAATCACACTCACAAAGAGAAGGAAAATAAACAAATAAACGGGTAAGCCACAGTTTAATAAATAAAAATGAAGAAGGAAAACAATAATAAAAACTAACCACAGCTGCCTTGAAAGTATTATACCTCCATGCCGCCTTGTGGCCTCTTGCCTTCGCAACTGCCCATTAAAGTTGAAATTGGTCCTGCTGCACCTGGCTGCTCAAACTAATTACCAGTCTTTCTTTCTTTCTTTCTTTCTTCTTCTTCTTCTTCTTCTTTCCTCTCTCCCTCTCTACCCCTTGTGTCTATTTAGTTGCTTCCTCTAGTGAGATATAGTCCAAGGCTGATCTGGGTCAACTTTGCAGATGTGGCACAGGGTCTGCCCAAGTAGGGCTATGATGAATAACTCCTCCCCACTTCAATGGTACTCACAACCTTGGTGTTCACCTCTGTGACCTCCAGCCACTTGAAATATGTGAGTTTCCGTAGAGGTATACGCTGGTGGACACCAATCTTGCCTCTGGTCACAAGGGAAATGTGGAGAAAAAGAAATAACATCTTTTTGTCTGCAAGTCACAGGTAAGTTTCTGCAACATGTCTATGGTTTCTTGTCTCTGAAGTTGCTCACAAGCCATTCATAAATTCTCAAGATGGCTGCAACAGGTTGGAATGACTGGCACATCTAGGGAGGCACTGCATTTCCTGCTGCTGTGGCTTAGCTCTTTATCCCAGTAAGCACTCAATCCACATTTTTATTCATTCATCTGAAGCACAGAGTTCTAAGACTATCCTCTGCATCTGTCTCATCTGATTTTCCATATCCTTGTTCCAGAGGGTCTGCACAGCCTTTCTGCCTAGTCTGCCATTTTGCCCTACCTATTACATCTGATTTCTATTTTTAAATGATCGATTTAGTTTTTGTGTTGAAAGTGCACCATAGGAAAAGCAAGAATGGAAGCAAGGATATCGTTTAGAAGACTACTACAGTTCCCCAGATGAGAGATTATGATGGATTAGATCTTACTCAAAGAAATGGAGATGATGAGAAATGGTTGGATTTTGGATGCCTTCTTTGGTTGAGCCAAATTTATTTCCTGGTAGAAACAAGGAGGAATCAAGGTTGATATCCAGGTTCTTGCCTTGAGCAGATAGATAAGTAGAGTTACTATCGGCAGAGATGGGAAAGGCTGTAGGAGTCTAAGTTTTGGGGGGAAAAAATAGGAATTCGATTAGACCTTGAAGTGGAGGTAACTTAACCTAACCTGATCAGTTAGTTGCCAATGAATCAATTTCAACCTATATGTATGAGAATAGAACTGTGCTCCAAAGGGATTTCAAAGGTTAAAATTTTTGGAAGTAGACCATCAGGCCTTTCTTCAGAAGTACCTCTGGGTGAATTAGAATTGCCAGCATTTCTAGTTTACTTGATTGCAACACCCAGGGATCCCTGTAGTTGTTGAGTGTTGCTGTTTCAGTTGTTAAGTGCAGTCGAGTCAATTCCAAGTCAGAGCGACCCTGTATAGGGTTTCTGAGGAGCAGGTTTGAACAGCCGACTTTAGGGTTAGTAATCCAATACTTATCCTATAGCACTACAACAGGATTCTTTGAATTATTGTTGTTAAGTGCTGTTGAGTTGGGTTTGACTCATAGTGACCCTGTCTAGGGTTTCCGAGGAATCACTGGTAGATTTGAACCACCGACCTTGAGTAGCCAGTAAAATATTTCAGACTGGAGTTTTAGTTAAAGATCTGACCTGTAGACATGAATTTGAAAATTCTCAAGATAGAAATGGCTTATACAGCCATTGGAGTGGAAGAGATCGATCATGGAGGGATTGAAAATAGATAGAAAGGAAAAGAGGAACATGGACTGGGCCCTGAGGATTTCTCGATTTAAGAGATGTGAGAGAAGAGGACTCTGTAAAGGAGACTGAGAAAGAACTTCCACTGAGATGGAAGGAAACAGGAGAGTGCAGAGATCTGGAAGCCAAGTGAAGACAGTGAACCAGGGAGAAGGATTCATCAACTGTGCCAGAGGCTGTCATGTAAGGTGAGGACTGAGAATTGACCATTTGAACAATATACAAATCATTAATGACTTAGACAAGAGAAATTTCAGTGGCATGGTAGAGATGAAATCCTGAGTGGAATGGATTTAAAAGAGTTGTTATTTTGCTGTTGTTGTTAAGTGCCATTGAGTTGGTTCTGACTCATAGCAACCCTGTATAGGATTTCCAAGAGCTGCTAGTGGATTTGAATTTCCAACCTTGTGGTTTACAGTCCATTGCTGATTCTATGGTGCCACACCAGTTCTGACTCATAGCAACCCTATGCACAACAGAACAAAAGAGTATTAGGAGGAGAACAATTAGAAATAGTTAATAAAGACAGCTGTTACAAAGGACAATGTTCTCGTTATTGTTAAGTGCCATCTAGTTGGTTCCAACTCATAGTCACCCTGCATAGAGTTTCTGAGGAGCGGCTGATGAGTTTAAACTTTGCAGTTCAAACCAACCTTGCAGTCGAGTGCATTATCCTGCAGTGCCACACCAGGACTCCACAAGAGACAATAACTAGTATAAATAAATATGTGTGGGAAGAATATTCTTGATAGATAGAACACACAATAAAGAGAATAGCTTTTTGAGAAACAACAGAGAGGATACAGCCAAGGCAGAGAAGGCAGGAAGAGAGTAGGTGAAGAAGGTAAGTGTAGGAATGGATGGTTGTCTGGGGCTCCCTTTTGACACCAAACTGATGTACTTAGAAGACCGGGGGGAGTGTGGTTTTAGACAAGGAATCCTGGTTCAAATAATGGTTTATATTGCACATGAATCCTTATCACATATATCTATTAAAGAGATTTTCATCAAATGGTAGTTTCTTAGCAGTAATGCAAATACCACAAGTAGGTAGGTAGCTTTAAAGAACAGAATTTTTTTTTTTTTTAATAATTTTTTTAAGCTGAAAGTCCAAATTAATATCTTGGCTGTGCTGATACTTTTTTATTGGTAGTCCTGAGCCTTCCTTCATTTTTGACAGTCTTCACATAGTATTTGTCTTCCCAGTATGAGCACTTTATATAACACTTCCCTTTATATACCTCAGAAGTGATTAGGTTTTGTATCCATACTACATTGGTATGATTTCATTTGATTTATTTTTGTTGTTGTTAGGTGCAGTCCAGATGGTTCCAACTCATAGCATTCCTATGCACAACAGAATGAAGCACTGCCAGGTCCTGCACCATCCTTACAATTGTTATGCTTGAGTCAATTGCTGCTGCCAATGTGCCAATCCATGTTGTTGGTGGGTCTTCTTCTTTTTTTCCTCAACTTTAACAAGCATGGTATCCTTCTTCAGGGACTGGTCCCTCCTGGTAATATGTCCAAAGTAGGAGAGACAAAGTCTGGCCGTCCTGGCTTCTAAGGAGCGTTCTAGCAGTACTTCTAATACAGATTTGTTTGTTCTTCTCCAACATCATAACTCAAATGCATCAATTCTTCTACAGTCTTCCTTATTCACTGTCCAACTTTCAAATGTATATGAGGCTATTGAAAATACCATAGCTTGGGTCAGGTCCACCTTAGTCTTTAAACTGACATCTTTGCTTTTGAACATTTTATAGAGGTCTTGTGCAGCAGATTTGTCTAATGCAATTCACCATTTGATTTCTTGACTACTGCTTCCATGAATGTTGATAGTGGACCCAAACCAAAATGAAAATTTTAACAACTTCAATATTTTCTCCATTTATCATGATGTTATGTATTGGTCTAGTTGTGAAGATTTTTGTTTTCTTTATTTTGAGGTGCAACCCAGACTATAGGCTGTAGTTTTTGATCTTCATCAGTAAGTATTTTAAGTACTTTTCACTTTCAGCAAGCAAGGTTGTATCATTTGCATATTGCAGGTTGTTAATGAGTCTTCCTCCAATCCAGTTTCTCATATTATTTGCTCAGCATACAGATTGAATAAATATGGTTAAAGAATACAACCCTGACACATACCTTTCTTAATTTTAAACCACTCAGTGTCCCCTTGTTCTGTTTGAAGGACTGCCTCTTGGCCTATGTACAGGTTCCTCATGAGCACAATTAAATGTTCCAGAATAGTCATTCTCCACAGTGTTTCCCATAGCTTGTCATCATCCACACAGACAAAAGTCTTTGCATAGTCAATAAAGGACAGGTAAACATCTTTCTGATATTCTCTGCTTTCAGTCAAGATCCTTCTGATATCAGCAATGATATTTCTCATTCCACGTCCTCATCTGAATCCGGCTTGAACATCTGGCAGTTCCCTGTCAATGCACTGTTGCAATTGTTTTTGAATTATATTAAGCAATATTTTACTTGCATGTGATATTAATGATATCGTACAATGAACTCCACATTTCATTGGGTTATCAGTCTAATAACAATATTTCTGTATCTTGATAGAAATGATCCAGTAGAGAGAACAACATTGATGATGTGGGAGATAGAGGGCAAAAAGATGATTACAATTTCATTGAGTCATAATATCAACAAGAAATCAAGTACATAGATGCAAGTGTAGATAAGTAGTGGAAGTTCTCTAGGGGTAGTTTCAATATTCTTGTGATATAGGAAGCAATCAAAGAATTGGAATGAGTATTGGGAGTTTGAGGAGAGAGAAATTGTGAAAAAGTAACAAAATAGTTAGAAAGTTCATGGACAGGAAACCTATAGGATGGTTGTCTGGCAGGATTAAGCTTCCAATTGAGGTTTATGGCCATCGGGTCACTATGCATTGAACGTGGCTTGATGGCAGTGGATTTGGTTTGGTTAGTTTTATTCATGAATAAGACATATTGTTATGTGTTTCCTCCAGCCATGTTTAGCTGTATGGGTGCAGGCTCATTAATGTCTAATTGCATTTAATCAGGGTTGTGATTTTGCCATGGAAGCAACACAAAGTGAGAGAGGGGAAGGTTAATGGAAGGTATATGTAAAGGGAGATAATAAAGACTGAGTATGATATTTGAGTTAGGGAAGGAAGGGAGAGAGGACAATAAGGGAGCAAGAGATAGCGAAGATCTGGCAAACTCAATGGTTTGGGAAGTTGAAGGACAATGAGGTAACAGTGCTAAAGAGAGTGTCATGGGAAGAAAGGAGATGATAGTCATTCACAGGGATGTTTGAAGTTGAGATTATGGGGTGGTGGTGGGCAGAGGAGGGTTGCCATAATTGCAAAGACAAGGTCTAGGATATGGCTCTGTGAGTGAGTAGTTGAGATGAGGATAAATGCTATCATTAGATGACTTCTGATGGATTTGTGTATGTTAGGGATGGCAGGGTTTTTGAGTATTGGTATAAAGAGAGGTTGGCATCTGGGGATTCCCATTGACTCCAGGTGATGTGGGTGGGGCTGTCTTAGACCCAGAACACTGTTTCAAACAATGCTTCATATTGCTTCTGGAAAGAGAGATCTGTAATATCTGTAATGATAGTAAAATTAGCTGGAAGGCTATACATTACATTCAGGAAAGACTACCCTTGAGGATGTTGAAAGGTGAATGGAACTGTGGTAAGGGTCAGTGAAATTTTAAATTTTCAGCAATGTTTTCATTCTTTAGGGGGGAAAAAAGACAAATATAATTAAATGTCAACAACATTCAAATCAGAGACGCAGAAATGCTGGTGTTCATTATATTTAATGCCTGAGGCACCATCATTAATACTCAATGAAAGCACTGGGTATTAGAGATATAAAGATGAATGGATGAGCATACCTTTGTGTGTTAAAACGACAGAGTAGAACAGCACTCTAGGGTTTCCAAGACTGTACATATTTACAGGAGCAGACATCCTCATTTTTCTTCTGCAGAGCACCTGGTGGGTTTAAACAACCTTGCAGTTAGCAGCCAAATGAGCCTCTTGGAAACCCTATGGGGCAGTTTTACTCCATCCTACCATAAGTGCTCTCTACTGGACTTCTGGTGTGGCGCTGTAGGATCAGCACTGGACTGCAAAACACTAGGTCAGTGGTTCAAACCCACCAACCGCTCCTTGGAAAGCCTATACAGGGTCGCTATGGGTTAGAACCAACTTGACAGCATGTAACAACAAATAGGGTGACTGGTACTCCTGATGTGGTGCTGTAGGATAAGCACTGGACCAACCACAGGGTTGGTAGTTCAACCCACCAGCTGCTTCTCAGAAACCATATACAGGGTCGTTTTGAGTTGGAACCAACACCACAGCATGTAACAACATAGGGTGGCTAGGGGAGAATGGCAGCTCCATACGATAAACACTGGGCTGCGACCCACAAGGTCCGTGTTTCAAGCCCGCCAGCCACTCTGCCTAGAAGGATGAAGCTTTCTGCTCCCTCCAAAATTTAAAGCCTCAGAAACACTATACAGAGTTGCTATGAGTCGGAACTGACTCGACAGCATTTAACAACAACAGACAAAACTCTCAATCAACACAAAATGCTACAGAAGCATAGAAAAAGGGAGTGAGGCAAGGTGAAGCAAGGGAAAGGTTTGAGAAATCTTTGTGGGGCATATGATTCTTGATCTGTGTAGATCTGTTTGTTGTTGTTAAGTGCAGTCTAGTCAGTTCCGACTCATAGCTACCCTGTAAGGGTTTCCGAGGAGCTGCTGGTAAGTTTGAACGGCTGACCTTGCAGTTCAAACAGACCTTGAGGTCCAGTGCTTATCCTATCCAAACCAGGACATAAACCACATGGAAAATATGAGGTGCAAGCTTAAAACATAGTCTTACCTCTGTTTTACCTTAATGCTCTAAGGTTCTCAGTGAGTCTCCAGAAGATAACGTTGAATATCTATTCCTTACAAGATACTACTGGCTTCTCACTTTTTTTGCTGACTTGGTGTGGCTCTGTTGGATAAGCACTGGACTGCTAACCAAAAGGTCAGTGGTTCAAGCCCACCAGCTGCTTCTTAGAAACTCTATGGTGGTTAAGTGCCATAGAGTCAGTAAATCTTTAAGGGAGCAGAAAATCTCATCTTTCTCCCGTGGAGTGGCTGGTAGATTCAAACTGCTCACCTTGCGGTTAGCAGCTCAGCACATCATCCACTACACTACCAGAGCTCCTTAACAACAACAGTAGACACTGGATGGTGCCACTGCTCCAAAATTTTGCTCTATCATGGTCTTATTACCTCAGTCAACCAGAACTACTTCCATTGCTCTCTAGTCAATTCTGACTTGGCCACCCTATGTTGTTGCTAAGTGCTGTGGACTCAGTTCTGACTCATGGTGAGTCTGTATAGGGTTTCTGAGGCTTTAAATCACTGAAGGGGAAAGCCTCATCTTTCTCCCGTTGAGAGGCTGGTGGGCTCTAACCTCAGATCCTGTGGTTCAGAATCCCAGTGCTCCCCCGAGTAACACTATGTTGCTGTTAAGTACCATTGAGTTGGGAGGAGTAACTGGTGAATTTGAACCTCAGACCTTACAGTTCAAAGTGACCTTGCGATTCAGTGCATTATCCCATAGTGCCACACCAAGACTACTACAGTAGTAGTAGTTAGGTGCCATGTTGTTGTTGTCAGGTGCCATTGAGTCGGAACCGACTCAGAGTGACCCCATGCACAGCAGAATGAAACAATGTCCGATCCTGGGCCAACCTCATTACTGCTGTCACACTTGATGCCATCAATGATGCCACCTGGCAGATCCTTCTCGTTGGGGGTCTTCCTCTTTTTCTCAGACACTCCATCTTACCCAGCATGACATCCTTCTCCAGC
>NW_006408907.1:951265-952101 GCF_000296735.1 Chrysochloris asiatica
CCTGTACAGGGCCGCTATGGGTCGGAACCGACTTGACGGCATTTAACAACAACACCAACACCATAACTCAATGCATCAATTTTTCTACAATCTTCCTTTTTTACTGTCCAACTTTCGAATGCATATCAGGTTATTGAAAATACCATGGCTTTAGTTAGGTGCACCTTAGTCCTCAAACTGACATCTTTGCTCTTCAACACTTTAACACTCCTGTTATTGTTTTGTTGTTAAGTGCTGTTGAGTCGGTTCTGATTCATAGTGACCATGTATAGGGTTTCTGAGGTGCGACTAGTGAATTGAACCACCGACCTTGAGGTTCAAACCGACCTTGACGTCCAGCACATTATCCCACAGCACCACACCAGGCTCCTTATACTCATAGGACAGAGTAAAACTGCTCCATAGGTATCCAAGAAGCCCTGGTGGATCATTCAGCTGCTAACTGCAAGGTTAACTTTTCAAACCCACCAGCTGCTCAGAAAGCTGTGGCTGTCTGACCCTGTAAAGATGTACAGTCTTGGAAACTCTGGGTCTACTCTGTCCTGTAGGGTTGCTATAAGTCAGAAATCCATTCAATGGCAGTAGGTTTGGTTTAATCTTTAGGGAAGACTGTCTGTTTCCTGCTGAGCTGCTGGTGGGTTCAAACTGCTGGTCTGTTAGCCAAACTCTTTAACCATTGCACCAGAGGGGCTCCTGCCTCAATCAACAAACATGCCATTTTCTAGTGTCTACTGTGATCCACCTGAATCTAGAGATCATCTGAATAACAGATTTGATACATTAAACACTAAAGACTGAAGACCAGAAGAGTTGTGGGATGACATCAAGAACATCAT
>NW_006408907.1:953503-967673 GCF_000296735.1 Chrysochloris asiatica
ATCAGATGATGTATTGCATTAGGCAAATCTGCTGCATAGGAACTTTTTAAAGTGTTGAAGAGCAAAGATGTCAGCTTGAGGACTAAGGTGCTCCTGACTCAAGCCATGGTATTTTCAATAACCTCATATGGATTCAAAGTCCTGACAATGAATAAGGAAGATCGTAGAAGAATTGATGCATTTGAATTATGGTGTTGGAGGATAATATTAAAAGGGCTTCCAAAAGAACCAATAGACCTGTTTTGAAAGAATTGCAGCCAGAGTGCTCCTTAGAGGCCAAGATGACCCAACTTCGTCTCTCATACTTTGGACATATTGTGGAGAAGGATATCATGATTGGTAAGATGGACGGTCGAAGAAAAAGAGGAAGACCCCCAACGAGATAGATTGGCCAGGTGGCAGCATCTATGGACTCAAGCATGGCAACAGTAGTGAGGTTGGCCCAGGATCGGACATTGTTTCGTTCTGCTGTGCATAGGATCGCTATGAGTTGTTGTTGACTCATTGGCACCTAACAACAACAACAACAACTGTGATCCAAGCAAAATACTAGGACTTGGGGATATAAAGACAAAGCCCTGCAGATTTTCCTGATTATCTGAAACTAATGGTTATCACGGAGTCTTGGTGTGGCACTGTAGGATAAGTATTGAACAGAAAGGTCGGTTGTAACCTCAAAGTTGGAGGTTCAAACCCACCAGCCACTCCTTGGAAACCCTATATAGGGTCTCTATGAGTCAGAACAGACTCGATAGCACTCAACAACAAACAATTGTTATCATGTTCACTTGCTGAGAAAATGGAAAATGACTTTTTCATGGAAGAGCCCACTGCCATAGAAATGTCCAGCTGTGGAAGGAATGAACCTGAACCACCCACATTCACCACGAACACGCTTTCCCCAAGACCTGGACAACCATCAAAACAAACGCTTCCAAATCATTGTTTTGTCATCACACCCCTATGCTTATAAAAACCCAGAGAGCCTGATTTAGTCTGATTCAGTTTGGATGTTGGAGTTCACAGGTGTTTCAAGCTAACTGGGCAAGGCGTCTTATTTAGTCTGATTTAGTTTTGTTGTCGGAATTCACAGACGTTTCAAGCTAACTGGGCAAGGCGTCTTATTTATTGTGCTACTGCTGCTGTGCTACTGCTGCTGTGTATGATTGAGTCATATTACCCAATACGCCACCAGGGATCCTTCCTTATTTATTGTTGTTAAGTACCATTGAGTAGGTTCCGACCCACAGCGATCCTGTATAGGGTTTCTGAGGAGCAGCTGGTGGGTTTGAACCCCTGACCTTGAAGTTCAAGCTGACCTTGCGGTCCAGCGCACTGTCCTGCAGCGCCACACCAGGACTTTCTCTTAATGAGAACATCTTTAGGATGAAGGCAAAATGGACCCTCAGAACTAAAGAGGGGGTAGGGGGAAGTGAGCCAGCTATCTCTTGGCCAATCAGAGGCTGGAGCGGATCTGGAAAGGAGGAGTTTGCTATGACTCCAGCAGACACTGTTACTGGAGATGAAGTCCTAAGTAGCAGTCCGCTAAACTAAAACAGAGGGAGGGGCGGGAGGCGCCGTGATCCCTCGACCAATCATAGGAAACTTGGGCGGGGCCGCTACCAGCTTATAATTGCAGGGTTCTGCGCGGGAATGCTAACCTAGCCCAGAGTCAGAGGCAGTATCAGTCCAAGGGTTGGCCTTAAACGGATCTTCAAGCCTTTAGGTGAGAATGAGCGGCCTGTTGGGGCCCTGAGGTCGTGGGACACTGAAGGGGGTCTGGGGGTGAGGGTTGGGAGATGGCTGGTCGGGGTGTTGGGGCCTTAGGAAATTGGAGGGGCCGGGGTTGGGGCTGGCGTTTAGTGTCTGAGCCGCTGGGCGAGTCAGTGCCTTTGTCTTCTGCCCGCTATTCTAAGTCTCCCCGCCCTCCGACGTTGGGCAGGATGGGACTTAGTAGTTGGGTGATACTGGTCCCAGGCTACTGGAAGGGCCGCTCCAGAGTAACTAGGTACCCCGCTTTCTAATTACTTATGTATTAATATTCTCAGTTTTGGAGGTTGGCATTTGGGCAAAAGAGGTTTGCTGGTGACCTTGACTGGATGGAGGCATATTCGGGACTTTTGGCTGATTGGGGGCCTCTCCATTCTACTCTAGGCTCTAGACATGCCTTCCCCTACCTGGGTGGGGCCAGACACTCGCAGGAGAGCTCTGCTTTCCAGTTTCTGGAGTTTCCTATTGTCTCTTCTGAACAAACTCCAGTGTTCCCAGGGTACCAGACATTCCACCATATTCAGTGCCTTATCTCCTTGCCCTTTTCTTTGCGGAGAAAAAACAGTGAAATAAGATTGAACTCCATTTGGTTTATCCCATTCTGCTCGTGTCTTGAATCTTATTAGCTGCCCTTTTCTTACAGCGTTTACAAACCAGTGCCACCAGGAGATGTTGTGAGACGTTATGATCAGATTAAATCTCATCCCTTTCTTACTGTTTTACTGTAGCTTCATAAATCTACAATCTTTGAGCAGGTGAAATGGAAAGAAACTAGTACAACTTAGTCCATGTTTTTTGTGTGTGGCTCTGTATCCCCAAGTGAAAAAATAAAGAAAAATGAATAGAAAACAAAGGTGCTCAAATACTGCAATCTCCTGTTATTAAATCATGTACTGGTTAAACTCAGTCCTCATTTTTTCTTCTATCTCTGTCTGCTCTTATGCTTCTATCACCTCCATTTTACCTTTGCTGTGATTTTAAGAGTCAGACATATTGGCTTCTGGTTTCTAGTGCATCTTGATCCAAAAGGCACTTACAGCCTATTAGAAGTAGAGTAGTAATGTGGAATTGAAAATATTCTAATAAAGACATGACTTGTCTAAGATTTGTTGTGGTTTTCTTATTGGAAATCATCAGGTAAATTACACATTGATACTAAGAGGCTGGAGTAATAGTTGTCTCTGATGATAAGTGGGCTCTAATCATAATCTGCCAGTTAAGTTTTTTTTAAATGTTTATTGCTGTTGTTCTAGGCAAAATGAGTGATAAGCCAGATTTATCTGAAGTAGAGAAGTTTGACAAGTCAAAACTGAAGAAAACTAATACTGAAGAAAAAAATACTCTCCCATCGAAGGAAAGTAAGTCATGGGAATAAACCATGGTAAAGGTTGATAAGCTTAGTAAATAAATTCTTCTAAGTAAACTTTACCACAAAGCAAGCAATAGCGTACCATTGTATTTAATGGAGCAGTTGAAAAATAATCAAATACTTGTCTTCTTACTTGGGTTATATAAGTGATTCTCACATGATAGTAATGGGGAAATAAAAAACTAGTTTCTTGTTAGAAAATTACTAAAACCTACATTGAAAAGTCTACATGGAGTCCTGGTATGGAACTACAGGATAATGTACTGGTCCACAGGGTCAGTTTGAGCTACAAGGTCAGTGGTTCAAACCTACCAGCCACTTTTCAGAAACCCTATACTATGACTCATAGGGTCACTATGAGTCAGAACCAACTCGATGGTACTTAACAATGACAACAATACATTGAAACCAATCTTGAAATAATAGTGGACATAGTACTAAGAAAATACGAGTTTTGTCCACTTATGTCTAACAGTTTGGGTCCTTGATCTCATCCCTAAAGAACTAGACAAACTCTGAGGTTTTAGTCTCCTCTACCAGATGACAACAAAAGGCAGAAGAACAAGTTTAGCTCTTGGGGACACTCAAAACTCCCAGACTGAGTCAGAACCTACACAGCAGCACTTAACAAAAACACATTATTTAAGATTTAAAATTATTATTATTTATAATAATAAAATTATTTTCTTAAATGTAGTAGTGATTGAGAAATTGAAGAAAATACTTCAATTGTTCCTCAGTTTCAGAATAATCTATGGGAATAAAATATTAGCAATAGCAGAAATCTACTTTTCAAATGGAAAAAGAAAATTAAAAAAAAACAGTTGATGTAGAGTCTAATGAATGTTCAGATGTTTAACAACACCCGCTGTGTGCACACCCACTGAGAATTTGTGATCAAGTACCTTGTTGTAACCTTAAAACATGTATGACAGCCTTCTATGGCTTGGCAATGAGCTTTTTTGGAAGAAACTATATTTAATCTTAGGAAAATACCCTCTTAATATATTATTGTTGTTTTTTCCCCCCAGCTATCCAGCAGGAGAAAGAATGTGTTCAAACATCGTAAAATGGCGATCTCCTCTCAAGAGCAAATTTCAACATTGCTTGTGTATCTTGATTTTATAGGCTTGATTTTGGAAAGCCTAAGTGTTTGTAGAGATTTTAGGCGTCTTCTAATGTCTTCTCATCCATACTCTCTGGCTAAGAGGGCAGAGGTAGTCAGTGCTCCATTAATTTTGTTTTAAAACTTCCCATTGGTGTGTTTAATTCCACATGGCAGATGCTTATCAATGATCTCACCATTGAAGATCTTTGTGAGTGTAGTCTTTGCCCTCCCTATAGGAAAAGCCACTTTCTCTATAACCTTCATGAAGTTGCATGCTTTTTCTGATTTTCACAGTTTATTTTAATGTCTAATGTAGCAGTAAAATAATAAATATAATCATGATCTTGAGACTCCTGTGGTTTATTCTTGGTGGTCTTCTAAGAAATGAAAATATGTAAGGATGCTATTTTCAGCCAAACAAAATGGTTGCAAGAAAGCTGCTTTAGCAGGTTATTCACCTGGGAAATACTCTGCTCTGTCTTGTGTAGGGAGTTCTGCCTTGGGAATCCTAGATGCTTTTTCTCTGGAGTTGGAATCAGAGTTAGAGAAACTTGGAAGCGTACCAAACCCCTTTCTCTCAGAGATGAAGAAATGAAAACTCAGGGTCTGAAGTGATATGCTCGAGGTAAACAAGGGATACAAACCAAGCTGGGTTCTCTTGCCCCCTGCAGTGCATTTTTCAACTTAAGGGAAAGGGTCACTGTGGCTCTAAGGTTGGATGGGGAATGGGGCAGGAGGGACTTGTACTATGCTGAGCACCTCATTATATTGACCATAAACATAGATATCTAATACCTATTAATGGCTTGGTTCTTAATACTGAACAGAAATTATAGTCTTATAAACAAAGCATTTTTTTGGTATTCATGGTTAGTATAAGGAGTACACATAAATAGACATGTTTCTTATCACTTCAAGATTATTTTCTAAAAAAGAAAACTCATAATCTCACTAATTATAAGTGGTAACATTTGAGTATATAACCATCCAGAGTGGTTTATTAATATACATATTTTTCCTACTTAAACAAAAGGTATGTACTCCATACTATTTGTAACCTCAAATAATATCTGACCACACAGATTTACATAACAAATAACCACTGAGGCTATAGGAATCAGAAATGCTTTGCCATAAACTTCCACAAGCAAAACTGTAGGTAGATCAACTCTAATCAAATGTCAGTGATGTAGCTTAATCATGGGCTTAGTATAGCCAGAGGACTTAACTCTTGGAAATGACTGTGTTGGCCAAAACCATTGTCCAATAGTCACTCATCCCCTTCAAGTGACATGTTACTTACACTTTGTCTAAACCTGTCTTATAGTTTCCATCGAACAGTACTAGAACTAGAGCCCTGCAAAGTGTAGTTAATCCCTCCTCCAGTATTTGAGGTCAGCTGTTGTGTGCCTGCCCACCATAACTCCAAGTTTTCTCAGCTGAAATTTATCAGATAATTTTGATGCAGGTTACACAGATGAGAAGCCATTCTAGTTGTACTTTAGATACACTCAAGTCTGCATTATCAGATGTGGATGCTGGATATATTATGCAACATTTACCCTCCTTTCAGTGTTGCCATCTAGAAATGTGGTAAAGATACTATATATCCTGGATAGATTCAGCAACCTAAGCATTTACATATCAATCCAGCACAAGATTGTTAAGTGCCATTAAGTTAATTCTGACCCTATGTACAACAGAATGAAACACTGGCCGGTCCTTTGCCTTCCTCACAATTGTTCCTATGTTTGAGCCCATTATTGCAGCCACTGTGTTTATCCATCTCATTGAGGGTCTTCCTCTTTTTCACTGATCCTCTACTTAACCAAGCTTAGTGTCTACCCATGACCAGTCAAAAGTATGTAAGATGAAATCTTGTCATCCTTATTTCTAAGGAACACTCTGGTTGTACATCTTCCAAGGTAGATTTGGTTTGTTCTTCTGGCCCTCCATGGTACATTTGATATTCTTCACCAACATCATAACTCAAATGCAACAATTCTTTGGTCTTCCTTATTCATTGTCCAGATTTCATAGAAGGTGATTGAACATACCATGACTTGTGTGAGGCAAACCTTGGTCCTCAAAGTTACATCTTTGCCTTTTACCACTTTCAAAAGGTCTTTTGCTCAGATTGTTGTTAGGTGCTGTCAAGTCAGTTCCAACTCAGCAACCCTATGCACAACAGAACCAAACAATACCCAGTCCTGTGCCATCCTCACAATTGCTACGTTTGAACACATTGCTGCTGCCACTGTGACAATCCATTTTGTTGGGGTTCTCCCTCTTTTTTACTGACCCTTCACTTTACCAAGCATGATGTCCTTCTCCAGTTATTGGTCCCTCCTGATAACATGTCTGAAGTGTGAGAAATGAAGTCTTGCCATCCTGGCGTCTAAAGAGCATTCTGGCTGTACTTCTTCTAACACAGATTTACTTGCTTGAGCAGTTCCTGGTACTTTGAATATTCTTTTCCAACCCCATAACTCAAATGCATCAATTATTCTACAATCTTCCTTATTCGCTGTCCAACTTTCATATGCATATGAAGCCGTTGAAAATATTATGGCTTGAGTCAGGCCTACCTTAATCTTCAAACTGACATTTTTGTTCTTGAACACTTTAAAGAGGTCTTGTGCAACAGATTTGCCTAAAGCAATATGCATTTTGATTCCTTGACTGCTATTTCTATAAATGTTGATAGTGAATTCAAGCAAAATGAAGTTTTTGACAAATTTAATCTTTTCTCAATTTATCATGGTGTTATTTATCATCAGTGGTGATGTTTGCTTTCTTTATATTGAGGTGCAATCCATACTGAAGGCTGTGGGGTTTTTTTTTCTTTCTTTCTTTTTAAATGTTTTATTGTGTATTGAGTGATAGTTTGCATGGGGGAACATTAGTCTTACATTCATTCCATCCTATATTGTTTCATTGCCTTAGCTACCATCCCGTCCATGCATCATCCCCCAGCGGAAGGGTATACCTTGCATGCCCCCCCCTCCCGCCCCACGATCCTCAGCACACAGCCCCTTTCCCTCTCTGGGTTTCAACTCCCCAGGCACTCCATCTCTTCATGTTGTCCTCTCTGTCTTCATTTCAGGCCTCACTGCTTCCCTGGGTGTGTTTTTTTTATCTTCATCAGTAAGTATTTTAAGTACTCTTCACTTTCAGCAAGCAAGGTTATAGCATCTGCATATCGCAGGTTGTTAATGAGTGTTCCTCCAATCCTGATACCACGTTCTTCATATAATTCAGCTTCTAAGATTGTCTGCTCAGCATACAGATTGAATATGTATGGTGAAAGAATATAACCCTGGCATACAACTTTCCTGATTTTAAACCATTCAGTGTCCCCTTGTTCTGTTTAAATGACTGCCTCTTGGTCTTTGTACAGGTTCTTCTTGGGCACAATTAAGTGTTCTGGAATAACCATTCTTTGCAATGTTGTCCATAATTTGTCATGATCCACACAGTCAAAAGCCTTTGCATAGTCAATAAAGCATAGGTAAATATCCAAGATCCATCTGACATCAGTAATGGTATCTCTCCATCCATGTCCTTGTCTGAATTTGGATTGAACCTCTGGCAGTTCCCTGTCAATATACTGTTGCAGCCATTTTTTAGTTATCTTCAGCCAAATTTTACTTGCATATGATATTAATGATGTTTTTCAATATCATTGATATAGATGAATGAGTACTTCCAATGCTGCATCAGTTTGTAGAAAGATTTCGATTGATATTCTATCAATTTCTGGATCCTTGTTCTTTGCCAATGCCTTCAGTGCAACTTGAACTTCTTCCTTCAGTACAATTGGCTCTTGATCATATACTACTTCTTGAAATAGTTGAACATTGACTATTTATTTTTGGTTCCATGAATCTGTGTATTCCTTCCATCTTCTTTTGATGCTTTCTACATCATTCAATATTTTGCCCATAGTTTGCTCAGATTTGGCTCAATATAATATGTCGTTTGATTTCCTGACTGCTGCTCTCATAGGCATTGATTGTAGATCCAAGTAAAATGAAATCCTTGACAATTAAATTATTTTTTCCATTTATCATGATGTTCCTTTTTGGTCTTGTAGTGACAATTTTTTGTTATTTTTTATGTTGAGATGTAATCCATGTTGAAGGCTATAGTGTTTGATCTTCATCAGTAATTGCTTCAAGTCCTCTTCACTTTCAGAAAACAAAGTTGTGTCATCAGCATAACAGACTGTTAATGAATCTTTCTCCAGTCCTGATGCCACATTCTTCTTCATACAGCTCAGCTTCTTGATTTGTATGGTGAAAGGATACAACTCTGATGCACACCTTTTCTTATTTTAAGTCACACAGTATCCCTGTTTTCTGTTTGAACTACTGCTTGTTGGTCTATGTACAGGTTCCTCATGAGCACAATTAAATGCTCTGAAATTCCCATGATTTGCAATATTCTCCTTAATTTGTTAGAATCCATATAGTTTAATGCCTTTACATAGTCAATAAAATACAGGTAAACCTCTTTCTGGAATTCTATTCTCTGCTTTCAGCCAAGATATGGATCTTGATATCAGCAATATACCCTAATTTTATGTCCTTTTCTAAATCCAGCTTGAATTTTCTGGCAGTTCCCTGATGATGTGTTACTGCAAGCATTTTTTAGGTCTTTTTCAGCAAAATTTTGCTTGTGTGTGATATTAATGATATTGTATGAAAATTTTTACATTCTATTAGATCATCTTTCTTTGGAATATCCACAAATATGGATCTTTTCCAATTGCTTGACAATTTCTTGGTATAAGCAAGTGAGTGCTTCCAATGTTGCATCCATTTGTTGAAGCGTCTCAATTGGTTTTCTATCAGTTCCTGTCGTTGTTGTTGTTAAGTGCCATCAAGTCAGTTCTGACCCATAGCAACCCTATATAGGGTTTCTGAATTGCGGCTGGTGAACTTGAACCATGGACCTTGCGATTCAAACTGACTTTGCAGTCCAGTGCATTAACCCACAGTGCCACACCAGGACTCCATTCCTAGAATCTTCTTTTTCACCAATGCCTTTAGTGTAGCTTGAACAACTTCCTTTAGTATCATTTCTTTCTTTTTTTTTTAAAACTTTTTATCATGAATTGAGTGACGGTTTACAGACAAGATCATCAGCTTTACATTCAACAAATCATATACTTTGCTCATCTCAATAATTACAATCCCCTTCATGCAACAACACTTATCCACCTTCCTCCCTGGGGTTCCTTATTTGCATTTCACCCACCTTCTCATCCTTTCTCAACTTAGTCCTTAGGAATACGTTGCTCTTTTGAATTTGAATGATTGACCATTGGTTTCTGATGTTGAATTGAAATGATTGATGTGGATTAATTCTTTTTGGTATAGTGACTGTGTATTCCTTTAATTTTCTTTTGATGTTTTTTGAGTCATTCACTATTTTGCCCATTGTTGTTATTGTTAGGTGCCATTGAGTCACTTCCAACTTATAGTGGTCCTATGTATAGCAGAACAAAATACTGCCCAGTCCTGCACCATCCTCAAAATTGTTGTTTTGTTTGGGCCCATTTTTTGCTTTCACTGTGTCCATTCATCTCATTGAGGGTCTTCCTCTTTTTCATTGACCCTCCATTTTACCAAGCATGATGTCCTTCTCCAGGGACTGGTCCATCTTTATAATATATCCGAAGTATGAGAGACAAAGTCTTGACATCCTCATTTTGAAGGAGCATCCTGACTGTACTTCTTTCAAGACAGGTTTGTTGTTTTTTTCTGGCAATTCATGGTACTTTCAATATGCTTCTCCAATGCCATAATTCAAATACATGGTTTCTTCTACGATCTTCCTTATTCATTGTGCAACTATCACATGCATATGAGATTATTGAGTATACCATGGCTTGGATCAGGTTCACCTTCATCCTCAAAATGACATCTTTTCTCTTTAATACTTTAAAGAGGTCTTTTACAGCAGATTTGCCTAATGCAATTCAGTTCAAACCCACCAGCTGCTCCTTGGAAACTCTATATAGGATCCCTATGAGTTGGAACCAACTGGATGGCACTTAACAACAGCACAGACTGAATAAGTATGGTAAAAGGATACAACCCTGATGTATATTGTTCCTGATTTTGAATCATTCAGTATCCTCTTGTTCTGTTTGAATGACTGCCTCTTAGTCTATGTACAGGTTCCTCATGAGGACAATTACGTGTTCTGGAATACTCATTCATCTCAATGTTATCCAGAGTTTGTTATGGTTCACACAGGTGAATGCCTTTGCATAGTCAATAAAGCAAGAGTAAACATCTTTCTGGTGTTCTCTGCTTTCAGGTAAGATCCAACGGATGTCTGTAATGATATCCCTTGTTCTACATCCTCTTCTGAATCCAGCTTGAATTTCTGGCAGTTCACTGTGTATGTACTGCTGCAACATTTTAATAATTACCTTCAGCAAAATTTAATTTGCATGTGATATTATTCATATTGTCTAATGATTTCCAAATTTTGTTGGATCATCTTTCTTTGAAATGGGCACAAATATGGATATCTTCCAATCAGATGGCCATGTAACTGCCTTCCAAATCTCTTAGCATAGACAAGTGAGCGCCTCCAGTGCTGCCTCAGTTTGTTGAAATACTTCAATTTGTATTCCATCATTTCCTAGAGTCTTGTTTTATGCCAATGCCTTCAATGCACCTTGGACTTCTTCCTTCAATACCATTGGTTCTTGATCATATATTACCTCTTGAATGATTGAACATTGACCAATTCTTTTTGGTATAATGGTTCTGTGTATTCCTTCCGTTTTCTTTTGATGCTTCCTGAGTCATTTAATATTTTCCCCACATTGTTGTTGTTGTGAAGTGCCATTGAGTCTGTTCTGATTCACAGCAACCCTGTATAGAGTTTTTGAGGAACCACCGATGAGTTTGAACCACTGACCTTGCAGTTCAAATTGACCTTGCAGTCCAGTGCATTATCCTGCAGCACCACACCAGGACTTTTTCGAATCCTTCATGTCTGGCCAGCAGTCGTTTGTCAATCAGTCTCTTTCTTTAACCACCCCTTCTCAATTTCTCTTCCCAGTAGATATTCAATTCACGTCTCTAGCCTTTCCACTGAAGCTCAGGGTTCCAAAATTGTCCTCTGTGACTGTTTTATTTGGTCTACCAAATCTTTGTGGTAGATGGTCTGTATAATGTGTTTGCTTAGTCTGCCATCTTGCTGTAAGGTCTCCTAATTTAATTATGGATGACTTCCATTTTTCTTAGATTCATACTTCGTGCATTCCAACCTGAGAGGGTAATCTTCTGGCACAATATTAATGTTCTGCTGCTATTCATAAGGTTTACAAAGGCTAACCCTTCAGAAATGGTCTGCCTCTCCTTCTTCATACTCTGTATAAATCTGGAAGCTCTGTTGAAACCTATCCACATGGGTGACCCTGCTAGTATTTTAAATATTGGTGGCAAAGCTTCCAGCATCACAGCTACATACAATCCCCCACAGAATGAAAAACTGACAGATGGGTAGTGTATCTTGCCCATAAAATCCTTCAATATTGCAATTTGAGGCTTCAAGTTTTTCTTCAGCTTCTACATGTTGAGAAATGCTGAGTGTTCTTGTGTTTTGGCTTTGTCACTGTAGGTCTTTGCATGTATGATCATAATACTTTATCTTCTCGAGCTGCCTTTTGAAATCTTCTGTTCAGTTCTTTTCACTTCTTCCATTGTTTAGCTACTCTACATTCAAGAATAAGTTTAAAAAAAAAAAAAAGAGTAAGTTTCAGAGTCTCTTCTGACACCATTTTGGTCTTTTCCTTCCTGTATTTTTAATAACCTTTTTCTTTCTTCATGCATGATGAGGTCCTTGATGTCATCCCACAACTCATCTGATCTTTTCTTATTAATGATAAATGAGTATAGAGAATAGAAAAACAATAGAATCAGTGAAACCAAAAGTTGATTCTTTGAAAAAACCTTAATATGAACTGACAAGGATAAAAAGAGAAGATACCAGCTATGATTAGAAATAAGAGTAAAGACACTATTATTGACATTTGTTGTTGTTGGGAACCACTGAGTCTGTTCTGACTCATAGCAATCCTGTGTAGAGTTTCTGAGGCTGTAAATTTTTATGGAATCAGAAAGCCTCATCTTTCTCCCTTGGAGTGGTTTGTGGATTCGAACTGCTGACCTCATGGTTAGCAAACCAATACTTAGCCTACTATGCCACTAGCACCCCTTACTACTAACCTTATAGATATAAAAAGGATTATGAGAAAATACTATGAAAACATTATACTTACAAACCTAAAAGAATTGGAAACCTCCTAGAAACACACAAAACACCTAAATCGTCTCAAGAAGAAATAGAAAACCTCAAGAGAAGAAACTGAAATGAAATTATAAGCATATTTCAGAGATATTGCAGGTTTGGTTCTAAACCATCACAATAAAGCAAAAATTATAATAAAGCAAGCCATAAAAATGTTTTGTTTCCCAAGTACATATAAAACTTGTGTTTACACTATGTGAACTGCAAGGTCAGCAGTTCAAGCTCACCAGCCACTCAATGGAAACCCTATACAGGGTCGCTATGGGTCAGGACTGACTCGATAGCACTTAACAACAACAACATAGTCTTTTAAGCATGCAATAGCATTACGAAAAATTTGAAATACTGTGAGGATTATCAAAATGTGACATAGAAACATGAAGTAAACACATGCTGTTTCAAAAATGTCACTGATAGACTTGTTCAATGCAGGATTACAAGAAGTTTTCAATTTGTATAAAACAGCAACAAAAGATAACCCACGTAATACTTGAAAAGCGCAATAAAGTACAGTAAAACAAGGGACACCTATAGTAAAAAATGTTCCAGAAAAGAAAATACCTTATCCAGATGGTTTCACTGTGGAATTCTATCAGCCATGAAAAGATTGAATACCAACCCATCTCAAACTATCAAAAATAGAAAAGGAAGGAGTACTTTCTGACTCATTTTATGAGCGCAACATCACTCTAATACCAAAGCTAGATGGAGACACTACAAGAAAATAAAACTATAGACCAATATCCCTCGTGAATATAGTTATAAAAATTCTCAACTGGAGGGGAACAAACAAGATGTTGGATCGGGTAGAAGTGCAGTGAGGAGCTCCGCCAGCAATAACACAGAATATCTGACCAAGCAGGATCAGGGGATGGTCCCAGAACTCTGAACCACATATAAAGGAATATTTAGAAGGTTGGAAGGCTTACAACTGAGGGAAATTTGTGGCAGAAGCAAGAAATCCATTGCTTTCTAATTTGAGACACGCAGCTGCTCGAGGAGCCGCCATCTTGGGTGAGACCAAGCTGGGAAAGGATTGGAGCAGCCACAGACGCCTGGCAGAACCACAGAGATAAAGATGTGGACATTCTTTTCTTTTGGTAGCTGTACATTGGTCCATTGCATTCTGTGCACCTCCATTTGAAAGATTATAGGGGTGCCTGAGCTAGTGGGCACCCCAGCCCCACACTCAGAGGGTTCTACTACGCATGCTCACAGAACTCCTTGAATTTTAAAGAGACAGTTTCCAATTAAAACCAAATGGCCACAGTAGGCCCTGAACTGTTTACAACTAGAAAAAATGCCTGAACGGGGATTGTGGAGTGGGACAAGCAGACAAAAAAGGAAATAAGCCAAAAATTAAATCCTAAGTTACGTCAAAACGACCAACATTGGCATCTTGAAATTTCTCAAGAAGAAGAGTGAAAAGGGAAGCCCATTGCCTGATCACATCTACCTGGAGGCGATCAGAAAGCATAAAAAATACATACCCATCTGAGTATTAAGGCCACAGATAACCCTTGAAGATACCCAAAAAACAGAAGCAGACGACCATATCTGCACATGTCCAGAAATGAGATAAAGTG
>NW_006408907.1:969672-974073 GCF_000296735.1 Chrysochloris asiatica
ACTGTCACAATTGTAAAGGTAGAAGTTTTGTAACAAAAAAGGGGAGTGGTTAATCTTACAATCCAGAAACAGAGGACCCTAGGACCATCAAGAGAGGAACACACAGGCAGAGTGCGGGACCTTACCCAGAGAAGCAGCAGCGCCAGAGATGGGGGAATGGAGGGGGGAGTGGCTGAGGACTCTAGATTCATCAACTAAAAAGAGAAGGACTAAGAGCTGGTGGCCAGAAGCAGACTTGTAGAATGTGCCCTTTGGATATGTAAATTATTATATATGCCTGAGTGGGTTTTTTTTTGTTTGTATTTTTTAAAAAGCTAAAGTGGATAGAGAGAAATACTGTTAACTGATGGTACATGGAGGGGATTATAATCAATGTAATGAAACAAGGTATGTGATTTGTTGAATGTAAAACTGATGATATGCCCTGTAAACTTTCACTCAATCCACAATAAAAACCTTAAAAAAAAAATAAAAATCTCAACTAGAGAATGAAAAATGGTGTACCTTCTATGGAAAACAGTTTGAAAGTTCCTCAAAAGGTGAACCATATATAATATATACCATATAACCCAGCAATCTCAACTCAAGAGACCTCAAACAGATGCTTGTACACTCATGTTCACTGCATTATTCACAAGAGCCAAAAGATGGAAACAGCCCAAGTACCCATCAACAGATTAACTGTTGTTGTCAGAGCCTTCAAGTCAGTTCCAACTCATAGTGGCCCTGTATAGGGTTTCCAAGAAGTGGCTGGTGTGTTTGAACCACCGACCTTGTGGTTCAAGATGACCTTGCAGTCTAGCATATTAACCCTCAGTGCCACACCTGGACTCCCAACAGATCTATGGATAAACAAAATGTGATATGCATGTTCAATGGAATATTGCTATTACTGTGTGCCCCCAAGTTGATTCTGACTCATAGTGACCCCCTAGGACAAAAATGGAACTGCTCTACAGGGTTTCCTAGGCTGTACATCTTTATGAAAGCAGATTACCAGGTGTTTTCTCCCATGAAGTGGCTAGTGGGTTCACAGCAACAACTTTCTGGTTAGGAGCTAAACTCTAAACCAGTGTGCCATCAGGGATCCTTCATGATATATTACTCATTGATACTGTTTTATACATGCAGTTCCTAGTGTAGGAACATCTGACTTAAGGAAAATTCTACTTGCTCTTTAAAGTTATGTAAATTTGCCTTCCGTTTGAAATGATGGACCCAATCCCTACTCAAAACAAATTCTTCATCACAATCACCTTCACTTGCTGCACATGTAGCTTTTAAATCTTTGAAAAGGCTTTGGGCCTTTTCTTGCACTAAGGTAAGGCTAAACAGGAACTGTATCCACCTGTTCTGACTTACCTACAAATTTCACTGAAAGACTTACTTAGACTTAAGACACACTTAGAAATGGATTTCATTTGTAACCTGGGGACTGCCTGTATTCCTAGTGTTTGAAACAAGATTAAGTCCACAATTAGTGTTTAATTACAAAATAGTGTTTGATTGCTCAGCACACATGGAATATCAACAGAGTTCTGCATTAAAAATCAAAATATAGGCCCCATGGAATTTGAAACTTTTTGACAGACTGTGAAGGGTAAGGTGGGAGTCCTGGTGTGGCGTTATATGGTAAGCACTCTACCTCTATCACAAAGTCGGTTTGAACGGTAAGGTTTGCAGTATGAACTCACCAACTGCTCCTTGGAAACCCTATACAGGGTTGAGATGGGTCAGAACCAACTCAACAGCACTTAACGATATCCTTTCATCTTCGGAGTCCTGGTGTGGTGTTGTGGGCTAATGCATCAGACTGCAAAGTAATTTGAACTGCAAGGTCTGTGGTTCAAGCTCACCAGCTGCTCCTTGGAAACCCTATACAGGGTTGTTGTGGGTCAGAATCGACTCGACGGCACTTAACAACAACAACAATTACTTATTGGAGCGTGGTGTAGCACTGTGGGTTAATGCACTGGATTGCAAAGTCGGTTTGAGTTGCAAGGTCGGTGGTTCAAGCTCACCAGCTGCTCCTCATAGTGTTGCTATGAGTTGGAACCGACTTAACGACATGTTAAAACTACAACAATTACTTCTTATAGCCCTTCCAGCTAAACTTCTCCATCCTGTAAAGTATTGTAAATCCTAGCCTCTAACCTGTGATGCCTGTGATTATGGATCCATTTTGAAGTGGATTGAGGCAGGATTAAGGTGGAACTAAGGAGTAAGGACTATGGTAGAACTAAGGATTAAGGATGTCACCACCTTAATTAAAGTAGACTCAAGGCACCACTCTTAGTTTCCCTTGGGGGCATGATCTGACTCCAATTTCTAGGATTGCTTTGGAAAAGCTCTATCTCTTGCCCAGGACTTTGCATCTGGCTCATTATTCTGACCTCTAGTTCATGAGACTTTTGGCCCATCACCTGACCTGATTTGCCAGCTCCTGCAGTTTCATACTGATTTGTGTTCCTCCGCTCCTGAGACTATGTCGCTGAGAAGTTTCATGGAGACTGATCCATGAACTATATATTTGGAACTTGTCAGCCTCCACAATTGCATGAGCCTTTGACAGTTGTGAGTTTTGTGAGACATTGGAGCATGTTGCAAAACCCTGGAATGTGAGAGAAAGGAAGTATTAAGGATGATGGAGTGATATAATATGTTGGGAAAGTAAGACAGTTTGAGTATCTTTAACCTCCAACTCATAGGGACCAGCCTTGTACTGATCTTTTAAAGTAAATTATTCATGCAGTTGGTGGCAGAATGGTGGGGCCCCTTTGCAATGCCCCTGACTCACGGTAGTATGTAGTTTTTGAGAAAGGGAGAGAAACAGGAGAACGAGGTACCTTTGGTTTCTGGATGGGATTTTTAAAAAAATCACCCATAGATTAAAACAGCTGGGATGTTACAATCACTTGCCCGAGGCAAAAGCTATTCATGGAATATAGAATTGGCAAATAGTAAGTCCTGATGAATTAGCTAGTTGGATAGGTATGGAAACACACAGTGATAAGGAAAGAGGGAGACATACAATTCCTTGGTTTTTGTTATCAGTATCACAAAGAAAAAGAATGTATGGGCTGATTGTAGCACTGAACCAAGCCCAGATCCAGTTCAATCAGAACTTTGACCTGACTTGGAAGGAATAAATTGAGTTAGTATTACAGGAAGTACCCCTACAACTACTGGTCATTAAGAAGGTAGTCCAAGAAGGGAATGGGGAAAACCAAGAAATTATTGAAACCAGGAGGTATGGTGTAAAGGAATTGCTTCCGTTTGCAGATTCAATTGTGAATCTACAATATTGAAACCAGGAGGTATATATAGTGTAAGGGAATTGCTTCAGTTTGTATACTGGTGAACAGAAGGCAGGTTTGCAGAATTGCCGGGGGGTCCTGTGTCGGGGTCCCGCCTCAACAAAGGATCACCTCGGCAAACACGGGGTTTAACGGAAGTGAGATGTCTAGTAGGCGAAAGAAAAGAGACAGAAAAGACAAAGATTGATGTAAGCTGACAGGCAAGCTAGCACATCAAGCTAGCAGAGCCCCAGTCTTTTATTGTCAGAAGAAGGAAATTGACACAAAAGAAAAGAATGACAAAAATGTTGATTATTCACTTAGGACAGGATACGAGATCATTCATGTGATACAGAACATGATGATTCACAGATTTATCCTTAACATATTTTTGCGTACATCATGATTTACCTAATAACCTAAAATTCTTATTTCTGTAAAAAAGTTCAAGCAAGCAATTATAGATTATATATTAACTTCTAGGTCTGTGTAACCTAGGGCAGCAACTTGCAGTTTCTCAAAGGTGTTTAACATATTTTTAACACTTAATCACAAGTGGGTGAAGGTGGGAGACGTTATAGTTTTCACCAAAGACTAAGCTGTATTTTCTAAAGAAACTTAAACTGCTTCTGTGTCTTTTGCAGGCAAAAAATACATGCTTTTGTTAGTGAACAAGATTTCAGATACCTAACTTCCATTGTTAAACTAATGATTCCTTTCTCCTTGCTTCTACAATTATATGGAAGGTGAAAAACAGGTTTTGACTTTTCTAAGAAGGTGCATTTTCACTTTTACATACTTTTAACTCCGTTCTGGTTTCCATATCTAGATATGACAATGTTCATTGCTATTATATTCCCAATATACCTTTGGGGGGAAGAGGAGCATCTGGATTAAGTTGATTATACCCGGAGGTGGTTTGGGGGTGCATCAAATTATCACATACAGCAAGATTCCCATGAAAAACATCAAGAGCATAACCAACATACACAGGGGTGTTTCCGGGGGGTAACTACTAGTTTCAGTGTGATTATTGTACATGGACATTAACAGCTCACGTATTTGTTTAACTGAATAATTGGTTAGAAAACAATTGTTACATATT
>NW_006408907.1:981068-982895 GCF_000296735.1 Chrysochloris asiatica
ATTGCAATGATTACAATACCCTCCATGCACCATCAGTTTACAGTATTTCCCTTAATTTCCTTTTTTTTTAATGTACACAAAAACATGCAGGAATATATAATCATTTAAATAATCATAGTGCACACTTTACAAACTTGCCTCCTGCCTGCCAGTACACAGTCTTTCTCTTTCCATGAGTCTAGAGTTCTCAGCTGCTCTATCTGTCTATGCCATTGCTTCTATCTCTGCTATGATCTCTGGTGTCGCTGCTTTTCTGGTTAAGATCCTATGTTCCGCTCATTCTCTTCCCTCCTGATGGTCCTAGGGTCCTCTGTTAGTGGAATGTAAGATTAGCTACTGTCCCCTTTTTGCTCCACACCTTCTACATTTACAGTTGTGATAATCACAATTAGTCATGATAACAATTACTCACTATTGAATCAAAAGAATCCTATCCCCATCTCTTTTCACCAGACCCATCTAGACAAGAACTAAACTATTCAGTGGGGATTCTACCTTCCCCCACTTGCTCTAAAACTAAACGCCCTCTTGAAAACTTATAAACCAGCCACTTTGTGCCTTTATATGGTGGTAGTGGTGTGTCATGGATAGCTTCCCCCACCCCCCCATTTTAGGTAGCCAATGTCTAAGTCACCCATCCCTATCAGCCATGTGTACTAAGGGGATAGGTTTGATCTTTGATGTGAAGACTCCTTCCCTCTTGGTTGATATTTTGAGCAACTACATCCATAAGCAAAGGTCAAGTTCATCAAATTGTAAAAATTTATTTTTGCTTCCTGTATCAAACTTCTTTATCTTCCTCTAATTGAGTTCTAATCATCAAGCCACCCAAGCTATGGTAAATGGGTGATATTTGCAATTTTGGTCATTCTTGCACACCTCCCCCCACCTTTCATATCAGCTGGATGCTTCTCTCTTAGATCCAGCCCTCAGTGGCTAGGTCAATGTCCATAGGCTCAGGAGTTCCCAAGTCAGGGACATAATTCTTATTTAAAATAATATTTAAAAAATAACAACAAGGAATAGCTTGAAGTAGCTTAGTTACCCTGAAACTTACAAAGAGAAGAGAAGGGAGAAGAATAGAATATCAACCTTTGGTTAATCTTGATATGATTGATGGAACTCTGCTCTCCCTCTTTTACTGAGATCAACTGATATCAAGACACAAAGTGTTCTATGGCCCTCCATCTACTTACAACCAAGATACCTTTTGAAATTTAATTTAAGCAAATCTGCTTGTGAAAAAGAAAGAAAAGATTAACAATTTGGGATGGAAAAAAACATGCTACCAAGATTAATTTTGATTCAGGATTTTTTTTTTTTTAATGTTTTTCAAACCTTTATCCCAATATACCATGACACACCCCAGTTAGGAATTAGCTGATCTTGCGGTTTTTAAGTTACACATTCAAGGGCAAAAAAACTACCTTATCTGGAACCGGGTCCAGTCAGTTCTCCACCTTTGCACATATGGGGCAACATTGTCCCTCATATGACTCCAATACAATCATTCACTGGAAGAACTCCTACTTTATGATGCACCCTCACACCCAAAACCATTTCAGAAGTGAGGAGTCTGTTCGTCTATTTGTTGGAATGTCTGACCCAGAATTACTTGGCAACCAGATCCCCAATTTGGGCAGGGAAGGGAAATTCCTCCTAAACCCAAGATTGTTGTTGTTATTGTTGTCAGGTGCCATCGAGTCAGAACCGACTCATAGTGACCCCATGCACAACAGAATGAAACAATGTCCGATCCTGGGCCAACCTCACTACGGCTGCCACACTTGATGCCATCAATGATGCCACCTGGCTGATCCATCTCGT
>NW_006408907.1:982995-990608 GCF_000296735.1 Chrysochloris asiatica
CCAAAGCCTATGAACCCGGGACTTCAGGGAGTTACTTCCCTGGCCCTCGGGGTCCATGGCCCGTAAGCCTGAGGAGGGCTCAAAGACTGGATTTTCGTCCATGTTATCCTTGTGCCTCAACTTCTCAGTTATGATTACGTATGCTGCGGCCGCCAGCACAGAATGTACTCTTTGGTTGTTTAAATGATTATATATTCTGGGGTGTTTTGGTGTACATAAAATATTAATAATAATAGTAAAAACTCAGAGGGAATAGAAGCAAATACTGTTAAATGATGATGCATGGAGAGGATTGTGATCCCTGCAATGAAACAAAATATGATAGGCTGAGTGCAAAACCATTGTTTTCCCATGTAAACTATCACCCAACTCACAATAAAACCTTTTAAAAAAAACAAGTAAAATAAAATAAAACAAGAATATCATACAGGAAGAAAGCAAAAGGACATTAAGAAGATTAGAAAGAATGACAAGACCAAAATGGATTTCAGAAGACACTCTGAAACTTGATCTCTAGTATAGAGATGCTAAAGCAAATGGAAGAAGTGAGGCGGTACAAGAGCTAAGCAGAAAGTTTCAAAGGTCAGCTTGACAAGAGAAATATGCAGAGACCTGGACCTGGAGTAGAACATCCAAAGGGAAGACCATTCTCAGCATTTCTCAAACTGAGAGAACTGAAGAAGCAATTCAAGCCTCAACTTGCAGTATCGAAGGATTCTATTGGCAAATTATTGAATGATGCAGAAAGCATCAAAAGAAGATGGAAGGAATAAACAGAATAACAAAAAGAATGGTTGATGTTCACTCATTGCAAGAGGTAACATAGGATCAAGAGCCAATGATACTGAAGGAAGAAATCCAAGGTGCATTGAAGGCATTGCTAAAGAACAAGGCACCGGGAGTAGATGGAATACAAATTGAAATCGTTCAACAATCTGATCTATGCTGCTCATCTATGCCAAGAAATTTGCAAGACCTGGCCCATTGACTGGAAGAGATCCGTATTTGTGCCCATTCCAAAGAGAGGTAACCCAATGGAATGCAGATATCATCAGACAATATCATTGATACCTCATGTAAGTAAAGATTTACTAAAGATAATCCAAAAATAGCTCCAACCATACATTGACAGAGAACTTCCAGAGACTCAAGCCGGATTTAGAAGAGGACGTGGAATTGTTGTCAGATGGATCTTGGCTGAAAGCAGAGAATATCAGGAAAATGTTTACCTGTGCTTTATTGACTATGCAAACGCTTTCAGTTGTGTGGATCATGACAAGCTATGGACAACATTGTGAAGAATGAGTATTCCAGAACATTTCATTGTGCTCATGAGGAACCTGTACATAGACCAAGAGGCAGTTGCTCCAACAGAATAAAGGAACATCAAGTGGTTTAAAATTGGGAAAGGTATGAGCAAGGTTTGTATTCTTTCACCATACTTATTCAATCTCTATGCTGAACAAATTATTCTAGAAGATGAATTATTTGAAGAAAAACATGGCATCAGGATTGGAGGAAGACTCATTAACAAGTCGTGATATGCAGATGATACAACCTTGCTTGCTGAAAGTGAAGAGGACTTAAAATACTTACTAATGAAGATCAAAGACCACAGTCTTCGGTATGTGTTGCATCTCATTGTAACGAAAACAAAAATCCTCACCACTAGACCAATAAACAACATCCATATAAATGGAGAAAAGATTGAAGTTGTCAAAGACTTCATTTTGCTCAGATCAACCATTAATACTCATGGAAGCAGCAGACAAGAAGTCACATGACATATTGCATTAGGCAAATCTGCTGCACAAGACGTTTTTAAAGTGTTGAAGAGCAAAGATGTCAGTTTGAGAACTGAGGTGCGCCTGACCCAAGCCATGGTATTTTCAATAACCTCATATGCATGTGAAAGCTGGACACTGAATAAGGAAGACAGTAGAAGAGTTGATGCATTTCACTTATGGCTTTGGAGGAGCATATTGAAAGTACCATGGACTGCAAAAAGAACAAACAGATCTGTGTTAGAGGAAGTACAGACAGAATGCTCCTTGGAAGCCAGGATGGCCAGACTGAGTCTCTCTTACATCAGACATATCATCAGTAATGACCAGTCACTGGAGAAGGATATCTGTTTGGTAATGTGCAGAGTCTGATAAAAAGAGGACGACCTCCAACAAGATGGATTGGCACAGTGGCAGCAACAGTGGGCTCAGGTGTAGCAATGATTGTGAGGTTGGCTTTGGACCGGGCGGTGTTTAGTTTTGTTGTACATAGGGTTGCTATGAGTCTGTCCTGACTCAATGGCACCTAACAACAACAACAACTTCTATTGATTGTGGATCTAAGTGAAATGAAATTCTTGACAACTTCAATCTTTTCTCTGTTCAATTTCCTGATGCTTACTGGATCAGTTGTGATATTCTCTAAGTTGAATTTATCAGAAGTCAGGAAGGGTAAAGTCAAGCTGATTTTTGGAGGGCTTGACCAGATGAGGTGTACACCTGCAGCAAAGTTGAGCGACGGGTGCCTGAATGATCTCAGCCTGCAAGGAGTTTGTAAGGAAGGGCAAGTATTCCTCCAGATGTTAGATGTGTGAAAAGATCTCACGGTACAATGGACAGAGGGTGGACTATTGGTGAAATTAATTCCTTTATGTGGCCATTTGCCTTGTTTCTTTGGAAAAATAGCTTGCGGCTGGGGATCTGGAGTTCGGGAAGCCGGGGAGTTGGACCATATCCACCTGGAGGACATTAGCATCTGGAGGTTCTAGCCTGGATGCAGTTGAGAGTGGCTGTGCTGTGTGTGAGAAGGAGCAGTGTGATGGCACTGTAGGATTTGGAGGAAGTCCTGATGAATTTGGAGAAACCACATTGGATGCCATGATCATGGATGGCACTACTATGGATGTAGGAGCAGTTGGAGCTCTTAGACGAATTAAAAACGCTATTGGTGTGGCTCAAAAAGTACTGGAATACACAACACACACACTTTTAGTAGGAGAGTCAGCCACTAAATTTGCAGAAAGCATGGGATTTATCAATGAAGATTTATCTACCAATACTTCTCAAGCTCTTCATTCAGCTTGCCTTGCTCGAAATTGCCAGCCAAATTATTTGAGGGACGTTATACCAGATTCTTCAAAATACTGTAGACCCTACAAACCCAAAACACACAGCATCTTAAAACAAGATGACCCTACCTATCAAGAAAAAGGAGATAATTACGGTCATGATACTATTGGCATGGTTGTAATCCATAAAACAGGACACACTGCTGCTGGCACATCTACAAATGGTATAAAATTCGAAATACCTGGCCGTATAGGAGATTCGCCAATACCTGGATCTGGAGCTTATGCTGATGATACCGCAGGAGCAGCTGCAGCCACTGGGGATGGTGATATATTGATGCACTTCCTACCAAGCTACCAAGCCGTTGAATATATGAGAAGTGGAGAAGATCCAACCATAGCTTGCCAAAAAGTTATTTTAAGAATTCAGAAGCGTTTTCCAAATTTCTTTGGGGCTGTTATATGTGCCAATGTGACTGGAAGTTATGGTGCTGCTTGCAATAAACTTCCAACATTCACTCAATTTAGTTTCATGGTTTTTAATTCTCTAAAACATCAGCCAAGTGAGGAAAAAGTAGACTGCATCTAATCCATCTTTTCTGTCAGCATCTGTATTATAAGAAGAAGGAAACAAAGGTTGAAATTTTACTCATTATATAATGTGCCTCATTTACTCCGAATTCCTGTTGTAACATAAGCACAAAAGTAAACTTATGCACTTTCACCTTCTGGAACTGAAATATATTACCTGTTTTTACTTAAGCTATTCAATGACCCCTAAAACATTAATTTGAATAATTGTGTGTATTTTGTACTTAATTAAATTGTAAGTGATACTTGAAAAAAAAAAAAGAAAGAAAGAAAAATAGCTTGCGAGATTTCCTCCTAAGCCCCAATTACCTTTGTCCTAGTTTTCTACCCCACAGGATTTGATGCTTTTGTCCAGGTTGATTGACATTTTCTGGGCAAGCTGTATGCAACCTGTCATTTGATACTGATCATCTGGCTCTCAAATGCAGCTTACTCTGAGATGGGCATGTACCTTGCAGGTATTGGTCATCAGAGTATTGCATACAGTGAATTATTTTATATGGTTTGTGACTCCCACTATATGGTTTGCTCAAACTATGCAAATAAGGTTCTTTCAGATGCAGTGAAACCTCTAGGTGGATCCCTCTGGGCTTAGGCTCCATATGAAAAACACTGAATTGCAAACTGCACAGTCTGCCGTTTGAGCTTTTCTACTGATCCATGAGAGAAATATAAGGCTTTCTGCTACCGTGAAGATTTAAAGCCTTTGAAACCCTATACAGGGTTGTTATGAATTGGAACAAACTGAACAGCACTTAACAACAACAAGGCTTAAAGGGGCCAATTTCAGAGGCAGAAAGTAAAACTCACTAGTATCAAGAATAAGAGCCAGAAGCAGAGTATGTCCTTTGTACCCATGGTCACTACACTGAGAACCTCCCAGACCTTTATAGGTGAGATCAGTAACACTGTATGTTGAGAGACAGCAGGAACCAGAAGAGTGGTGTGAAATGGTATAGTGGGATTGCTGGAGTATTTAGCAGAAGGCTTGTTCATGGAGTGATGTGCTTCTGTACACTTGTTGATGGAGCTAGGCTTACTGATCCACAGAATGTTCCAGCTGAGAGCCTGTGGGCAGGTAATCTCCTGGTAGAGTGGGGTGCAACTAGGGATGTTGGCAAAGCTAAGTCTGCTGACCTATGGAGCAGGAAAGCTGCGCATCTTTGGGCAGAAGATTTTCCTGGCAGAGTGGGGAGCCTTCAGGCACTTGTTAGCAGAGCACAGTTGGCTGACCCATGCAATAACAGGAGGATTTCTTGAGGAGCAGGAAATGAGCTTTATCACATGTGCCCATGCAAAGCACAGGTCAGGGCTTACAGGAGCCTGCTCTGAGGGGACCTGGAAGAGACCTTTCCTCAGGGGACATGCACAACAGAGAGGAGAGCCTGCATGCTTGCATGTCCAACAGGAGGTGAGAAAACTCTGAACTCTGAAGAAGGGAGGGATGTGCTCTCCATTTCAGGGGAATCTTCCAGACTGCATGCATGCTTCCTCATCATGGTCCTGAGTTGTAGCCTGTTGATTGTGATCCTAAGTTGTATCTGTTACTTCCCTAGTAAACCTCATAATTGTGATTATGATCTGGGAGTTCTGTGTGGCCACTGCAACCAATTATTGAGACATGCAGAGAAGAAGAGAGTGTGTTGGGAGGGGCGACTGGTGTCAGAATTAGTAAAACAGTTGGAGGGGTGAAGGTATAGCTGACCTCCACTTCATAAGAAGTCTGATGCTGATCTTAAAGATTATCTTCCCTCTTCTGAAACTAGACAAAGAAAGCTGATGCTATGGAAATTTCACAATTGTGCAAATTAAGTCACAATAGTCCACTATGCAAATGAAGTGTCTGTGGTCCCCCATGTAAATGAGATGCATGTACCCTACCAAGAGGGGATTATTCCATTTCCGGCTGCCTTTGAAAGGGCAATGTCTTGAAAGTGAGGAGTATTTGTGTATATGTGCACCCAGCCTCCACCAAAGTTTTTCAGACAGAAAGAAGCAGGAAGAGAAACAGCATAAGGAAGAGAAAAGAAGCAGCGAGAGAGAGGAGAAAAGGGACCTCCTAAAAGAGCTGTAACACTAAAGACAGCGAGAGGCGCAAAAGGAGTCTAGTGACAGAATTAGTGAAGATAGACCACAGGGCATATCCTCAGGGGGATGAGAGGAGCCTGTCATTAGGGGGCCGAGTGGAATCTGTTCTCAGGAGGCTGTGAAGAAGGTCTGAGAAGAGCCCTCCAAGTCCAAAAGAAACTGAGAGAGCTGCACTGAAAAAGGGACACTTGCCTACATGCTTCGTGATGCTGATCCTGAGTTGCAGGCTGTGGATCTTCATCCTGGGAATTTGTTATTCGCAAGTATGGCAGTAGCTAGTATATTGGCATTTTTTTGTGCTGGTTCCCTGAGCCACAACTTACAAAGTGCAACATAAAGAGGGTCAGATGACACCTGCATGCACAGTGGGGAGCAGTACAGGAGGCAATTATTAAGGTTTATGTCAAGTTCACTGGCCTAGGATTCTTTGTGGTTTGACAGTTGAGACGTAGTTATCCCCATAATGAGATCTAGTATAATGCAATTGACTCTATGGTGATGGCTGCTATGATCAGCCAATCAATTGAAAGGATATTTCCTTGGGCTTGTGACCTGATTCCAATATGTTAGACACTCAGGAAAGGCTGGCTTGCTCTCTGCTAGGTCTGGATCTTGCATCTGACTCATCCTCTGACTTCAGGTTCTTTGAACTTGAGCATGCTCTATTACCTGCCTGATTGCCTGCTGCCTGCTTGTCTTGGTTCACATCATCCAGACTTGGGACTCTCCCACTTCTACAACTGCATGATCCATTTCCTTGATATAAACTTCTCTTCGTGTACACACCTGTTTCACTTTTTTGCTTCTCTAGAGAACCCAACCTAAAACATTTTGTACGGGAAGTGTTTCAGGAGAAATAAAATCATAAGTATGGCTTTTCGAAATTTGTTCTCCAATCTGACTAGTTTTAATGGCACTGATTACTATGCTTCTATTAGTAAAGAGGACGCTGCTAATTTTTGGCGTGTGGTGGCAAAGTTAATATGAAAAATATCACCACCTGTAGATCAAGCATTACTAACAAGCATGACTCTGGATGATCGTATGTATGTTTGATACTTTTCTGAAGTTTTGTCAGGATGAGAAGTATAGGGAAGCTGGTTGGTTGATCCAACTGACAATAGACCAAGTGGTAAAGGAAAGAGACCAGCTCAGGGTTTCAGAGTTACAGCTCAAGCAATGTATAAAAGGCCTCAAAATTTCCACTTGTGCCCTGAGAGAAAGCCTTATTTCTTGTAGTAGCAGAGCTGATATTGTTGAAAACCAAACTCAGAGTCTTACAAGAGTGGCTGAATCACAACACTAACTGGATTCTCAATCTCGAATGGTGTCTGGTATTAAATAAGGACGTTGACTGGGAAGAAATGGTAACCTGAAACTTGAATGGGAACATATTGACAGATAATCAGGAACCTGGGGACACTGAATCCCTAAATTCTGTTGAATCACTCTTACTAACAGTCCACCCCTCCCACCTGAAAACATTACTCTATCTTTGCTGATCAATGAAACCATTATCCCCTCTGCCAACACTGGATGAGATTAACCCAACTGTACCTGCTGTGATGATGCCTAAGGCATCATCTGGGGCATCGCCTAAGGCAAATGTATTGCAAGACATTGCTGAATATTCCCAGGAAACACATCCACCTATTATTACTTCTAGATCTAGAATTAGACTTTAGTCCAAAAGAACCCCAAAAGATAAGTTAAAAAAACACACAAACAAAAAAACCCACTCAGGCATATATAATAAATTACCTCTCCAAAGGGCACATTCTGCAAGTCTGCTCCTGGCCACCAGTTCTTAGTCCTTCTCTTCTTAGTTGATGAATCTAGAGTCCTCCATGCCCCCATCTCT
>NW_006408907.1:995640-1001622 GCF_000296735.1 Chrysochloris asiatica
TGGGTCAGGCGCACCTTAGTCCTCAAGCTGACATCTCTGTTTAAAAACTTTACTGTCCTGGAATGTGGCAAGATAGGGGACTAGGCAATAAGTCTATACAGACCCTCCACAACAAAGATGGAAAACCAAATAAAACAAATGCAGATTTGGAACCCTGAGCTTGAGATGAAGGGATATAGAAGTGTATTGAATACTTAGTAGGAGGGAAAGTTGAACAGACATAACAAGAAAAGGAGACAGGCTAGTGACCTGTGCTGGCCAACCAGATGAAACATGGCGATCTTTAACTTTTTTGAGTGGGCTTCAGAGACAAGACAGCATAATGGCATTGCAAAAACATACAGATGAATAACAGAGATAAAGTTGTGATTATTTTCTTGTTCCCCACACTCCTTTGGTGACCAGATGTGTGGCCAGCCCCCACCTGCATATGCCCCCAGGAAAACCCCCACATTCCAGGAGGTTGAAACCACACAGAGGTGAGCACGATAGTTGTGAGCTCCATTAATGCTATTCACATTAACCACAGTACCTGGATTCAGGGGAGCCCTGCTCCAAGCCTGCCAAGCCAGCCCTGGCCATCCTTTGACTAGTCTTAACTAGGAGAAGCAGCTGAACAGATGCATGGGAGGGAAAAAGAAAAGGGAAAAAATTAATAAACAGGTGATCTCTGCCAGCAGGCCAGGAACCTCACAGCTATCTTTAACTTTCTCTGCTTTGAAAGCAAGAGGGAAGTAGGTGGCATAGAAGCATACTGCTTATTGGTGGAGAGAAAGGTATGAACATATTTCTTGTACTCCACATTACCCTGATGACCACAAACATGGCCAGTCCCCACCTGTGTACACTCCTAGCAAAGCTCCTGCTCTCTGAGTGGCTGGAGGCACATGAAAGTGTGTGAGGAGCTAGGCAGCACCAACCATGTCATCTGAAATTAGGTATGGCCTGCTTCAGACCTGCAGAGTTGGTTCTGGCCAGCACTGAATTAGCAGGACCTTTTGTCCTTAGTTGGCCTCTGGGTGGGGCAGAAATATCCAGATCCCCCAGCTGCTTTGGGGCCTACTACTTCCAGATTGAGTGTGCAGATTAGACAACATGTATCCTTATAGGAACTCCATCTGGGGTCTGAGTGTCATTGTCTCATCCCTTGCCCACCCACCAAGTAAGATCCTTGGCTGGCAGGAAAAAACCATAATTTTCTCCTCTCGAGGCCTGACACCTGCATTGGTTTTTTTTCCTTTTAATGTTTTGGTTTGTTTATTCTTTCATCCTCTTCTTCCTCATTCTACCCTGAATTTTATCCTTTCTAGCTCCACTTTCATTTTTCTTCTTGTTTTCTGCATTTCTCTACCAACCTCTGTGGTTTCTCTCTTTCTTTTTTTTCTGTATTCTTTTTTCTCTTAGTTTTTCTTTACTGCCCTTTGACCTCTTTCTCTTTTACTCATTCCTTTCCCTAATTTTGTTTAGTTTTTTTTTTTCCTATCTTCTTTCCTCTCATTTTTTTCCATCCATGGTTTAAATTTTTTTTCCCTTTCCCTCTTTTCTCTTTGGTTTTCTTTCTTTTCTTTTTTCCTAACTATTCCCGTTACTCACCCTTTTCTATTTTACTTTATCACTGTTGTTTTCTTGTTTGTTTGTTTATTTTCCTTCTCTCTTGTATGTTTTTTCTTTTCTTGCCTCACCCAATAGGACAGCAACTGTGCCCAAACAGCCAAGCCACAACTGTGCCCTGTATAATGCCACCCACTGGGTAAGAGCCAATAACATCTGCTATACGTCTGAGCAAAAACAACAACCAAAATCAGCCTAACCAATGCTAAACTAAGCTACACAAGTGGCAGAGAACACTTTGGTGAGTGCCTAAGAATACACCAACATACAATCATCAGTGTAATCCAAATACAACAGCATACATATCTCAGAAACAATAGACTATATCTGTTCACATGAAACAAGACAGAGTGGCTCGAACAAGTGACCAAGAGACAGAGCTAGAAAATAGTTTTGGGGAAAAAAGACATTGGAGCTACCCGAAAATGAATTCAAGAGCATGATATTTAGGTACTTCCAAATGACTGACAGAAAGCTTGATGAAAATAAGGAAGAATTCAGGAAAACAATATAGGAACAAGCAAACAAAATAAAGGATTAGAAACAATAAAAAACCTACAAATAGAAATCTGGAAGCTTTCTGAAAGGGCAATACATTGAAAGGGCAAAGGTGCAGCTTTGAATAAATGAAAGCCAGGATTAGTGAGCTTGAAGATAAATCTCTCAATATTTGTAAGATAAAAGAACCATCAAATAAATAAATAAATAAAAGAATAAAAAGTTCCAAGGAAAACCTAAAAGTTATGTGGGACAACATGAAGAAGAATAACATACGGGTGATCAGAATTCCAGAACCAGAAGAGACAATAAAAAGCATGGAGAAAAATTTCAAAGAGTTGCTAAAAGAAAACTTCCCTAACACCATGAAAGATGAGAAGATAAACATTTGAAAAGCTGAATGATCCCCAAACAGGATAGATCCCAAAAGAAAATTACCAAGACATATTATAATCAAACTCTCCAAAATCAAAGAAAAGGAAAGAATCTTGAGTAAAGGTTGGGAAAGTTAAAAAGTTACCTACAAAGGAGAGCCAATAAGATTAAGCTATGATTTCTCAGCAGAAACCATGCAAGCAAGAAGGCAATGGGGAGACATGTACAAAATTCTGAAAGAAAAAAAGCCAACCAAGAATCATACATCCAGCAAAATTGTCCCTCAATTATGACTGCGAACTTAGAACATTTCTAGATGAACAGAAATTTAAGCAATCTGAAACAACAAGAACAATTTTACAAAAAATACTAAAAAGTAGCTTTTGGATTGAGAACCAACAACAGACAGCAACCTAAGATTGAAAATACACAACAACAACACCCAGAATTCAATCCAGATATAGAAGAATCCAAATAAAACAAACCATGTTGGTAAGTGCCATCGAGTCAGTTCAGACAGTGACCCTGTGTATATGATATCCGAGGAATAGCTGGTGTGTTTGAAATGCCAACCTTCTGGTTAGCAGTCAAGTGCTGATCTTGCAGCATCACACCAGGACTCCATAGAACAACCTGATGTTGTTGTTGTTAAGTGCTATCGGGTCACTTACAACTCATAGTGACCCTGTATAGAGTTTCTGAACCTTTGAGTCTTTAAATCTTCACAAGAAGAGAAAGCCTCATTTTTCTCCTGCAAAACAAGCATACAAGACTGAAAATAGGAAACCAGAGATATTAATTTATAATGAAGACAACTACAAAGCAAAAAGAGGGAAAAGTGTAACTACAGAACTTCCAAATGGCCAGGAAGTCAAGTAGATTTCAAGATAAAACAGACTGTTTTAAACAGGAAGAAATTAATAAATTACAGGGTAACCTTACACATTAAATAAACAAAGGAAAATGATAAAGATTTAGTAAACATTAAAACAACAGCAATTCAGAAATTGACAAGAAAACACACAAACAAAATTAACTCACACAGGAAATTATGTGGAACAAAGAAACCAGTAGCACCACAAAAAACATACAGCAAAATGACAGTAATCAATTCATACCTGTGGATAATTACATTGAATGTCAATGGATTATATACTCCAGTCAAGAGAAAGAGTAGCAGAATAGGTAAGAAACAGGATCCTTTAATATGCTGTCCACAAGAGACACACCTTATACATAAAGAGAAAAATAGACTAAAAAATCAAAGAATGGAAAAATATATCAAGCTAATGTCAATAAAAAATGAGCAGGAGTGGCAATATTAATTTCTGATAAAATAGACATTGAGACAAAAACCAGCATAAGAGACAGAGAAGGTCATTGTTGTTGTTAGGTGCCATTGAGTCGACACCAACTCATAGCTACCCTAAGCACAACAGAACAAAACACTGCCCAGTCCTCAGCTAACCTCACAATTGTTGCCACACTTGAGCCCATTGATGCTGCCACTTTGTCACTATGTTTCATTAGGGGTCTTCCTCTTTTTCTCCAACCCTTCATTTTACTTTAGGGATTGGTTGCTTCTGATAATATGTCCGGAGTATGAGAGATGAAGTTTGGCCATCCTGGCTTCCATGGAGCACTCTGGCTGCACTTCTTCAAACACAGATTTGTTTGTTCTTTTGGCAATCCGTGGTACTTTCAATATTCTCCTCCAATAACATCACTCAAATGCATCAATTCTTCTATGGTCTTCCTTATTCACTGTCCAACTTTCACAGGTATATGTTGTCATTGTTGTTGTTGTTTTTAGGTGCCATTGAGTCAGGACCGACTCATAATGACCCTATGCACAACAACAACAAAAAACACTGCCTAGTCCTGAGCCAACCTCACAATCATTACTACACATGTGCTCATTGATACTGCCACGTTGCCAATCCATCTCGCTAGGGGTCTTCCTCTTTTTCTCTGAACCTCCACGTTACCAAACATGATATCCTTTTCCAGTGACTGGTCCCTCCTGACAATATGTCCAAAGTATGAGAGACAAAGTTTGGCCATCCTGGACTCCAAGGAGCACTGTGGCTTTAATTCTTCTAACACAGATCTGCTTGTTCTTTTGGATGTCCATGGTACTTTCAATATTCTCCTACAACACCATAACTCAAATGCATCAATTCCTTTTTTTAAAGTTTTTATTGTGAATTAAGTGATAGTTTACATGGTTTTACACTCATCCTATCATATTTTGTCTCATTGCAATGATTACAATCCTCTCCATGCATCATCATTCAACAATATTTGCTTCTATTCCTTCTGGGTTTTTGTGTTTTTTTGATATACACAAAAACAGTCATGAAATAGAATCATTTAAACAACCAATGGGCACATTCTGTAAGCCTGCCTCCTGCCTGCCAACATACAGCCTTTCTCTTTCCATGAGTCAAGTCCTCAACTGCTCTATTTCTCCATGTCATCATCTCTGCGTCCATCTCTGGTGTCCCTGTTTCTCTGGATAGGGTCCCACATTCCACTCATGCTCATCTCCCTTTGATGGTCCTAGGGTCCTCTGTTCCTGGACTGTAAGATTAATTACTCCCCCTTTATGTCTCAAACTTCTACCTTTACAATTGTCACAGTTGCAATTAGTCATAGTAACAATTACTCACTATTGAATCATAACAGTCTTATCCCCATCTCTTTCACCAGACCTGTCTAGACAAGATGAATACTACTCAGTGGGGATTCTACATTCCCCTGCATACTCTGAAATGAAACTTCCTCTTGAATACTTTTGTAAACCAATCGCTTTGTGCCTCTATAGTTCCCCCATTTTAGGTAGCCAATGTCTAAGTTGCCCGTCCCTATCAATCCTGTGTACAGAGGGTGCAGGAATAATCCTTAATGTGAATACTATTTTCCTCTCAGTTGGTATTTTGAGATACTACATCATTAAGTATAGATCAGGTTCACCAAATTGTAGCAATTTACAATTGTTTCCTTTATCAATTTTCTTAAATCTTCCTCTAGTCTAGTTCTGATCATCAAGTCATCAAAGCTAGGTCAAATGGGTACTATCTGCAAGTTTGGGCATTCTTGTGTGTCCCCTCACTTCATATTAGCTGGACACTTCACTCTCAGCTCTAGTATTTTTGTTTTACCACTAAAATATTTTCTTAACTTTTTACAACATTGATCCCATACAATTATTTGTCTTTTAGTGATTCACTAATTTCACTTACTATGATGTATTTATGCACCAACCACTAAAGCCAGTGAGGATGAAATAGAAGAATTCTACCAACTTCTTCAATCTGACATCGATCAAACATGCAATCAAGATGTATTGCTCATTACTGGTGATAGGTATGCAAAGGTTGGGAGCAAAGAGGAAGGAAAATTTGGACTTGGTGATAGAAATGATGCTGGAGAATGAATGATAGATTTCTGCAAAACAAATGATTTGTTTATTTCAAATACCTTCTTTAGACAGCA
>NW_006408907.1:1003400-1006314 GCF_000296735.1 Chrysochloris asiatica
CATGGTATTTTCAATAACCTCATATGGATGCAAGGGCTGGACAGTGAATAAGGAAGATTGTAGAAGAATTGATGCCTTTGAATTGTGGTGTTGGAGATATCAAAGAGATTGTTTGCCATGGACTGCCAAAAGAACCAATAGATCTGTTTTGGAGGAGGTGCAGCCAGAGTGCTCCTTGGAGGCCAGGATGGCTAAACATGGTCTCTCATACTTTAGACATATTGTCAGGAGGGAACAGTTGCTGGAGAAAGATGTCATGCTGCTTAAGATGGAGGGTCAGAGAAAAAAGAGGAAGACCCCAATGAGATGGATCGGCCAGGTGGCATCATTGATGGCATTAAGTGTGGCTGCGGTAGTGAGGTTGGCCCTGGATTGGACATTGTTTTGTTCTGCTGTGCATGGGGTCGCTGTGAGTCGGTTCTGACTCGATGGCACCTGACAACAACAACATGATGTCCTCCAGGTTCATCCATATTGTGAAGTGTATTGCATTAGGCAAATCTGCTGCACATGACCTTTTTAAAATGTTGAAGAGCAGAGATGTCAGCTGGAGGACTAAGGTTCGCCGGACCTAAGCCATGTCATGTATATTAATCTTAGATTGTTGTCTGCTTGTCTGCTGTTGTTAGTTATCAGTCCAAGAAATACCCTTTAGTATTTTTTGTAAAATCGGTCTTCTTATTAAAACTGTCTTTAATTTTGGTTTATCTGGAAATATACTAATTTTGCTATCATATTTGGAGTATATGATTCTTGGTTGGCAATGTCTTTCTTTCAGAGAAAGAAATTTGCATTTCTACTGAGAAATCAGAGCTTAGTCTTAGTGGTGCTCCTTTGTAGGTAAATTTTAATTTTTTCCCGAAGAGAATTCTTTCCTTGTTTTTGATATCTGAGAGTTTGATTATGATATGTTTTGGTGATTTTCTTTTGGAGTCTACCCTGAAAATAGTAGAAGATTTTAATACACCACTTTCGATGAAGGACAGAATAACTAGAAATAAACTCCACAAAGACACAAAAAAATTAAACAACACAATCAACCAACTGGACCACATACACTTATACAGAGCACTCAACCCAACAACAGCACAATACACATTCTTTTCCAGTGTACTTGAAACATTATCCAGATTCAGACTATATGTTAGGCCACAATGCAAGCCTCACTAAATTTAAAAACATTAAAATACTACAAAGCCTCTTTGCAGATCACAATGCTATACAATTTGACATAAACAATAGGAAGATAAAGGGAAAAAATCAAAATTGAATAACACCCTGCTTAAAAGCTACTAAGTAGCTTTTAAGAGCAAATAAAGAATACATAGAATAAATTAAGGATGAAAACACAACATACCAAAACCTTTGGGTAACAGCAAAAGCAGTGCTTCGAGGGTAACGTATAGCAATAAACACACACATTCAAAAAGAAGAAAGAACCAAAACATAACATTTTCAACAATTAGAAATAGAGGAGAAAAGTAAATCTACAGCCAGCATAAGAAAAGAAATAATAATGATTAGAGCAGAAATAAATGAAATTGGAAACAGAAAAACAATAGAAAGAATCAACAAGACAAGAAATTAAGTCTATGACAATATTTTCTCCATTTATCATGATGATATTTACTGGCCCAGTGGTAAGGGTGATGGCATGGTGAGTATTTACACATCTTTTTATGGCTGCACAGTATCTGAGCCCCCTTCATATTTGGAAAAAGTTGTCTATGTATGCATCTTGGGAGAAAGGATTCTCACTACAGAGGTCAAGGGAGGCCAAACATTCATACTCCATTTTCTCAACAGCTAGGATGCAAGTACATGAGCTAGGCTTAGTCACATGACTTAGCTTAGCCAATATGAGGCCCCTTCCTAGGCATTCTGGGCTCATTATTGAGTCATTTTGGGAACAGTAAGTATTATGTTTGCCTGTTAGTTTGTTGTACTGTGGTGGTTTGTGTGTTGCTGTGATGTGGAAGCCACCGGTTTTCAAAATATCAGCAGGATCATTTATGTTGGACAAGTTTCAGCTGCGCCTCCAGACTAAGACAGACAGACTAGGAATAAGGACAGGCAGACTACTTATGAATGCTTAGCCACTGAAAACTTTATGAATAACAGTGGAAAACTGTCAGATGGTACCAGAATATTGAATACTGAAACATTATGAATAACACCAGAAGATGGTCGGATATAGTGCCAGAAGATGAGCCCCTCAGATTGGAAGGCACTCAAAATAAAACTGGGGAAGGGATGCTTCCTCAAAGTAGAGTTGACCATAAAGACGTGCATGGAGTAAAGCTTTTGGGACATTCATTTTTTTATGAGAAACTACTGAAAATGAGGAAAACACCTGTAAACATCCATTAAAAATTAGAACATGGGAAGTATGAAGTATGAATCTAGAAAAATTGGGACTTGCCAAAAACGAAATGGAATGCATAAAGATTGACATCCTAGACATTAATAAACTGAAATGGACTAGTATTGGCCATTTTGAATCTGACAACCTTTTTTTTTTTTAAGGTTTTTATTATGGAATGAGTGAAATTTTACAGGGCAGATCATCAGTTTCACATTAAAAAAATCATACACCTTGTTTCATTACAATGATTATAATCCCCTCCACGTACCATCAGGTAACAGTATTTCTCTCTATTCACTTTAGTGTTAAAAAAAAAACCCCAAAAACAAACCATTCAGGCATATGTAATAATTTACACATCCAAAGGGCACATTCTGCAAGTCTGCCTCCTGGCCACCAGCTCTTAGACCCTCTATTCCCATAAATCTAGAGTCCTCAGCCACTTCCCCTCTCCATGACCCCATCTCTGCCTCCATCTCTGGCACTGCTGCGTCTCTGGATAAGGTCCCGCATTCTGCTTGTGCTCTTCTCCCTTGATGGTCCTAGGGT
>NW_006408907.1:1006595-1008620 GCF_000296735.1 Chrysochloris asiatica
CCAATGTCTAAGTTGCCCATCCCTATGTACCCTGTGTACAGAGGGGATAGCATTGATACTTGATGTGAAGACTCCTTCCCTCTCTGTTGGTATTTAGAGTTACTACCTCCATGAGTATAGGTCAGGTTCATCAAATTGTAGCAATTTACCCTTGCGTCCTTTTTTTTTGTAATCTTCCTCTAGTCAAGTTCTGATTAACAAGCCATCGAGGCTAGGTCAAATGGGTACTATCTGCAAATTTTTGTGTTGTTGTTCATCTCCCCTCACTTCATATCAGCTGGATGCTTCACTTTCAGCTCTAGCCCTCTGTGGCTATGTCCTTGTCCATGGGCTCAAGTGTCCTCAGGTCTCACCACACTTTGGGCCAGCCAGGCCTTTTTCTTCTCTCTCTAATCTCCAGGTCAAAGGGAGTCAATGGACTGTGGTTGAACTCAGCCCATTGCTTCATTGATGCTTTTCCCCCTCTTCCACTCACCAGTAGACCAATGTGGTGGCCAGCAAGTTTGCATGCCTGTTTGTGTGTTCCCTTTCAGTTTCTGTCTTAGAGGGGAGTTTGTCCTGAAGGAACTTGATTGCTTGCCTTGATGTCTTTCTGGCGAACAGCTTGCTTATTCTTGTAGGAGCCAGTCATGCTGACATTTTTGTTTTGGGTTTTTCCTGATGATCTTTCTTTGAAGATGTATCTTCTGTCACTCTAGCTGTTCCAGGCTGGTCTGCTTGTCCTTGCTAGTGGGGATGTCCCACCTCAGAAGGTTCTGGATGGGACTCAGAATTCTACTTAAGGTCCTATACTCTGTAAAAGCTTTGCAAGAGGCCTATTTCACTGGGCAAGTTCTAGAATGCCCTTTAGGTATTCCAATCAGTTATAGGCTGAAGATGGGCTTACAAGTGTTCTATAATCATGTTTCCCAACATTCATTTCTATCCCACTCAAGGGTCTATTTAGCATTTTAGTATTATTTCCCGTCTTCAAGCTATGACTAGATCCCTATATCACAGAGCCTTGTTGTTTCAAGTTTGAGCATGCATCATTATTTAGTTCTGTCCCACTAAAGCCATGCACATATCTCAGTGTTCCACTATCTATCTTGTTCTTCCGCCTCCTCCCCCTTCTTGTATTGCCCTCCCCAACACCTGAACTAAACCCCCCACCCTAACTCCACTGTTGTGGTTACCTTATATTCCATTAACTCCTCCCTCTATTTAAGACAATTTATTTTATTCTGTAATCTACCTGATCTTCTCCCCACCTGGATCTCTGTTCCTCTGTGTTTACCTTCTTTCACATTGTAACTGTTTTGATCATAGACTGACCTCCCAGATCCTCTGTTCTTATCATTTATTCTGTTCTTGACTCTTCCGTTTGTCGACTGAGTTCAGGGTGATGTTGCCACATCTGTCATTCTCTTGTTTTTGTCCGTTTCTGTTCATTCTCAGTCCACAGAACTTCCTTTAGGATGTTTTTCATAGCAGGGTTGGCTTTGGCAAAATCCCTTGGCTTCTATTTATCCTAGAATGTTTTGATTACACCATCGTATTTGATTGGCAGACTTACTGGGTAGAGGATTCTTAGGTGGCAGTTTTTTTTTTTTTTCTTTCAGGATTTTATATATGTCTCACCATTGCCTACTTGCCTGCATGGTTTCTGTTGAGAAATCCAAGCTTAATCTGATTTGCTTGCTTTTGTATGTTGCACTTCTCTTTTCCCTAGCTACTTTGAGGATTCTGTCCTTATCTTTGATTTTGGAGAGCTTGATTACTATATGTCTTGGTGATTGTCTTTTAGGGTCTATCCTTCTTAGGGTTCGTTTAGCTTCTTGAATGCTTATCTTTTCACTTTTCAGGATGTTAGGAAAATTTTCTTCCAGCATCTCTTCAACAATCTCCTCTGTGGATTTGTGTGATTCTTCCTGTTCCAGAATGCCGATAATTCTTAAGTTATTCCTCTTCATGTTGCCCAACATGAATCTTAGGCCTTCTTCAGATTTTTTAAATCTTTTTTTGTGTTTGCTCTTCTATCTTAGT
>NW_006408907.1:1009410-1023791 GCF_000296735.1 Chrysochloris asiatica
ATCCACACCTTTATCTCTGTGGTTCTGTCAGGCATCTATGGCTGCTCTGATCCTACCCCTGTGTGGTCTCACCAAGATGGTGGTTGTGGGAGCAGCTGAGTGTCTTGAATTAGAAAGCAATGGATTTCTTGCTTCAGCTAATCACTTCCCTAGCTGTAAGCCTTCCAACCTTCTAAATATTCCTTTATATGTAGTTCAGAGTTCTGGGACCATCCCCTGAGGCTTCTTAGTCTGGCATTCTGTGTTGTTGCTGACCGAGCTCCTCAATGCACTTCCACCCTCTCCGCCATCTTGTTTGTTCTCCAACCATATGGTTTTCCAAGCTGGGAATGACAAATAAAAGAGGAATAGAATTGCATACATCATCATAAAGAACATTTCAAACTCGCTTCTGAAGTACAATGCTGTCTGTGATAGGATAATGCCCATACATCTAAAAGGAAGACCATTTGATACCACTATTATTCAAATTTACGCACAGACCACTAAAGCCAAAGATGATGAAATTGAAGAATTCTGCCAACGGATTGCATGCAAGTAAAATTTTGCTGAAAAGAATTCAAAAACGGCTGCAATAGTTCATTGACAGGCAACTGTCAGAGGTTCAAGCCAGATTCAGACGAGGACATGAAACATATTATTGACTGAAAGCAGAGAATACGAAAAAGGATATTACCTGTGTTTTATTGACTATCCAATGGCTTTTGAGTGTGTGGATCATGACAAGATATGGACAACATTGCAGAGAATGCATATTCTGGAGCTCTTAATTGTATTCATGAAGAACCTGTGCATAGACCAAGAGGCAATTGTTCAAAGAGAACAAGGGAACACTGAATGGTTTAAAATCAGGAAAGGTGTGCACCATATGTATTCTTTCACCATACGTATTCAATCTGTACGCTGAGCAAATCATCAGGAAGCTGGATTATATGAAGAAAAATGTGGCATCGGGGTTGAAGGAAGACTCATTAACAACCTGAGATATGCAGCTGATACAGCCTTGCTTGCTGAAAGTGAGGAGGACTTAAAGAACAAAGGTCACGGCCTTCTGTATGGGTTGCACCACAATGCAAAGAAAACAAAAATCCTCACCACTGGCTCAATAAATATCATTAAGATAAATGGAGAAAGTATTGAAGCAGTCAAATACTTCACTTTGCTTGGATCAACCATCAACACTCATGGAAGCAACAGTTAAGACATTAAATGACGTGTTGCGTTTGGCATACATGCTGCAAGAGATCTTTTTAAAGTATTGAAGAGCAAAGAGGTCAGTTTGAGGACTAAGGTGCACCTGACCTAATCCATGGTATTTTCAATAACATCATATGCATATGAAAGTTGGACAATGAATAAAAACCATAAAATAATTGATTCATTTTAATTATAGTGTTGGAGGAGAATATTAAAAGTACCAAGGATCGCAGAAAGAACAAACAAATCTGTGTTGAAAGAAGAACAGCCAGAATGCCTCTTAGAAGCTAGGATGGTCAGACTTCATCTCTCATACTTCGGACATAGTATCAGTAGTGATGAGTCCCTGGAGATGGAAATCATGTTTGGTAAAGTGGAGGGGCAATGAAACAGAGGAAGACCCCAATGAGATGAATTGGCACAGTGGCAGCAGCAATGGGATCCAGCATACCAATAATTGTGAGGTTAGCACAGGACCAGGCAGTGTTTTGTTCTGTTGTGCATAAGGTCGCTATGAATCAGTATCAATTCAAAGGCACCTAACAATGACAACAAGAACAACTTTCAGTCTGAAATTGATCAAACATGCAATCAAGATGTATTGATATTTACTGGTGATTGGAATGCTAAAGTTGGGAACAAAGAGTTGCTGGAAAAATGGCTTTGTTGATAAGAATGATGCTGGAGATTCCATGATACAATTTTTCAAAACCAATGACTAAATCATTGTAAATACCTTCTTAAAATAACATAAAAGATGACTATACACCTGAACCTTACCAGATGGAATACACAGATATCAAATTGACTACATCTGTGGAAAGAGATGGTGAGAAGCTCAATATCATCAGCCAAAACAAGGCCAGGAACAGACTTTGGAACAGACCATAAATTGCACATATACAATAGCAGGCTTAAGTTGTTGAAGAAAATTAAAACAAATCCACAAGAGTCAAAATATGACTTTGAACATATACCACCTGAATTTAGTGACCAACTCAATAACAGATTTGATGCATTAGACACTAAAGACTGAAGACCAGAAGAGTTGGGGGATGACATCAAGAACATCAAACAGGAAGAAAGCAAAAGGCCATTAAGAAGACAAGAAAGAAAGAAAAGAAAAAAATGGATGTCAAAAGAATCTCTAAAACTTGCTCTCTAGTGTAGAGATGCTAAAGCAAATGGAAGAAATGAGAAAGTAAAAGAACTGAACAGAAAATTTCAAAGGGCAGTTTGCGAAGACAAAGTCAAGTATTATAACGAATGTGCAAAAACCTGGAGTTAGAAAATTAAAAGGGAGGGACACTCTCAGCATTTCTCAAGCTGAAAGAACTGAAGAAATAATTCAAGCCTCCACTTGTAATATTTAAAAAAATGCTATAGGAGTGCTGATGTGGCACTGTGGGTTAATGTGCTGCTCTGCAAAGTAATTTGAACTGCCGGTTCGGCAATTCAAGCTCACCAGTCACTCCTTGAAAACCCTATACAGGGTCACTATGGGTCGGAACCGACTCAACGGCACTTCACAACAACAATAATGGGCAAAATATTGAATGATGCAGAAAGCATCAAAAGAAGCTGGAAGGAATACACAGAGTCACTGTACCCAAAAAATATGGTTGTTCCACCATTTCAAGAGGTAGCATATGATCAAAAGTTTATGATACTGAAGGAAGATGTCCAAGGTGCATTGAAGGCATTGGCAAAGAACAAGGCTCTGGGTGGGAATTGATGGAACACAAATTTAAATATTTCAACAAGCTGATGCAGCACTGGAGGCACTCACTCATTTATACCAAGAAATCTGGAAGACAACTACTTGGCCACCTGACAGGAAGAGATCCATATTTGTGTCCATCCCAAAGAAAGGTGAACCAACAGAAAGTGGAAATAATCGAACAATGTCATTGACATCACATGCAGGTAAAATTTCACTGAAGATAATTAGAATATGGTTGCAACAGTACATCAACACAGAACTGCCAGAATTTAAAGAAGTTTCAGACAAGGATGTGGAAAGAGTGATATCATTACTGACTTCAGATGCATCTTGGTTGAAAGCCAAGAGCACCAGAAAGATGCTTATCTGTGCTTCATCGACAAGGTATATATAGACAACATTGCAAAGAATGGGTGTTCCAGAACACTTCATTGTGCTCATGAGGAACCTGTACACAGATCAAGAGGCATTCATTTGAATAGAACAAGGGAACACCGGATTGTTTAAAATCAGCAAAGGTGTGCATCAAGGTTGCATTCTTTCATTATACTTATTTAATCTGTATGTCCAACATATAATCTGAGAAGCTGGATTATATGAAGAAGAGCATGGCATCAGAAATGGAGAAATATTCATTAAAAACCTGCAATATGCAGACAATACAACCTTGGTTGCTGAAAGTGAAGAGGACTTAAAATACTTACTGAGGAAGATCACAGTCTTCAATATGGTCTGAACTTCAATGTAAAGAAAACAAAAATCCTCACTACTGGATCAATAAATAACATTAAGATAAATGGAGAAAAGATTGCAGTTGTCAAAGACTTCACTTTGCTTGTATTCACTGTCAACATTCACGGAAATAGCAGTCAAGAAATTAAGCAATGGATTGCATTGGGAAATCTGCTGCACAAGACCTTTTTAAAGTGTTCAAGAGCAAAGATATCAGTTTGAGAAGTAAGGTGTGCCTGACCCAAGCCATGATATTTTTCAATAGCTTCATATGCATGTGAAAGTGGGACAGTGAATAAGGAAGACCATAGAAGAATTGATGCATTTGAGTTATGGTGCTGGAGAAAAATATTAAAAGTATCATGGACTGCCAGAAGAGCAAACAAATGTGTCTTGGAAGAAATACAGACAGAATGCTGCTTATCATGGAGGGTCCAGTCTGTGATGAAGGACATCATGCTTGGTAAGTGTAGTTTTGATGAAAAAGAGGAAATCCTCCAACAAGATGGATTGGAAAAATGGCAGCAGCAATGGGCTCAAGTGTAACAACAATCATGAGGATGGCACAGGACCTGGCAATGTTTCATTCTGTTGTGCTTAGGGTTGGCATGAACTGGAACCCACTTGATCGATGGCATCTAACAACAGCAAGAAAATATTCAGCAAGCATTTTGAGATCAATAAATTGACAATGAACACAACTTTAGTTGACTGAGGCTCAGAATGACACTACTTGACTAAGATTAACAAACTTGAAAGTGACAGGACTAAGATTAGCCAGGCTCTATGGAAGAGAGATTTCAGTAGATCGTTAAGAAAAGGGAAAATTCTAACTAGCAAAGATAGAGATGGAATGAACATGGGGAGTGAAGTCCATATTTGTGTAGAAGTATGAGGTAGGGCTTGAGTCCTGGTGTGGCTCTGTTGGATAAACATTGGTCTGGTTGGTGGTTGAAATGCACCAGCCACTCCTCGTAAACCCTATATAGGGTTGCTATGAGTAGGAAATGACTCCACAGAATTTAACAACAATGACACAGGGCTAATAAGATCTTTTCAGAAAAACTCATTTTGGCTTGATTGAAAGATTTGAATAGGAGAGAAGTTGGAGATAAAAGGTAGATAGGAGCCAGATTTTAATTGGTCTTGGGCAAATGTTTTATGAAGAATAATCTGAACATGGTGTGGTGCTGTAGAATAAGCACTGTACTGGTAACCATAAGGTTGGTAGTGATTCAAACCCACAAACCACTCTTGGGAACCCTATGCAGGGTTACTATGAGTTAGAATCAACTAGACGGCACACAACAAAAACAGCAACAACAATCTATTCATAGTATATCATATGATTTGAAGTCTGGATGTAGGGATACCACTGCTGTTGTTAAGTGCTGTTGAAGTGAATCTGACTCATAGCAACCCTATACAGCATTTCTGAGGAGTGGCTGGTGGGTTAGAACCACCAATCTTGCAGTTACCAGTCCAGTGCTTATCCTACAACACCACAACAGGGATATCATTGGTGGTGGTGGTGGTTGTGTGTTGTGGAGTCAGTTTTGACTCATAGTGACCCTGTATATAAATCCTTAAGGGAGCAGAAAGTCTCATCTTTCTTCTGTGGAGAGACTAGTAGATTCAAACTGCTGACCTTTTGGTTAGCAGCCCAACTCACAATCCACCATGCTACCAGAGCTCCTTAGGGATACCATTTGTTGTTGTTGTTAAGTGCCGTTGAGTCGGGTCCGACCCATAGCGACCCTGTACAGGGTTTCCGAGGGTGTAAATCTTTACGGGAGTAGAAAGCCTCATCTTTCTCCCGCAGAGCAGCTGGTAGTTTCGAACCGCTGACCTTAAGGTTCGCAGCCCGATTCGTAACCACTACGCTACCAGAGAGCAAAAAACAAAGGAAAACAAACAAACAAACAAAACCCATTATATAGAAGCAGAAATAAAGTCAGGAGGTCCTCAGGCAAGTTAATACCCCACTCTTTTCCTCAAATTTCCACATCTATAAAATGTTGTTGTTGTTGCTAGGTGCCATCGAGTCGGCACCGACTCATAGCGACCTTATTATGCACAGCAGAATGAAACAATGCCCGATACTGGGCCAACCTCACTACTGTTGTCACGCCTGACCATCGATGCTGCCACTTGGCCAATCCATCTCGTTGGGGGTCTTCCTCTTTTTCTCTGACCCTCCACCTTACAAAACACGATATCCTTCTCCAGCAACTGGTCCCTCCTGACAATATGTCTGAAGTATGAGAGATGAAGTTTGGCAACCTTGGCCTCCAAGGAGCACTCTGGCTGCACTTCTTCCAAAACAGATCTATTGGTTCTTTTGGAAGCCCATGGCACTGTCAATATTCTCCAACACCATAACTCAAAAGCATCAATTCTTCTATAGTCTTCCTTATTCATTGCCCAGCTTTCACATGCATATGAGGTTATTGAAAATACCATGGCTTGAGTAAGGTGCACTTTAGTCCTCAAGCTGACATCTTTGCTCTTCAACACTTTAAAATGATGCCTATCCCTGTCAACCCTCTATACCGAGGGTGTAGGAATGATCTTTGCTGTAGAAAGGGCCATCTTGCAGATACTTTTAATTTAGACATCCCACAGCAATCCTGCAAGAAGGGGGCACAAAGAATAAACCCCCTGACTTCACTTTCCACCTTGTCTCAGATCTCCTGCCTAGGCTTCCCACTGGTGGATCCTAATAGGAAACCATAACACAAGAAAGCCCATTAATGATGTCAATACTGAAACATGCAACGGTATAGGGAAGGGTGAAAAGTGAAAATGGAAGAACAATAAGTGCTCAAAAACAAAGGGTAGTGTGATTTAGATTCTAGGCCCTGCATGGTCCCTAGCCATTTGACTTCATGGGGTCATGGTGACTTTTAAAATTTAAGAAAAACTTAAAATGGTACCCTCATTCTAGGGTCTCTCTGAAATTTAATGGTTATGCTTCTTCTGATCACCTCTATATTTCTGCTTCCGTTATGTTTTTATTCTCTTCTTATGCCTCCTAGGTATGAGACTCCTTTGCTTTATTATGTTGCCTCCCTGGTCACTCCTTGATTCCTCCACTTCCCCATATATACTCACTCATAAGTGTGTGCGAACAAATTATATTGAAGGATGGAATAATTGCAGTGCAATAGCAAACAACTTAAAAGTAAATGTAAAACATGTCTCTGACCTTAAAGTCTTAGTGTGGCACTGTAAGATAAGTACTTGACTGCTAACCACAAGGTTGGCAGTTCAAGCCCACCAGCATCCTCGAAACCCTATATGGGATTGCTATGAGTCAGAACTGACTCCACCGCAATTAACAACAAATGGCCTTAAAATTTCCTTAGCCATTCCACTAGAGCTTGTGTTTTTTCCATGTTGCTAAGTTATATTTTTCTCTCCTTCAACCTTCTACTTCCTTTAGCTCTTTAATTCCAAAGCCATGACATTATTGCTAATCAGGCAGAACTCTTTAACTCCTGTCTTATTCCAATCATGCCCCAAGGGTAATCATTGAGCAATGAAAATGAGTTGTTAAGATGTTTGGTTAAAACAAACACAGATCTCTTCCCATAAGATGAAAATTTCCATTAGTTAGCTCTTAAACTGATACTTTTATTTTCTCCCGGTTACATTAGTTAGAGTTTTTCAGGCATGAATTGATGACCACCTGGTCTGATATAGTAGTAAGAGGGTTGAAAATAAAGGGACAGATGTGAGGTGCATTAGACAAAAAAAGAAAAAAATAATAATAATAAATCAACAGACCATGATAACTAACTAGATATGGGTGAGAGCCCAGGAGATAGAAAGGAACCATCCAAAAACAGGGCTTGCAGTGTGAGTGACTGAGTTTTTGATACTTTCAAGACAACTTTGGTGCAACATGCTGAGAGCATGCTGAGAGTTAAGGATTAGTTTGGCCACCGTGAAACTTCAGATTTTGCCACATATCTAAAGCTAAGGGATCAAAGAGGCCAATCAGAGGGTGGTTATAGGGAATAAGTTGCCAAATCTAAAATCAATACTTGTGTTTTATGTGTGTATGTATGTGTGTGTGTGAGAGAGAGAGAATATAGTGAATTTAGCATGAAAAGAAGAAATTGTAGTCAGGCAAGCCCTAACAACAAGACCTGCTTTACGCTTGTCTTTGTGAAACTTGTACTTTTTTCATGTTCTGTTAGAAGGAAATTTCTATCATGCTGATTCCTTATCTCACATGTAGATGGAAGCTCTATGATTTTGCCTTTTCCAGCTGTTGAGGGTAAGGTATTGCCTTTCCCAAGTTAGGCCTCTTCTCTTTGGTCTTTTCTCCAATCTCTCATTTTTCTTTCTTGCCAGCTTATTGTCCTTTAGAAGCCAGGGAAGGGGAACCTGGGACACAACTGTCTCCTGTGTTACAATTCTGTCTCTCTATTTCTCCTGGATCTAAGATGTTCTTAGCACAGGGTCCCTGGGTCCAAAAAACATGCTTCACTCCCAGATCTTCTTTCTTGATGGTAATGAAGTCCCCTTGGGTGTTCTCAACTACTGGCTGCAAGATAGCTTGCTCAAAGTGGACATCTTAGGTAAGAACAATTGGACTCTATTTGTCTGGAGTCACTGAGGAAGAAGGTGAGTCAGGAATAGGAGGAGAAAGTAGAATGTGAAGTTAATTTCTTCCATGAACAACTTCCCCCTTTGCTATGAGACCAGAAGAACTGCATGGTACCTAGGTATCATTCCTGGACATTTTGATCAAAGATTCTACGGAAGAATTCAGATCAAAGGTGGAAAATGCTAAACAGAATTTCAAACCATCATGAAGTTCCAACTTTCTGGAGCCATGGAAGTTGCATGAATCCCTGAAATTATTGCCCCAAGATAACATATTAACTTTAAATACATCAAGAATATCCCCTGAAATCTTCTAAAGTCAAAGAATAGTTTAGTTTACTTAGTAATGAATATCTTCCTTAAATATTATGCTTTCTTAAGGTCTATCTAAATGGGATCAAATTGACAACAACAACTTGAAAGATAGGACAGAAAATTTAATGAGTTTATGTTAATGGGGCGGAACACTTTGGAAAAGGAGGATGAGAATTATTGCACAAGTCAAAGAATACAACCAATGTCACTGAATTGTATATGTAGACATTATTTCATTGTTGTATGTTCTGCTGTATATATTTTCAACAACAATAACAAAACTGAAATAAATTGTTGATTTTTGTTTTTTTTAAGATAGTTTGCTCTACCTTTCTGCTTCAGGATTTTTGCAAGCTGTATCATACATTCCTGTAAAATTCTCATTACAAGCAATGGGCTGTTTACCACTAGCATCACAAAATCTCTTTCTCAATTCTTGTTAAGTACCTTCAAGTAGGCTCAACTCATTGCAAGGTTTCCAGAAAAGTTCTGATAGCGTCATGGTAATAAGTCGGGCTGCTAACCTAAAGGTCAGTAGTTCAAAACTACCAGCTGTTGCACGGGCGAAAGAGTCCCCAACTCCATGGCACACATATCCCTCCCCACCAATGTAGGATTCCTGAGGGGCAGCTGTTGGGATTGAACCTCCAACCTTGCCGTTAGCAGTCCAAATCTTATCTCACTGCTTACTTGATCAAAATATGGTTCAATAAATCTGGTGAGCTTAGGTTTTTTTAGATGTCAAAAAGAAAAGCTCTGTAGCTATTTACTTACTAGTAGAACTGGTCATTACATAGTTTAATGCTGCCCCCTGCTGTCAAGGTCAGTTCAGACAGACAATTGTAGGTAGCCTCAGAATTTAGTAGACTTAAATCCTGATGTGGCACTGTAGGATAAGTGCTAGAACAAATGGTAGGTTTGAAACACAAGATCTGCAGTTCAAACTCACCAGCCTCTCCTTGGAAACCCTAAACAATGTTGCTATAAGTTGAAATCCACTCCATGGCACTTAACAACACAGCAAACACTTGAGGGATTTAGTTGCTTTCACTTTAGTGAAAGTTGCTGTTTTTGTTGTTAGGTGTCATTGAGTCGATACTGATTCATAGTGACCCTATGTACAACAGAAGGAAACACTGCCCGGTCCTGGGCCAACCTCAGAATTGTTGCCATGCTTGAGCCCATTGATGCTGCCACTATGCCAATCCATCTTGCTGGGGGGGGGGGGGGTCTTCTCTTTTTCTCTGACCCTCCATCTTACAAAATATGATATCTTTCTACAGCAACTGGTCCCTCCTGACAATATGTTCAAAGTAAGAGAGATGAAGTTTGGCTATCCTGACCCCAAGGAGCACTGTAGCTGCACTTCTTCCATCACAGATCTGTTGGTTCTTTTGGAAGCCCATGGCACCTTCAATATTCTCCTCCAACACCAAACTCAAAAGCATCAATTCTTCTACAATCTTCCTTATTCACTGTCCAGCTTTCACATGCATATGAGATTATTGAAAATACCATGGCTTGGGTCAGGCGCACCTTAGTCCTCGAACTGACATCTTTGCTCTTCAACATTTTAAAAAGGTCTTCTGCAGCAGATTTGCCTAATGCAATACATCGTTTGATTTCTTAACTGCTGTTGAAATAGAAGCTGTGTTGATAGTTAATACAAAAAAAATGAAGTCCTTGACAACTTCAATCTTTTCTCCATTGATAAGAATGTTGTTTATTTGTCCAGTGGTGAGGATTTTTGTTTTCTTGACATTGACATCTAATCCATATCAAAGGCTGTGCTCTTTTACCTTCATCAGTAAATATTTTAAGTCCTCTTCACTTTCAGCAAGCAAGGTTATATCATCTGCACATCGCAGGATGTTAACGAGTCTTCCTCCAATCCTGATGCCACGTTTTTCTTCATATAACCCAGCTTCTTGGATTATTTGTTCAGCATACAGGTGGAATAAATATGGTGAAAGAATACAACCTTGTCACACACCTTTCTCAATTTTAAACTATTCAGTGTCCCCATGTTCTGTTTGAACAACTGCCTCTTGGTCCATGTACAGATTCCTCTTGAGCACAATGAAGTGTTCAGGAATACTCATACTTTGCAATGTTGCCCATAGCTTGTCATGATCCACACAATCAAAAGCCTTTGCATAGTCAATAAAGCACAGGTAAACATCTTTCTGGCATTCTCAGCAATGATATCCCTCGTTCCACGGCCGCTTCTGAATCCAGCTTGAACCTCTGGAAGTTCTCTGTCAAAGTATGTTTGCAGTCATTTCTGTATTACCCTTAGTAAAACTTTACTTACATGGGATATCAAAGAGATTGTCCGATGATTTCAGCATTCCCGTGGGTCACCTCTCTTTGGAATGGGCACAAATATGGATCTCTTCCAATCAGTCGGCCAGATAGTTGTCTTTCAAATTTCTTAGCAAAGATGAGTGAGTGCCTCCAGTGCTGCCTCACTTTCTTGAAAATTTTCAGTTTTTGTTCCATCAATTCCTGGTGCCTTATTCTTTGCCAATTTGTTCAATGCACTTTGGACTTCCTCCCTGAGTATCATTGGCTCTTGATCATATACTACCTCTTGAAACGGATGAACATGAACCATTTTCTTTTGGCACAGTGACTCTGTGTATTCCTTTCATCTTTTCTTGATGCTTTCTGCATCATTCAATAATTTGCCTAGAGAATCCTTCAATAACGAGAGTTGAGGCTTGAATTTTTTTCTTCAGTTCCCCCAGCTTGAGAAATGCTGAGCATGTTCTTCCTTTTTGGTTTTCTGACTCCAGATCCTTGCAAATTTTGTTGTAATATTTGACTTTGTCTTCTCGAGCTGACCTTTGAGATTTTCTGTTCAGCTCTTATATCTCCTCATTTCTTCCATTTTCTTTATTATCTCTATGCTGGAGAGCAAGTTTCAATGTTTCTTCTGACACCAATTTTGATATTTTCCTTCTTTCCTGTTTTCTTAATGACTTTTTGCTTTTTTCATGTATGATGTTCTTGATGTCATCTTACAACTCTTCTGGTCTTCTGTCTTTAGTGTTTAATGTTTCAAATCTATTATTCAGATGATCTCTAAATTTAGGTGGGATGTATTCAAGGTCAAGGAGCTCTGGTAGCATAGTGGTTGCTAATCAGGCTGTGAACCACAAGGTCAGCAGTTCAAAACTACCAGCTGTTCTGCGGGAGAAGGTTGAGGCTTTCTGATCTCATAAAGATTCACAGCCTTGGGTACCCTGTATAGGGTTGCTATGAGTCGGAACCAACTCCACGGCACATAACCACCATATTCAAGATCATATTTTGGCTCTTGTGGACTTGTTTTCATTTTCTTCAGCTTCAGTTTGGATTTGCGTATGAGCAATTTGATTTCTGTGTATTCCATCTGGTGCTGCCCATGTGTATAATCATTGATTATGCTGTCTAAAGAAGGTATTGGATTGAACCAATCATTGATTTTGCAGATTTCTATCATGTTATCTCCAGCATCATTTCTATCACCAAGGCCATATTTTCCAACTACTGATCCTTTCTCTTTGCTCCCAACCTTTGCATTCCAATCACCAGAATGATCAATACATCTTGATTGCACGTTTGATCGATTTCAGATTGAAGAAGTTGGTAGAATTCTTCTATTTCATCCTCACTGGCTTTAGTAGTTGGTGCATAAATTTGAATAATAGTGGTTTTAACTGGTCTTTCCTATAGGTGCATGGATATTATTCTATCACAGACAATGTTGTACCTCATGACTGAACTGGATATGTTGTTTTTGACAATGAATGTACCACCATTCCGCTTCAATTTGTCATTCTCAATATAGTTAACTATGTGGTTGTTAGTTTCAAAATGGCCAATACCTGTCCATTTCAGCTCACTTATGCCTAAGATATTGATATTTATGTGTTCCATTTCATTTTTTTTTAATTTCCAATTTTCCTAGATTCATACTTCATACATTCCATGTTCCAATTTTAATGGATGTTTACAGCTGTTTCTCTTCATTTTGAGTTGTGCACCATTAACAAATGCAGGTCCCATGGGCTTTACTCCCCCGGGCTTTACTCTGACAATGTTTCTCTGCTATTCATAAGGTTTTCAGTGACTAAATATTCTGAAGTAGTTCGTCATTACTTCTTCCTAGTCTGTCTTTGTCTGGAAGCTCATCTGGAACCTGTCCACCATGGGTGACCCTGCTGCTATTTAAAATACCCATTCTATAGTTTCCAGAATCACAGCAACTCACAAGCCCCCACAGTATGACAAACTGACAGATAAGTGGTGGAAGTGAAAGTTACAGGTCTTATAAAAATGGCAGGAGCTCTTCATTCGCAAAGAATTATCACTGTGATAGAATGCTGGCCCAGAAATTTCAGATCATTTTTTATTTTTCCCTCATGATAATTTAAAAGAAAAAAAATCTAAATTTGTAAAATATGAACTCTCCTAATTCTTAAGCGAGATGGTTGAGCAGCAGCGAGATTCGCAGTCCTGGTGTGGTGCTGTGGGTTAATGTGTCAGACTCCAAGACCATTTTAACTGCAAGGAGCAGAAAGTCTCATCCCGCTCCTGCGGAGGGCCTGGTGGATTCGAGCTGCTGACTGTAGGGTTCACAGCCAGATTCTTAACCACTACACTACCAGGCCGTGCACCTTCAAGGTGGCAGATTGGGTAGATGTGTAGTGAGGAGCTCCGTCAACAACAACGTGGAATACCGGGCCAAGAGGGCTCACGAGATGGTGCTGGAACTCTGAAATAAATATAAATGTATGTTTGGAGGATTGGTGGATCAGAGGGTTTACTGCTGAGGAATTTGCAGGAGAATCAAGAAATCCTTTGTTTTCTGTATCAAGACACTCAGCTGTTCCCAGAGCTGTATCTAGGGAGAGAATATTTTGATTGTATCAGGATTGATAGTATCAGGAGAGAACATCTTGATTGTATCTTGATTATATCAGGATTGTATCAAGATTGACATAGAAATTTAAAGTGACAGTATCGACATAAAACCAAACAGCCACCACTTGTCTGTCTGTCGTGCTGTGGTGGCTTGAGTTGCTGTGATTCTGAGGGCTCTGCCACCAGTACTTTAAATAACCAGAAGGGTCACCCATGGTGGACAGGTTTCAGATGAGCTTCCAGACAAAGACAGACTAGGAATAAAGAGTGATGAACTACTTCCAAATCACTAGTCACTGAAAACTCTATGAATAGCAGAGATACACTAACAGATACAGGACCGGAAGGTGGGAAGGCGCTCAGAATGTGACTGGGAAAAAAATGCCTCCTCAAAGTAGAGATGTCCATGATGACATGAATACAGTTAAGCTCGGGGAGAAAAGCACAAAGAACCTTCATTTGCTGATGGGCCACAACTCAAAAAGAAGAGGAAAAGCTTTAAACATCCACTGAAAATTGGAACATGGAATGTACGAAGTATGAGTCTGGGAAAATTGAAAGTTGTCAAAAATGAAATGGAACGCATCAACATTGATGTCTTAGGCAATAGTGAGCTGAAATGGACTGGTATTGGTCATTTTGAATCTGACAACCACATGGTTTACTATGTAAGGGGTGAAAAATTGAAAAGAAATGGTGTTGCATTCATCGTCAAAAAGAACATATCCAGATTAGTCATGTAACGCTGTAAGTGACAGGATAATATCCATGCACCTACAGGGAAGCTCAGTTAATACCACTATTATTCAAATTTATGCACCAACCACTAAAGCCAGTGAAGATGAAATAGAAGAATTCTACCAACTTCTTCAATCTGAAATAGATC
>NW_006408907.1:1025911-1031106 GCF_000296735.1 Chrysochloris asiatica
CATGGCTAAACTTGGTCTCTCATACTTTGGACATATTGTCAGGAGGGAGCAGTCGCTGGAGAAGGATGTCATGCTGGGTAAGATGGAGGGTCAGAGAAAAAGAGGAAGACCCCAAACGAGATGGATCAGCCAGGTGGCGTCAAGTGTGGCAGCGGTAGTGAGGTTGGCCCGGGATTGGATATTATTTCGTTCTGCTGTGCATGGGGTCACTATGAGTTGGGGCACAGAGCAGGACCTCAGTGCTGAAGAAAGGCAGCAGCAGGGTGACAGGTGACCAAGGCCTGGGCAGACGTGCTGCAGAACTGGCAACACAGAGCACACAAGCCAGAACAACAGGCATAGGGCGTCTGGTTTTCCAGGCACATTCAGCAAGTAAGCCCAACAGGCAAATGCACAACAGAGCAGGCCACTGGTTCAGGTTCAAAACACCGGAGGTTGTAAGATGACATGGATGCAAGATTCAGATCCAGTAGGAAAGAGGGAGAATCTTCCCTGCGTGTCCATTATATTGAAAGCAGGCCACACGCCCAAAGAAACATTATTTCAATTGGTTGACTATTCATAGCCAATCATCATAGAGCTAATTATGTCTGCTCATAATCAACATTCATAGAGTATCAACTGCCAAACAACTGGGAATCCTGGTTCAATCAAGTTGACATGGAACTTAAACTATCACAGTCCTCAAACTGGTTTCTTTGATCTTAAAATTTAAAGAGGTCTTGTGCAGCAGATTTGCCTAATGCAATACTTTATTTGATTACTTGACTGCTTCTTTTATGAATGTTGATTGTGGATCCAAGGAAAATTAAGTCTTTAACAACTTCGATCTTTTCTCTATATATCATGGTGAAATTTACCAGTCCAGTTTAAGGATTTTTGTGTTCTTTAAAATGAGGTATAATCCATACTGATGACTGTAGTCTTCGATCTTTATCACTAAGTATTTCAAGTCCCCTTCAATTCCAGTAAACAAAGTTGTGTCATCTGCGTATAACAGGTTGTTAATGAATCTTCCTCCAATCCTGATACCACATTCTTCTTCATATTAATTCATTTTCTCATATTATTTGCTCAGCATACAGATTGAATAAGTATGTTGAAAGAATACAACCCTTGTGCACACCTTTCTTGATTTTAAACCATCAATATCCCATGGTTCTGTTCTAACAACTGCCTTTTGGTCTATGTACAGGTTCCTCATTAGCACAGATAATATTTCTGGAGTACTTATTTGCAATGTTATCCATAATTTGTCATGATCTACAAAGTCAAAAGCCTTTACATAGTCAATAAAGCACAGGTACACATCTTGAACATCTGAAGAACAGATTTCATGCAAGACTTGTGGGATGACATCAAGAACATCATAACTGAAGAAAGCTAAATGTCATTGAGAAGACAAGAAAGAAGGAAACGACCAAAATGGATGTCAGAAAAGACTCTGAAACTTGCTCTCCAGCATACAGATGCTAAAGCAAATGGAAGAAGGGAGGAGGTACAAGAGTTGAACAGAAATTTTCAAAGGTCAGTTCAAGAAGACAGAGTCAAATATTATAATGAAATGTGCAAATGCCTGGAGTTAAAAAACCAAAAGGGACGAACTCACTTAGCATTTCTCAAGCTGAGGGAACTGAAGAAAAATTCAAGCCTCGACTTGAGGTATTGAAGGATTCTATGGACAAAATGGAGTCCTGCTGTGGTGCTGTGGGTAAATGCACCAGACTGCAAAGCCATTAGAACTGCAAGGTCGGCAGTTCAAGCTCACCAGCTGCTCCTTGGAAACCCTATACAGGGTCACTATGGGTCGGAATCGACTCGACGGCACTTGACAACAACAACATGGACAAAACATTGAATGATGCAGAAAGCATCAAAAGAAGATGGAAAGAATACAAAAAGTCACTGTACCAAAATAAATGGTCAATGTTCAACCATTTTAAGAGGTAGCATATAACCAAGAGCTAAAGATCCTGAAGGAAAAAGTCCAAGGTGCATTCCACTGGATTCACCTTTCTTTGGAACTGGCACAAATATGGATCTTTTCCAGTTGGTTGGTCAGGTAGCAGTCTTCTAAATTTCTTGGCATAGATTAAGTGAGTGCTTCCAGTGCAGTATCAGTTTGTTGAAAGATTTCAATTTGTATTCAGTCAATTCCTGGAATCTTGTTTCTTGCCAATGCATTCAGTGCAGCTTAGATTTCTTCCTTCAGTATCACTGGCTCTTGATCATATGCTATCTCTTGAAGTGGTTGAACATATACCAATTCTTTTTGGTACAGTGACTCTGTGTGTTCCTTCCACTTTCTTATGATGTTTCTGCATCATTGAATATTTTGCACATAGCATCCTTCAATATTTCAAATCTAGGCTTGAATTTTTCTTCAGTTCTTTCAGTCTGAGAAATGCTGAGCATGTTCTTCCTTTTTGGTTTTCCTACTTCAGGTATTTGCACATTTTATTATAATACTTGATTTTGTCTTCTTGAACTGCCCTTTGAAATTTTCTGTTGAGCTCTTTTACTTATTTATTCCATTCACTTTAGCTTCTCTATGTCTGGTGTGACACTATGGGATAATGCCCTCGATCTCAAGGTTAGTTTGAACTGTAAAGGTTAGCAGTTCAAATTCACCAGCCACTCCTCAGAAACCCTATACAGGGTCACTATAAGTCGGATCTGACTTGATGGCACATAACAATAACAACAACAACAACACTTAAAAGCAAGATTCAGAATTTCTTCTGTCATCCATTTTGTTCTTTTCTTTCTTGCCAGTCTTTTTAATGATCTTTTGCTTTCTTCCTGTATGATGTTCTTGATATCATCCCATAATTCTTCTGGTCTTCAGTCATTAGTGTCTAATGCATAAACTCTGTTTTTGAAATTGCTTCTATATTCAGGTGGAATACACTCAAGGTGTCATTTTTGTTCTCTAAGAGTTGTTTTAGTTTTCTTCAGCATCAGTCTGAATTTGGATATGAGCAATGATTTGTCTGTTCCACAATTGACCCCTGGCCTTGTTTTGGTTGATGATATTGAGCTTTTCCACTGTGTATTCCCTCAAATGAAGTTCATTTGATTCCTTTGTATTCTACCTGGTAAGGTCCATATGCATAGCCTCCTTTTACATTTTTTTAAAAAAGTTATTTTCAATGAAGAATTCATTGGTCTTCAATCAGTCTATCATGACTCCTGTCAACATGGGTTGAGACCTGGTTGGCCAGCAGTATGGCAAGACCTGGGGACTCCGGGGCCCAGAGACAGGGACATGGCCACAGAGGACTAGAGTGGAGAGTGAAGCATCCAGCTGATATGAAGTGAGAGAAGATGCACAAGAACACCCACATTTGCAGATAGTATCCACTTGACCTGGCTTCAATGGCTGGATGATCAGAACTCGACTAGAAGAAGAATGGAGAGGGAAAAAAGAGTAATCCACTAGAATTTGACAAAATTGACCTATACTTATGCATGTAGTAGTTCAAAAGAGGGAACAAATCTGTATAGTGATGATCAACCCCACCCCCTCAGTACACAGGATTGACAGGGATGGGCTACTTAGACATTGGCTACCCAAAATGAAGGTGCTACAAAGGCAAGAAGTGACTGGCTTACAAGCTTTCAAGACGGAGTCTAGTTCCAGAGGATGCAGGGGAAGGTAGAATCTCAACTGAGTGGTTTCCAATCTGTCTGGGTGGAGCTGGTGAAAGTAAATGGGAATATGACTCTTTTGGTTCAACAGTGAATAATTGCTATCAGGACTGACTGTGAGTGTTGGAAATGTAAAGGTAGATGTTTTGTAACAAAAGGAGGGGAATGGTTGATTTTGCAGTCCAGGAGCAGAGGTCCCTGGAACCATTAAGAGAGAAGAGCGGAGTGTGAGACCCTATCCAGAGAAGTAGTGACGCCAGAGATGGAGGCAGAGACAACAACATGGAGAGATGGAGTGGCTGGGGACTCTGGACTCAGGGAGGGAGAGGGTCTGTGTGCTGATGGCCAGGAGGCAGGCTTGTGGAGTGTACCCTTTGGTTGTCTGGTGATGCATGGAGGGGATTGTAATCATTGCAATGAAACAAAATATAATAGGACGACTGTAAAGTTAATGTTCTCCCATGTAAACTATCACTTAATTCACAATGAAAATGAAAAAAAAAAAAGTTTACCATGTAGGGCAGCTAACAAACATACGAAGAAATGTTCACAATCATTAGCCATTAGAGAGCTGCAAATCAAAACAACAGTAAGATATCATCTCACATCAGCAATGACAGTAAAGTTCAAAAATGCAAAAGACAACACATGCTGGCAATGAGAGATTGGGACCTTGCTACATTGCTTGTGGGAATGCAAAATGGTCCAACCACTCTGGAAAACAGTATGGAACTGCCTCAGAAAGTTGGAAATAGAAATACCTTATGATCCAGCAATTCCTCTACTTGGCAGATATCCACAAGAAATATGAGACACAACACAAGTAGATATGTGCACACAAATGTTCATAGCAGCACTATTCACAATAGCAAACAGATGGAGACAGTGATGCATGCTCAAACTTGGAACAACAGGGCTCTGTGATACAGGGATAGAGGCATAGTCTAAGGATCGGAAATGATACTAAGATGCTTGACTGTCTTATGAATATTGGTTTCCCTTGCCTACTATTGTCAAATAGACACTTAAGTGGAACAGAAAGGAGTGTCGGGAAACATGATTACAGAAATTTTGTGAGCCCATCTTCAGCCTATAACTGATTGGAATGCCTTAAAGGGGTCCTAGAACTTTCCTGGTAAAATAGGCCTCTTGCAAAGTCTTTGTAGTGTATAGGACCTTAGAAGGAATCCTGAGCTCCATTCAGAGACTTCTGAGGTGGGACATTCCCCCTAGAAAGGACAAGCAGATCAGCCTGTGTGGAGAGCGCTTAACTCTCATTGCTTGGCAAGGCCGCACTGGGGGGAGAGACATTATGCATGGCAAATGACTCTCAAAAGCTGAACCCTATCTTCCCTTCAAGTTAGCCCTAAATTTTACTTATAAAAATATATAATTTGGCAATATTCACAGCTTTTCACTATGAGTTCTACAAACCTTAGGAAAAACTAGCTTAACAGCAATTGCTTTCAGCCTTGGTGGATTGAATACAAAGAGAAATTGTGTAAATTACTCCCTTTCATTAGAAAACCTAAGTAACTGCATTT
>NW_006408907.1:1031541-1033012 GCF_000296735.1 Chrysochloris asiatica
TGTAATAATTCAAGAAAAGATAAAAGTGTCAATGCATGTACTGTGTAATTTTAAGTATAAAAAATAAAGACTTGCTGAGTTGGGCTGGCAGAGCTAGGAAATAGAAGCAGAAGGGCGAAGGAGGGAGGCAGAAAGAGAAAGGAGAAAGCAGAAGGCAGTAGAGGCAGAAGGCAGTAGAGGCAGCAGAGGAAAGCAGAGAGCAAGAGTAGAGGCAGAAAGAGGCAAGAGGGCAGTGGAGGCAGAAAGAAGTAGAAGCAGCAGAAGAAGCAGAGAGCAGGAGGGAGAAGGCAGAGGGCAGACAGCAGAGAGCAGAGGGCAGACAGCAAAGAGCAGAAAGCAGAAGCAGGAACAGAAGCTGGAGAGAATAGCCGACAGCACAACAAGTTGAAAAGCCTTTCAATTGTATTCATTCATTTCTTCACCCAATGATTCCGCGTATTCGCTCGTGTCCCATGACCCCTGTGGAGAGCAGGAACTCCCGCAAGCCTGGAACAGCTAGAGCAACAGAAGATACATCTTCAAAGAACGATCATCAGGAAAAAAAACCAAAACAAAAATGGCTGTATGATTGGATACTACAAGAATAAGCAAGTTGTTCACTGGGAAGCCATCAAGGCAAGCAATCAAGTTCCTTCAGGACAAACCCCCCTCTAAGACTGAAACTCAAATGGAACACATGAGCAGGCATGTAATCTTGCTGGCGACCACATTGGTCTACTGGTGAGTGGAAGAGGGGGAAAGGCAGTAATGAAGAAATGGACTGAGTTCATCACATTCCATAGACTCCCATTGACCTGGAGATGAAAGAGAAATGATGAAGGGCTGGTTCTTCCAAAGTGTGGTGAGACCTGGGGACACCTGAATCCATGGAAAAGGACATAGCCGCGGAGTGCTAGAGGTGAGAGTGAAGCATCCAGCTGAAGTGAGGGGAGACGCACAAGAAAACCCAAACTTGCAGATAGTACCCATTTGACCTAGCCTCAATGGCTTGATAATCAGAACTCTAGAGGAAGATTTAAAAAAAAATTTTTTTTTTGGATAAAGGAAACGAGGGTAAATTGCTACAATTTGATGAACTTGACCTATACTCATGGAGGTAGTTTACTCTGAAAACCAACAGAGAGGGAAGGAGTCTTCATATCAAGTGTCAATTCTATCCCCTTTGTATACAAGGTAGATAGGGACAGCCAACTTAGACATTGGCTACCTAAAATGAGGGGGCGATAAAGGTACAAAGTGACTGATTAACAAGGTTTCAAGAGGGAGTTTAGCCAAGCCCCTGTGGGCCCAAGCGTTGTTGGCCGTCCAAACCATAGGCTCTGAGGATCAGACTCTAGCCACCTAGTAGACATAACAAACTGTCCCTCATCTGATTATTCAGTAATACTTGTTAGTAATCTCATACGTGAGCCCTGGATATCCACAGACAAATGTAAAAACCTCCCCTAAAAGCCGAGACTGTTAATTCCAA
>NW_006408907.1:1033202-1055479 GCF_000296735.1 Chrysochloris asiatica
AAAAAACCACAACCAAAGAAAAACTCGAGGAGGAAGGGGTAACATTGCTTAGATCCCTCTTCAACAATAAATCTTTAAAATTTTTGATCACATGAAAAAAAAAAAAAAAGAGGGAGTTTAGTTTAAGAGTGTGGGGGGGAAGGTAGAGTCCCCACTGAACAATTTTTATCTTGTCTAGATGGATCTGGTGAAAAGAGATGGGGATAAGATTCTTATGATTCAATAGTGAGTAATTGCTATCATGACTAATTGCGACTGTCACAATTATAAAGGTAGAAGTTTTGTAACAAAAATGGGGGAGTAGTTAATCTTATAGTACAGAAACAGAGGACCCTAGGACCATCAAGGGAGAAGGGCACAAGTGAAATGAGAGACCTTATCCAGAGAAGTAGCAACACCAGAGATGGAGGCAGAGATGGGGACATGGAGAGAGGGAGCATTGAGGACTTTAGATTCATGGAACGAGAGGAACTGAGAGCTGGCAGCCAGTAGGCAGGCTTTCAGAATGTGCCCTTTGGTGGTTTATAGTATTATATATGCCTGAGTGTTTAAAAAAAAAAAAAAAAAACTAAAATGAATAGAGGGAAATACTGTTAACTGATGTTACATGGAGGGGATTATAATCTTTGTAATCAAACAAAGCATATGACTTGTTGAATGTAAAACTGATGATCTGCCCTGTAAACTGTCACTCAATTCACAATAAGAACTTTGAAAAAAGAGTCTATCATGTGATCTTTCTACCACCAAGGCCATATTTTCCAACTGTAGATCCCTCCTCTTTGTTTCCAACCTTTGCATTCTAATTACCAGTAAATATCAATGCATCTTGATTGCATCTTTGTTCAATTTCAGACTGAAGAATTTGGTATAATTATTCAATTTATCATCACTGACTTTAGTGATCAGTGCATACATTTGAATAATAGTTGTATTAACTGGTCTTCCTTGTTGTTGTTTTTAAGTACCCTCAAGTCAGTTCCAACTCATAGCAACCCTGTATAGGGTTTCCAAGGCGTGGCTGGTGGATTTGAACTGCTGGCCTTGTGGTTAGCAGCCCTGTGCTTATCCTACAGCACCACACCAGGACTCCTAAAATGGTCCTTAGATAACCTGATAGGTTCATCTTCTGGCACTATATCTGACAGTGTTCTGTTGCTGTTCATGAGGTTTTCAGTGGCTAAGCATTTAGAAATGATCTGCCTCTCCTTCTTCCTAGTCTGTCTTAGTCTGGAAGCTCTGTTAAAACCTGTCCACTATGAGTGACTCTGATGGTATTAAAAATACAGGTGGCATAGCTTCCAGTATCACAACAACACATAAGCCACCACATACAAAAAAAAAAAAAAAACTGACAGATGAATGAATGGTGGTTTTATGTGGCTACAGCTGCTGTATTTTCTGACTCAAACATTGGATGGTCTTATAAGTATCATTATGCATATAAGTGTCACCAAAAAAATATTTGAAATCAGAGCTACTTTAAATTATGGACTATACAATTACCATATACATACTGCAGGCCAAGGATAGCAAAATATACTGCTTTAAATATGAGAGATATCACTAATTAATCACTGCTTTTTCCTACTGCGCCTGATGTACCTTGATATCCTTCACAGTACAATTTTCCATGGAACTACTACAAATCAATCTGATTCACCATACAAGCTGACACCACATGTTCAAGTCAAACCGATGTCTTTCTGTTACCATATTATGACCTTGTAGTATAAAGAAAGATCAATTTGAACCGTAAGGTTGGTGATTCAAACTCGCCATCTGCTGCTTGGAAACCTTATACAGGGTGGCTATGAGTCAGAATCAACTCAACGGAACTCAGCAACAGCAACATAATTGATTAGAACAGCAGTTGCCAAATTAGTCCAGTTAACAGGTAACAAAAGTCTGGGAAACGTTGGATTTAATAAATTAAAAAAAAAAAAAAAGATTAATTTAACTGCAGGATTTCAAGAGTCTTTTAAGTGTTAATGTGTATTGTGAATCTCCAGAAATGGAAATAGTATGCCATATTTATTATTTGATTTGACCACAGAGCTCATTTGTTCAAAAATGTCTTGAGGATTTAGAATACAGCTTTAAAAATGTTAATAACATTCTAGTTATGTCTTCAGTTCAATGTACCTCAAACTGACTCAGGATTTGGTAGCATAGTGGTTATGAATCAGGCTGCGAACCTCAGAGTCAGCAGTTCGAAACTACCAGCTGTTCTGAGGGAGAAAGATGAGGCTTTCTGCTCCCGTAAAGATTTACAGCCTTGGAAACCCTGTACAAGGTTGCTATGAGTCGGAACCGACTCCACGGCACATAACAACAACAACAACAAAAGATAATTAGTCTCATTCATTGAATGTTGATGTATGTATGTGTCATTCTCATCATTCTCAGATGATAACCTTATTTCTAGTATTTTCAGACAATCTTGATATAGCCATGGCCTCCAATCTACTGACTACTCTGATTCTGTTTTCAGCAAAAAACTTGTGTGTGTAACTGTCAGTGGCATTACTAGGGTTGATGTCAACCAATGCGATAACTCATGGTGTCACCCCCCCCCCACACACACACACACTGTAACCCTTCTGTATCAGACCATCCTTAGTGATGTATGTTACTCATTTTTATCACAGAATAATGTGATATAAATATAGATGTAAAATGTTTAAAGAGCCCTGGTGTGGCGCTATAGGATAAGCATTATACTGTTAATCACACTAACTGCAAGGTCAGCAGTTCAAATCCACCAGCTGCTCTCAGAAACCCTAAACAGGGTCACTATGAGTCTGAACCAACTCAACATCACCTAACAACAGCAACAGGTATACTGACACATGTAAACTGGGTTTATAAAAACTGTTTTTGTTGTTATAACTAAGTATAGAGATTTTTAAAATAAAAAAAAAAAACAAGTTTCTACTGAAACATTGCACAAAAATTTTATACACAATCGTTTTGGTGCCACCCTTCTGACAAGTGTCACCTGGTGTGGTGTACACCCCCTTGAAGTTATGCTGCTGGTAACTGGGTTGCAAATGTATTTTATTATTTCATTATGCAAGAACTATGTTGTTGTTTGACAGACTTCAGTAATGGATTATTGGCATTGTCCCATCTGAGAACCACAAAATCACCCACATCTGTTACTTTGAAATTTTGTGCTGTCCACTTTATCCTGTTCCTTCCCAACTAGTAGTTATGTTACTGCTATTCTGGGAAGATGGTAGTTGTTTTCCAAGTGGCTTTTAGAAATTCTTTTGTTTTATTTATTATATATTTATTTTTTATTGTGTGATAGTTTACATTCATTCTATCATACATCGTTTCATTGCCATAGTTACCATCCCATCTATACAACATCGCCCAACCAAAGGGTATACCCTGCAAGCCCATTTCCCCCCACCCCCCACCCCCCACGGTCTTCAGCACACAGCCCCTTTCCCTCTCTGGATCTCAAGTCCTCAGCCACTCCATCTCTTCACATCATCCTCTCTGTCTCCATCTCAGGTCTCACTGCTTCTCTGGGTGGGGTCCCGCTCTCCGCTCTTCTCCAGTGACGGTCCCAGGGCCCTCCGCTCCTAGACTGAAAGGTTAATCACTCCTCACCTTGTTATAAAATATCCACCTTTACATTTCCAGTCCTCACAATCAGTCCTGATAACTGTTCTTCACCCTTACATCACAAGAGACCCATCTGCATTTCTTTTCATCAGCCTTTCCTAGACAGGTTGGATACTATTCACTGGAGACTCTACTATCCTCCCTGCCCTGTGGATCTAGGTTCCCTCTTGAAAGTTTGTAAGCCAGTCACTTCTTACCTTTGTATCTCTCCCCCCATTTTGGGTAGCCAATGTTCAAGTTGCCCATCCCTACCTACTCTTTGTGTGGAGGGGGTGTGAATAATTCTTGGAGAAGGGATTTGTTTCCTCTTTTGAGCTACTGCATTTATAGGTGTAGGTCAGGTTTATCAAGTTGTGTCAGATGACGTTATTTTTTGTTTGTTTGTTTTCCTCTTCTTTCTTCTTAGGGTTAAACTCTGTTCATCCAGTCATTGAAGCAAGGTCAAGTGGGTATCATCTGCAAGTGTGGGTGTTCTTGCATCTGTCCACCCTCTTCTTATCAGCTGATTGCTTTGCTCTCCACTCTAGTCCTCTGTGGCTGTGTCACTGACTCTGAACCCATGGGTCCCCAGGTTTTGCCTTGCTGCTGGCCGACCAGGTCTCCACCCAGGTTCACAGTAGTCTGCTGAATGATGCAGGGCTTAGCTCGCCGTTTCGTTGATGTTCTTCGGTCACTTCTCCTTATGGGGGACGTGCGTGGTCACCAATCAGGGCGTGTATGTCCACTGTGTCTTGGTCTTAGAAGAGGATTTGCACTGAGAGGACCCAACCACTTGCCTTGATGTCTCTGAAGAGGAAAGTTTCCCGTCTCTGAAGGTCTGGATGTGGTTCAGGCTTCCATCTATAGTCTTATATAATGCAGTGGCTCCTCAGGAAACCTCCTTCACTGGACACATTGTAGCCCCATTTTGGATATTCCAATCAGTTTCAGGCAGAAGACGGATTTACAAGCTTTCTATGGTGATATTTCTGGCTATTCCTTTCTCTACCCTCCCGTGTCTGTTTTATAATATAATGCATGGAAAACCAAGGTTCAAAAGTCAGCCAAGCATCTTAACATTATTCCCCCCTCTTCCCCATTCCAACCATGTCCCAGACTCTGTATCCCAGAGACCTGTTGTTCCAAGGCTATGCCTACATCATATTTTTACCTCTGTCCCATTTATCTCATTCCTACCTGTCTAATTGTTCTCCCATATGCTTTGTTCTTCCATTCCCCTCTCCCTACTTGTATATTGCCCCCCTCCCCAACACTCAAACTATCCTGTGTCTATTCCCTGCCCTGTGCTCCACCTTCCCCTCCCATCCTTAACCTTACCCCTATGCCCTAGCAACCTGCTAAGAATAAGAATACACTTTAGTATGGGTTCTTTTTCTTAATCTTTTACAGTAGTGGTCCTATGCAGTATTTTTCCTTTTGTGATTGACCAATTTTACTCAACATAATGTCCTTAAGGTTCATCCATGTTAGGAAGTGGCATGCAGCTTCCTTGTTATTTTTCAAGGTAGCATAGTACTCCATTGTGTGTATGTACCACAGTTTGTTTATCCATTCTTCAGTCGATGGGCACTTTGGCTGTCTCCATCTTTTTGCTATTGTAAATAGTGCAGCTATGAACATTGGTGTGCACATATCTTCCCGTGTTGTGGCTTGTTTTTCTTGTGAGTAAATACCAAGTAGAGGAATTGCTGGATCGGATGGTATTTCTATTTTCAACCTTCTGAGGAAGCGCCATATTGCTTTCCAGAGAGGTTGGACCATTTTGCAGTCCCACCAGCAATGCAGGAGTGTCCCAGTGTCTCCACATCCTCACCAGCATTTATTGTCCTCAACTTTTTTTATCTTTGCTGTTATTGCTGGTGTGAGATGATATCTCATTGTTGTTTTGATTTGCATCTCTCTAATGGCTAGTGATCGTGAACATTTCTTTATATGTTTGTTGGCTGCCCGGATCTCCTCCCTGGTGAAGTGTCTATTCATATCCTATGCCCAAGAAATTATTTTAATGTAGAATTTGTGTTTAGGAGTGTTTGAACTAACATAGGATTTTGCTTAGCACTAAGGAGTCTTGGTGTGGTGCTGTAGGATAAGCATTTGACCATAAAGTCCGTTTGAACCACAAGACTGGCAGTTCAAACTCACCAGCTGCTTCTCAGAAACCCTATACAGGGTCGCTATGAGTCAGAACTGACTCAGTGGCACTTAACAACAACAATAAGGATTGCATAATTTTCCAAATGTGTAATGACTTCAGCAGTGATGAGATCCTGACTACAGAACTGAGTATCCGAGTCTAGAAAGTAAAACATCCTTAAAACTTGCAAATGGGTTTGGAGGATTCTCAAAGATGACTAAACTGTTGGGAAATTTTGTTAAGTGCCGTCAAATCAGTTCCAACTCATAGCAATCCTGTACAGGGTTTCCGAGGAGCGGCTGGTGATCTTGAACTGCCAACCTTGCAGTTTAAACCAAATTTGCAGTCCATCATATTAACCCACAGCACCACAACAGGAAAATGGTTGGTTGGTTGGTTGGTTATGTGCCATGGAGTCAGTTCAGACTCATAGCGACCCTGTATTGGGTTTCCGAGACTGTAAATCTTTAGGGGAGCAGAAAGCCTCATCTTTCTCCCGCAAAACATTTGGTAGTTTGGAACTGCTGACCCTGAGGTTAGTAGCCTGATTTGTAACCACTACTTTACCAGAGTATCCCTGAAAAAGAGGGCAAAGGGAAAAAGCATCTAGATTATTACACCTAGAGATTAGATTGGTGATGGGTGGCAGTGGTTGCATGCTGTGGAGTCAGTTCTGACTCATAACGACCCTGTATAGGGTTTCCGAGGCTGTCAATCTTTATGGGAGCAGAAAGCCTCATCTTTCTTCTGCGGAACAGCTGGTAGTTTCCAACTGCTGACCTTGAGGTTATCGGCCTGACTTGTAAGTACTACACTACCAGAGATTAGTTCTAATATAAAGAACTGCTATTTAGAGCAGGTCTCGAGAAGATTTATACAGAAAGAAAACATTGGAACATCAACACACTAATATTTTCTCGTTATTTTTCAATTTTCATATTGGAGTGTTTTTATAATGTATAATGCAATTCAATGTAAAGAAAAAATTCCTCACCACTGGACCAATAAATAATATCATGATAAATGGAGAAATAATTGAAGTTGTCAAAGACTTCATTTTGCTCTGATCAACCATCCACACTCACAGAAGCAGCAGTCAAGAAATCAAACATATTGCATTAGGCAAATCTGCTGCACAAGACCTCTTCAAACTGTTCAAGAGCAAAGGTGTCAGTTTGAGGACTAAGGTGCGCCTGACCCAAGCCATGGTATTTTCAATAATCTTATATGCATGTGAAAGTTGAACAATGAATAAGGAAGGCCATAGAATAATTGATACATTTGAGTTATGGTATTGGAGAAGAATCTTAAAAGTACCATGGACTACCAGAAGAATAAACAAATCTGTGTTGGAATAAGTACAGCCAGAATGCTCCTTAGAAGCCAGGATGGTGAGACTTCATCTCTCATACTTCAGACACATTATCAGGAGGGTCATGGAGAAAGACATCATGCTTGGTAAAGTGGAGGGTCATCGAAGAATAAAAAGACCCCAATGAAATAAATTGACGCAGTGACAGCATCAATGGGCTCAAGCATTACAACAATTGTGAGGATGGCACAGGACCAGGCAGTGTTTCATTCTGTTGTGCATAGGGTTGCTATGAAGCAGAACTGACTCAATGGCACATAACAACATCATCATAATAATTTTATAATGTGTATCATATATAGGCGCAGTAATACATTTATATAATTTATAAATAGGTATGTTGTATTTTAATCTGCAGCCAAGTTGAACCCATTCACTTAGTGTGATAACTCACGGTGTAAATGCCCACCCTTACCCCTCCCTACAGACGTTTTCTCATACCAGACCATACAGAATCCTTAGTAATGTGTTACAGGGTAGAATTGCTCCATGGGGTTTTTTTGGCTGGGTGGGTGTGAATGGTTAGCAGCCCATTGAAGACCACTTGTACCACCCAGGCGTCTCATCTATGTCTACCTCTATATATAATGAGATGAATATATAATGAGAGAAGTTCTGGTAGAATAGTGGGTTATGAGTTGGGTTGCTTAAAAAGGTCAGCAGTACTAGCTGCTCCTTGGGAGAAAGATGAGGCTTTGTGCTCCTGTAAAGATTTGTTGTTGTTGTTGTTGTTAAGTGCCGTTGAGTCAGTTCTGACCCATAGCGACCCTGTACAGGGTTTCCGAGGGTGTAAATCTTTACGGGAGTAGAAAGCCTCATCTTTCTCCCGCGGAGCGGCTGGTAGTTTCGAACCGCTGACCTTAAGGTTCACAGCCCGATTCGTAACCACTACGCTACCAGAGCTCCTTACAGCCTCAGAAACCCTACACAGGGTCACTATAAGTTAGATTAGACTACATGGCACATGATCACCACCACATGTAACAACGTGCATTCTCAAAGATTTTCTTTTTTCTTTCAGATAAGGATACACAAGTTAGAAACTGATTTAGAAGATTGTGTGCATGTCTTCTCCACAAGAAAAGAGTTTTAATCTGGGGGTTGTTGTTGTTGTTGTGTGCCATCGAGTCGGTTCTGACCCATAGCGACCCTGTATAGGGTTTCCGAGGGTGTAAATCTTTACGGGAGTAGAAAGCCTCATCTTTCTTCCGCGGAGCAGCTGGTAGGGCTGGTTTAAATAGAAACATAGGAAATTCAGTTCGATTCTTTCATTTCATTAAAAAATAACAATAATTGTTAATGATACAGCATTAAAGCATTTCTATGTACCAGGCATTGCCCTAGGCTCTGGGAATATGAATGAAGGTGATTCAAAACAGTCACAGTACTTGATATGAGAGTACAATATAGTTTAGTGGGGAAGATAATTGCCAATCAAATAATCATCATTTTGATACATAAACAGCAGACAATATTGTTGTTAAGTGCCTTTGAGTCGATTCCGACCCATAGCGACCCTGTATAGGGTTTCCAAGGAGCAACTGGTGAGTTTGAACCACCGACCTTGCAGTTCAAACGATTATTGCAGTCTGACGCATTAGCCCACAGCATCACACCAGGACTCCAGACAATAGGAAGGTGTTATTGTTAAGTGCCATCGAGTCAGTTCTGCCTTATAGTGACCCTGTATAGGAGAAAATATATTGTAGCACCTTATTTATTCTGGGGGTATTGGGAAAGATTACCCTGAAGCAGTGACATCTAAGCTGGTGCCTGAGGACATGATTGAGTGGATGACTGGTGAAGAGGTAGAGGGTGGCTGAGATGAAGGGAGGGCAGATATGATGTCCTCAAGAGGGCACATGCTAAGTGAAGGTAGCCCTATATAGGTACAAGTTCTGAGAAGGTACACATTCTCAGATCTGGGGTAACCTTCAGAGATGAATCTGTCTGAGAGGTAGAGCGAATGCAAAATTACCCAGGAGCTGCCTCCTCCTTTGACTCCAGGAAAGAATCACAAACTAATCGGAGGCATCAGAGAGCCACAGGAGGCAACACGAAGGGACTGGCTGGGTGGCAAAGCGCAATTGGAAAATCCTGAATTTTACCCAGCAGCAATTCCAGTAGTTGCTCCCTGTGTGGCAACAGGTAAAGGTAAAGGGCAGTATGTCTTCCATGCCTGAGCTACAGATAGGAACGTTTCCATTTGAATTGCCATGAGAATGCCATGAGCAGTAAGTAGTCTTCTAGAAGACCTGGTACATGTGCTATGATCATGTATTTTACTGAGTTATTCAAAGAGGGTGTGAGCGCAAAATTATAGGGTCTAGAGGGAGGGTGTCTAGAGGTAGGTCAGAGGATAATTGCAGTAGAGCTGTGGCCAGCCCTGGCTACGGGCTCAGGCCCTAGACTGCAGAGAAGCAAAGTGGGAGAGCAATATTTGAGGGTCCATGGTCACTGTGCCTCCTAATTGGCTAAGAGATGGGAGGAGGACAAGAGAGACCAGGGTTGGGCACACAACATGAAAGAAGCGTGAGCGAGTCAGGGAGCGGTCTCCACAGCAAAGGGAGAGAGGCTGCGACACCGGGTCCCCAGCACCAAGAAAGGGGCCCGGGGAGGCAGAGCGAGCCCCGCCCCCTCCCCTGGCGGGCGCCGGCGCCAGACGCTGCGCGGCGGCGGCGGCGGTGGCGGCAACAGCGGCGGCAGCAGCGGTGGGCGCAAGCGGCAGCTGTCAGGCCACAGAGGTCCAAGCTGCACTTGCTGCCCCGTTGAGGACGAGGCTGCAGCAGGAGCAGTGGAGGTGTCGCTGAGGAAGGGACCCCAGGCCCCAGGAGCGGACCTCCCTGGCACCTGCGGCCCTTTCCTGTCTCACTCCCATTCTATCTGGTAAGGTGCCCGTGTGCGGGCAGGAAGAGGAGCAGGGGGCCAGCGGACCCGCGAGGCCGGGCAGTCGGGGGCCTGTGAGAAGAGGGGCAAAGGGAGCTCTGGGGGGCGTCTGGGTCCACTTGCATCCTGAGAAAGGGGCCTAGGCGCTGCTGAGGTTGGAATTGGGGGCCGCGGGGGTAGGTGATGGTGGAGGGGGCGCTGCTGAGTAATCCGGAGCAGCTGCCAAAGACGACAGAAAGGCGCAGGGTTCCGTGGGGAGCGGGTGTGGCTCAGTGCGCATGCGCCACAGCCTCCTGGCTCTTAGAGCTGGGGGTGCGATGACAGGACCTGTGTCTGAGGTAGTTGAGTCTATATGGATAGCATCTCACTTTCTAGGTCCCCTATAATAACAGTGTTTCTGGCACAGAGTTGCCAACATTCCAGGTCTCCTCAGAAAGCTGCTCTTTCCTGTGCTCTCCTAGCTTAATGTCACCCAAACCTTATCTACCTATTTTCTACAGGCATTCTCCTCAGGAAGAAGTGGCCTGAGGGCAGTGGCTATTTGCTATCTAATGTGCCATTGGACTCATAGGCCCAGAGCTGTGGTTATATGGAAGTGAAAAATTAAAAAGTGAAATTCCACACTGGATCCTTCTAATTGCATGTAGGATATAACTGCAGGCATAATGTGAGAGTATTGTTCCAGAGACTGACAGCTGTAAGGTCTGGACAGTATGGATGTAGCTATTAACTTGTTAGCCCTGAAAAGTGAATCCAGTGTGACAGAGGATTTCCTTGATGCCAACTCCCCAAGCACCCTCACACACAGAGACACACACCAAACATCAGGTTGTATTGGAAATTCACACCATTTTTAAATTAGAGCATCTCAAAGGTTCTGTCATTTCTTATTTGTGTTAATTTTTACATTGAAGAAAGACCCATCTAGTTCTCCAGTGTACTGTTTCCAAATATCGTGGAAGGACTAAACATTGAGTTGAATAGCCTAACCAGCTGTGGGGGAAACCTAACCATAAGATAGGTTTCCCCCTCAGCTCCACCAATGGCTCCACCTCTGTTCAGACTACCTTCAGAACCACTCGCATCCACTAACTAGCCCTACTGCTCTTCCCCACCCACCCCTATAGTGCTCACCCCTCTCAGGACTTGCTCTCAATCTGAGCTAGTGATTTTGAGCATCATTCCACTCATGACAATCAAACTGATGTTACCAATTTTCTTTTCTGCCTCCTCTCCATCATCACACTAAAATGCACTATTTTCAAAGACTCAACCTCTTTCTCTTCATGGTACTGTCTCCTTCTACACCCTCACTTTCAGCATCCTCCAACCAAATACTATGATTTTAATTAGTCTCTGTGGGTGCAGAAGCTTTTATGTATGTTGAAGAACAAAGAAATATGAGGAACATTGGTTATGTGATTTCTTAATTCACTTTACTGTCCAAGACTGAGAACCTTAATTGGAAAAAAAAAGACAGTGAATAAATGACCCATAGAGAATGTTTTCTAGGCTATTTGAGGGAGGGATTGTTGTTGTTAAGTGCCAGAGAGTCAATTTCAAGTCATAGCGACTCCGTGCAGGGTTCCCAAAGTTGTAGGTCTTTCTGGGATCAGAAAGCCTCATTTTTCTCCCACAGAGCAGTCGGTGGGCTGGGAACTGCTGACCTTGTGTTTTGCAGCCCAGTGCTTATCCAACAGAGCCACCATGCTCTTATTGAGGGAGGGATAAGATGGGGAAACTGCATCCTTAGTATATTTGAGTCAGTCAAAGTCAGATTGCCTCTGAATAGGACCAAAATCAAAATAAGCATTTCGGTCCAAATCCTAACTTGTTATGGGGCCCATGCAATATGTATAGGAGATTTGATTTTCTTATTAAACATATTTGGTGGAGGTGGTGGTTGTGTGCTGTGGAATTGGTTCCGACTCATAGAGACCCTGTCCAGGGTTTCCCAGGCTGTAAATCTTTACAGGAGCAGAAAGCCTCATCTTTCTCCCACGGAAACATATTTAGGGTTATTAAATTTTCCTTTCCCTGCTTAATTCTACCTTATATATGGCTTGGCTTAAATTTATCTTATTCTGGGAAAGGAAAATATAGTTTTGCTTTTATTTTGTGCTGGTGGTGGTAGTGGTGGTGTGCCGTGGAGTCGGTTCCAACTCATAGCTATCCTGTATAGGATTTCCAAGGCTGTAAATCTTTACAGGAGCAGAAAGCCTCATCTTTCTCCCATGGAACCGCTGGTAGTTTGGAACTGCTGACCTTTGATGTTTGCAATCCGATTCATAACCACTACGCTCTCAGAGCTCCTTTTATTCTGTGCTAGTTCTTTTAAATCTAAGTATGTCCTTAAGGACTTAATACTCATTTTTAAAAGATGATGGATGATAGTGGTGATGCCAGCACCCACTGAAAACAAAGTGCAGATTATTAGTCTGCTCTTCTTCTTTGGTGCTAATGGAAAAAATGTATATACACACAGATTATATATATTCATTTTGAAGGAGAGAAGCTATAGCATTTCCACTGACTTTCAACAGGTGGCATTCCTGTTAAGTACCATCTGAAAAATGACCCTGATAAGTCCATTATCTTTTGGTCTTAGTCATCTTGTAAATAATAGTATTTGGACATCTTAAAGAACCATGAATCTATTATACATTAGCATGAATTCAAAGGAATTAATTTCAGGCACCTAACTAATTAGTTAAGGAGCTCTGGTAGCATAGTGATTATGAGTCAGACTGCTAACCTCAAGGTTAGAACTTAAAAACAGGAAAAAGATGAGGCTTTCTCTTCCTGTAAAGATTTATAGCCTTGGAAACCCTATACAGGGTCACTATGAGTGGGAACTGACTCGATGGCACGTAACCACCAACCACACCTAATTAGTTAATTTGTCAACAAATACATATTTATTTATTACCTCCCTGGAAGATCCTACTGCTGCATGCTGAAGGATCTTCAAAGACATATACCAACAGGGATCTTATTGTCTGGGAATTTTAAACCTGGTTGTGGATGAAAGACATGCCTAGAAAAAGATAGCTAACAAGTTAAGGCAGTATAATGATATAATTTCAACTGTAAACCATGAGCTTAAGCTTATGTTATTCTCTAAACTATTAAATGAAAGACCTTGTCTTAAACACTTATGTATTTCCGATAGTCTGCACCCAGTGGGTGCTTGAGTAGTGAAGGTTTACAAATTAGATTGGGTGAGAGAGACTCGAAGCAGATAGAGAAGAACCAGAAAACTTTCACAATAAATTCGATGTGGTTTGTGGGCCAAGATGAGGACGGTAGCGGAGAAAATGGATCTGCAGAGGAAAATCAACAGGATTTAGTGACTGGAGACAAGGAGACAAGCCTAGATTGTATTCATTTTTACATCTAGTAAATAAATGTGAGTTAGAGACAGCAGAGAAGAGTAGAGAAGGTCCTCAGTAAAGGCACAGCACACAATAGGTGCTCAAATGATGCTCAAGCATCAGTAGCAAGATTGGGACTTAAGTCCCTCCAACACTGAGATTCTGTGCCATATGCAGATGCTCAAGATAGTTGGGGAGCAAGGCATTCTCAGATATGGAAGAAAGAGAAAAGGAAGAATTGTTATCCTCCCACTGACAGGTACTTTATGAGAAGGGTTAATACAGGCTCACAACGCCCCTACCAGTGAATGAAAGGAAATGTAAGACCAAGAGGAACAAAAATCTTAAAGCCAAGATTTTAAAGAAATGCTTACAACTCTTTGCAAATTTATTTAATTATTCATCTTCTCCCAAATACCGTGAGTTAAGTAGAACACGTATTATCATCTCTATTTTTATATTGGACTCCTGGTGTGGCACTGTAGGATCAACACTGGGCTTTGAACCACAAGGTTGGCAGTTCAAATGCACCAGCTGCTCTTTGGAACCTCCTTGGAAAACCTATATAGGGCTACTATGAGTCAGAAACAACTCGACGGCACTTAAGAACAACAATATTTTTATATTAGAAGATTATTGAGATGCAAAAAAGATTGAATGGAGTTCCCAAGTTCATAAAATAAATGACCGATGTGGTGATGATCAAGACCCTAGTGTCCTGATTGCTGTCAGCTCAAAACTCTTGACACCGAAACTCTTTACCTCCCTTTTCCCTGATGTAGAGCCTATGGATCCAGAAGTTATGCATGCACATGACCAAATAGGGAAAGTGCAAGCAACTGCAGCATTATCTCAGTTAGTTATTAATATTTATCATTATTCCTGGAGCTGAGCATTTGCTTTCCATATTCACTAGTGCTTGACCAGTCTCTTGAGTTTATCTGCAGCTGGGAAAGTAGAATAATTAAGTCATTTAGTGATGTGAGTACCTGTTTGCTAAGCATTTAAGGAAGCTAATTTGGCATGGTCTCTTAATACTAGCTATCAATATTGTGCCCAAGTTTGTACTTCCTTTTGTTACTTTTTTTAAGGGAGAGCTCAAGAGTCCGGCTCTGCAAAATTATCCCACATACCAACCAGTATATTTTTAAAAATTCTTAATTGTGCTAACACTTGTTCTATTTCCATTTAAAGAAATGTTTGTTTACTTGAGCTATTTCCAAAGACAGAGTTTGGAAAGAAAAAAAAAAAAGGGCAAAAGCCAAGAACTTGAGAGTTCTGTGGAGTAGATATAGACCAAGAAAGAAGTGAAAATTATCAGTACAGGAGATGTTATAGAAAGTCATAATTATAGATTTAACTAATGAATCTCTTTTTATATGCTTTATTCATGATAAAATATAACGAGATTATTGTATGTTGTTGTTGTTATGTGCCATCGAGTCGGTTCCGACCCATAGCGACCCTGTATAGGGTTTCTGAGGGTGTAAATCTTTACGGGAGTAGAAAGCCTCATCTTTCTCCCGCGGAGCACCTGGTAGTTTCGAACCGCTGACCTTAAGGTTCGCAGCCCGATTCGTAACCACTACGCTACCAGAGCTCCATTGTATAGTAGTTTTAAAATTTTCTTTATATCTTAATAAGAATACTCAACAAATCTAGGAACTATTTTTCTTTGTAGACCAGTACTCTTGATGCTGCTTAAATAAGACCCTAGCCATAATTAAGTCTAATATTAAACAAAGGTATATTTCAATTTAGTAAATGTAGTAAATACAGCTGACTACTAAAACCTGTGTTCAAGACAGATGGCCTAAATTAATGAATAAAATAATTAGTCAAGAAAATATATGTGTAAACAAAGATTTGCCATTAATATTTTTTTTCTTATCTTGTGGAATCAACTGCATAGAGAACCTTGAAACAGATTGATAAGCGCATTAATATCTCTCTTGGAGATGGGAATTTGGATAAGTATAAAGAGAATTTCATCTTTGATTTAGACTTCAGTATATATTAGATTGGAGTCCTGGTTTGGCACTGTGGGTTAATGTGCCAGACTGCAAAGCCATTTGAACTGCAAGGTCGGCAGTTCACGCTCACCAGCTGCTCCTTGGAAACCCTATACAGGGTCGCTATGGGTCGGAACCGACTCTAAGGCACTTCACAACAACAACAAATAGATTAAGGAGCTCTGGTAGCGTAGTGCTTACGAGTCGGGCTGCTAACCTCAAGGTCAGCAGTTTGAAATTGCCAACCTGTTCCACAGGAGAAAAATGAGACTTTCTGCTCCCATAAAGATTGTTGTTGCTGTGTAGTGCCGTCGAGTCTGTTCCGACCCATAGCGACCCTGTATAGGGTTTCCGAGGAGCAGCTGGTGAGCTTGAGCCACCGACCTTGCAGTTCAAAGGGAGTCTGGCGCATTAATCCACAGCACCACACCAGGACTCCCCCATAAAGATTGTTGTTGTTGTTGTTATGTGCTGTGGAGTCGGATAGCGACCCTTTACAGGGTTTCCGAGGCTGTAAATCTTTATAGGAGCAGAAAGCCTCATCTTTCTTCCGCGGAACAGCTGGTAGTTTCGAACTGTTGACCTTGTGGTTCGCAGCCTGATTTGTAACCACTGTGCTACCAGAGTCCTTAATTACAGCCTTGGAAATCCTATGCAGGGTTGCGACTATGAGTCGCAACCAACTCCAGGGCACACCACCACCGTATCTTAGATTTCTCTTTCCTGAATATTATTTATTGAGAAGAATTCCTGTTTTCTTCTATTTATTTATTTTAAATGAAGAGACAATGTAAAAGTAAAAATCATATAAAGTACACTCAAGCTAAGACAAGTTCAAGTTCTCTCATTAAAAAATAATTTGCCCGCGTTAGGCATTTATAACATTTTTTAACTCAATTGTATTTGTGAAAAGTATCCTCTGTATATAAATAGAGTTATCTCTGTTTTCTTTTCTAACTTGAGTGTATTTGTATATATCACCTTAACTTTGTTTTATTGCATATATTTAAAAATAATGTTTCACAATTTGTATTTTAGAACCATAAAAATAAAGAAGAAAACAACAGGGGGGCGGAAAGAGTAAAGTTATGATAAAGACCTGACTGGGTAGGTGTTTCATGGAAGCACAGTATAAAATTTACATATATATATATATTCGGTTGAGCTCTTAAAATTAATAACTAGAAAAAAGTATAGCTCATACATATGCATATCAAAATTACTTTAAGACTTATTATTGTTATTGTTAGGTACCATCCAGTCCATTTCAACTCATAGCAATCCCATATGACTGAGTGGAACTGCCCCATAGTGCTTACTAGGCTGTAATCTTTACTAAAGCAGATCACCAAGTTTCTCTCCCGAGAAGCTACCAAGGTTTCAAACCACCAACCTTTTGGTTAGCAGCTGGGTGCTCAGCCATTGCACCACTATGACTCCTTATTTTAAGGTCTATTAGGTTTTTTAAAATTATATTACAAATATGTGTGTCTCTGAAGCACCTTTTCTTTCCTCTGGATTTCTTGCATAAATAACAGTTCATCATTGTTGAGGTCCCACAATTTACCTAGTGTGAAAGTAAGTACCTAACAGAAATGTAGCACAAGATAGTTGCTCAGTAAACGTTTGATCTTTTTTATTTTAAGATGCATTCTAGGAACTCCATGAGTGGACATGCTGTGGGGGTAACAAGAAGGACTATATAATTATTAGCCCTTTAGAGTTTACAACACGTTTTCTTATATTGCTATTAGGAAGTTAGAACCTAAATCTCAAAAGGCATAAATGATTCAGGATTTTCATCTTAAATAATAGCTGTTGTATTGGTGACAGTCAACTATCATCAGCTGAAGTGCTATTATTCTATAAAGAAATAAATAAGGAAGAGTCTTTACTGATACAAAATCAAAACCAAACCCACTGCCGTGAAGTCAATTCCAACGCATAGTGAGTGACCCTGTGCAGGGTTTCTGAGGCAGTAAATCTTTACAGGAGCAGATAGCTTTCTCCATAGAGCAGCGGGTGTGTTTGAACCGCTGATCCAATGGTTAGTAGTTAAGTGCATATCCTACAATGCTATCAGGGCTCCTTTCTTTACTTATAAAATTGCCCTATATCAATGCAAATATAATGTGGGCCGGATACCTGGAGAAACTTGACCTTTATTTTTCTTCCACATTTCACCCTATTTCTGGCCCAGGCCTCTACTGACAGAATCAAGAACCCAGCTCATACAATTTTCTTTCCTTAATAATTCTTGGTTCCATTTAGGAGCAGATTTCAAATGCTAAATTGTTTTTATACTATTTGCCTCTTGTTTGGAACTGCCTCAACCAGAAACTTGTATGGTTACTTATTCAAGTAGCATTCGTGTCTTAGATTCTTATCTAAGAACCTAAGGGTCAGAACGGAACCAAATTACAGGACCATCTGCTAGTCCATTTACCTATGGCATTCAGGCATTTTCCTGGCATAGGCAAGAGACTTCAAAAGAACAAGACTTTTTTTCTCCCATGTTCAAAAATGTTTATCCTTCTTCTGTCCTGTATGAATCAGTGATCATGAATCAATTGAAGTTAAATTAGAAGGCCTCATAATTCAGAGAAATTTGCTATGAAGTTTATTTCAGTTTTAATTGTTTTCTCTCCTACTTTTTCTTTTATTTCCAGGTTCTCTTGGTTACAAACTCCTCCCTGTCTGGTACTGCAACAATGAGTGGGAAATCCCTGCTCTTAAAGGTCATTCTCTTGGGTGACGGTGGAGTTGGGAAAAGCTCACTTATGAACCGTTATGTAACCAATAAATTTGACTCCCAAGCTTTTCACACCATAGGGGTCGAGTTTTTAAATCGTGATCTGGAGGTAGATGGACGCTTTGTAACCCTCCAGATCTGGGACACTGCAGGGCAGGAACGTTTCAAGAGCCTTAGGACGCCCTTCTACAGGGGAGCAGACTGCTGCCTCTTGACCTTCAGTGTGGATGACCGGCAGAGCTTCGAGAACCTCGGCAACTGGCAGAAAGAATTCATCTACTATGCAGATGTGAAGGACCCTGAACACTTCCCCTTTGTAGTTCTGGGTAACAAGGTAGACAAAGAGGATAGGCAAGTGACTACTGAGGAGGCACAAGCCTGGTGCATGGAGAATGGGGATTATCCTTATTTAGAAACAAGTGCCAAAGATGATACTAACGTGACAGTGGCCTTTGAAGAAGCTGTCAGGCAGGTGTTGGCTGTAGAGGAACAGCTAGAGCACTGCATGTTAGGTCATACCATTGACTTGAACAGTGGCTCCAAAACAGGATCTTCATGTTGTTAAAAGAATGGAGGGAGCCTTTTAAAAGTGTATCCTAAATTTGTCAGTCAGTAGTTTATGAATAACTGCCCCTCTAAGGGGGCACACACATACACACACACATACACACACACACACACAGGCTTAGAGATAAAGTTGTGATTGTGAATAAGAGCCTTTCAAATAGAAGTTGGAGAGTGATTAAAAACAAAAAACAAAACACAAACTTTATCAATCCAAGTACATTTTGTGTGATTTCTGCAATGTCCCTTCTTGTGTGTATCAGGACATTTCAGAAAGTTTTAGTCCTGAGAGATTTAAATATTTTTCAAATCACAGTGTAAACCTAGAACCCAGTTGCATGAAGGAGTTAAAGAGCTACAGCCATCCCTTATAGCATTTCATTAATCAACCAACAAATGTCACCATCAGACTTTTGCCAAGCAGTTTCTACCATTTCTGCCAAAAGGGTGGGGGTGGGGGCGGGGAAGACTGAGTTATATTAGAATAAAAAATACAAATGCAAACAAGGATGTCCTGGCTTGAGTTGTAAAGGCTGTAATGATTAGGAATGTGAATGTATAATATAATATACACTGCCTTGTTTAATCCCAATGTATTGTTTGCTCCCTCTTGGAGCTTTTCAACAACAACAAAAAAAAACACCTCAATAAGAGATACACCAGTGACACTGGACATTCAGTTAACGCCTTGTGTTTGTAGTGACAGGGTACTAGTGAATGAATTATGCTTAAATATGCCAACCACTCTTGCAAATAAACGGTTGGTCTGCTTTTACTTTTGCTACATAGGAATGTTGCTTCTCTGACAACCTCATCAATTTAGCAATGCTGCTTAGTATATGGCTTTGGGTTCAGTACTCTCTGCTCATATTTTAATGATCCTTTGGACCACCATGTCGAGCTCACAGAGTAGGCTTCAGAAAAGATTGGGGGATAATGGGCTTTTTTCCACAAGGTTCCTTAACTTGAATTTATTGTAGAAGAAGGAACAGCTTTCTTATATACTGCACTATATGTTCAGCAAGCCAAATCAGGATAATTAAAAGTGACAAGGGAGCTGACTTTAACCCAGTGTTAGAATGTACTTTCTCACATATTCAGTTGTCCAACAGTAGAATTGTTGTTGTTAAGTGCCGTTGAGTCAGTTCTGACTCAGAACAACTCTGTATAGGGTTTCCAAGGAGCCACTGGTGGGTTTTAACTGCTGACCTTGCAGTTAGCAGTCCAGTGCTTATACTACAGTGGAATGGACTGCCTTAAATCATGAGCTCTCCTCCATTGGGAATATTCAAGAAGATGCTGGATGACCATCTGTTAAGATGCCATGAAAAGAATTTCTGTACTTGTTACATGTTTGGTCTAAGATTCCCTCCAGCTCTAAATTCTGTGACTCTATAAACTCCATTTCAGTGCCATGTTATAGTTTGATTTATTTTAAGATAACAACTCAGACTATAGAGAGGGACTTTGAAATGTGCACTCTATTCTGTGATTAGCCTTTAGCAGCCATTGTATAATTATTCCTTTTGATTTTACACTGTGGCAAGAAAAATTCTTAAGCTCAGAGTAATTCTTATGTGCCGTGATGTAAACATCCTTAAGATAACATGTTAAAATGCATACATGATTTGTCAGGTTTTTTTTTATGAATACGCAGTCTAGTTTCTGTTGCTGGATGTTTGTCCTGCATAACTTTTAATCTGTACTTTATGATAGCTGTTATAAAAATAGTAACCCAAGGTAGTGAGGGACAGTTAGACATAACACCCAAAAGAGACCTAGGCCAGGGAGGGGGTGGGGCCTTTCACAGGAATACAGCCTAGAACTCTCCATTGTAGCCACATATGAAATCAGCCTTACATGTGGGACTTTATGTGCTTTAAGAGCTCTGGGATTTTTTTTGGCCACATAGACAAGTGGAGGAAGGTATTTAAACCCAGTGATAACCAATAATTCCAGTTAAGACATAGTTCTGACCCTTTTGTCCAATTAACTTTGATGCCAGAAGTCACAGTCAGAACTGGTACCCCACAGCTCTTAAGTATAGGTCCCCATTCTACCTATGCCTATAGCCAGCCACACTGGTTTCCAAGTTCTATGATCATTTTGCTCTAATCATGTTATGGTGAAAATCTGTGCATTGCTGTAATCAGAACTATTAAATGCGAATTGTTTTTAAGTGCATGAGACCTGAGGCCTTCTCTTTCTACTTGCACTCTGCTTATAATCAGTTTCTATTTGTAGATCTCAGGCCTTCATGAGGACCTCCATCAACTCACAAAAGTACTTGTCTCTATTATAGTGGCATATGGTCATTGGAGTGAAAAATCACATGGGGATCTCATTCACAGACCTCCAGTTCATCCAAGACAAGTATTAATTTTATTAGCAGGTCTACTGAAGCCCCTTTCCTCTTAACCATACCAATTTTTTTTCCTGCCAAATCACAACATAATATGTTCATCAAAGCACTTAATATTAAGTGACAAAAACAGTGGCATTTTAGTGAGTAACACTCTGTGGGGTACTGACATATAGTTTGGGTGGGATTTAAAAAAACAAAACACCAAAGGCTAAAATCTGAGTACCAGGAACTGTGCATATAGGTTTAGAATTGATTGTGTACCCTAGAATGTGCAGTGGAATGTTTTTAATGGGTGTTTTATTTAAATGAACACTAGAATTTTTTTAACAAATAATTTCTAATTAGAACTATACTCAGTTTTTCAATGGTCCACTAAAACGTTATGCGGAATATTTATTTTTAGGTATTGGGCTAACATTCAGGGGGCCTCAGATTCCATGTGTCTTCAGTGGATTGATGAATTTCAGGTGAATTTCTTCTTTATCCTGAGGTATCTCACAATCCTCTTGTTGCAGGTGCTGCTAAAAATCTCAAATTTATGTATCAGATATTATGTTTCAAATGTTAAAAATCATCTGTGTTAAATTGAATAAAAAGTGCATTTTGAATAACCAGTATACAATGTCTGTGCATCTTTCTCTCATTTTCTCCTCTTGAGCAAATGTTGAGTGTGAAGTACAGTACTTACCAATCAAGTATTCTTTCTTGCTGTACTGGCTAGGCCCTCAGGATCATTTTTCACATGGCATTCCAGGGAGCCATTCCTTAGGAATCAAGTCAGAAGCTATTCTACTGATTGGAAAACAAGCACAAGATCAGGTTGGGGAGGATCCTTTTTTTATGTGACTTTCTAATTCATAAATAGTATTGGGACTGGACATGGAATTTTGACTATTCACATTATTGCTTTATTATAATTTAAACCAAATGTAAACATATATATTTTATAAATATACATATCATACCTTGTTGTTGTCAGGTGCCACCGAGTCGGAACCGACTCATAGCGACCCCATGCACAGCAGAATGAAACAATGTCTGATCCTGGGCCAACCTCAATACCGCTGTCACACTTGACACCATCAGTGATGCCACCTGGCTGATCCATCTTGTTGGGGGTCTTCCTCTTTTTCTCTGACCCTCCATCTTACCCAGCATGACATTCTTCTCCAGCGACTG
>NW_006408907.1:1057581-1062624 GCF_000296735.1 Chrysochloris asiatica
CATATTTGTGCCAGTTCCAAAGAGAGGTGACCCAACGGAATGTGGAAATCTTCAGACAATCTCTTTGATATCTCAAGCGAGTAAAGTTTTGCTAAAGGTCATACAGAAACGGCTACAATCATACATTGATAGAGAACTTCCAGAGGTTCAAGCTGAATTCAGAAGAGGCTGTGGAACGAGAGATATCATTGCTGATGTCCGATGGATCTTGGCTGAAAGCAGGGGATATCATACCTTAGGAAAACATAAATGTATCGTTGTTGTTGTTGTTGTTGTTAACTTCTGTCAAGTTGACTCCAACTCAGTGACCTTTGTATAGGATTTCCAAGGAGCGGTTGGTAAGTTTGAACCACTGACATTGTGGTTCAAAGCAACCTTGTATTCCAGCGCTTTATTCCACAGTGCCATAGCAAGTCAGAAAATACGGGGTAATTTTGTTAAATAGTACCTTCTCTTGTTTCTCATATATTGGATTGTAAAGATACACAGAATGACTTGAATATACATAATGGTAACTTTAAAATTATGGCTACAAGTCTCTCCACAAAACATAATTCCATTACATTGATTCAATCTGCCAAATTGTGTACTCTTTCCTTCCCTTTACTCTTCCCTCTTGGAATTCTAGGCAGTTGAAATCACAAGTAAACAACCCAGATTTTTGCTATGTATGTCATTGGTATCTCTGAAGATTATTAGTTAACAAATTATCAAACCATCTTTCAAATACAGAACCCCAAATTCTTCTGATTAGGATATAATGATACAACTCTTATGCTATAGGAGCTCATAGATTTATAAGCCTCTTAAAAAATTTTTGCTCATCCAAAATGGATATTTAAATTTTTTCTGCCTAATTCATCTCCCACCAGGACTTGCCCTTTTCTTGATGCCACAAGAAATATAGTACAGATTCTTATTTTTAAAAAATTATTTGGCCGTGATCCTTCCAGAAAATGGAGGGTGTGGCCTAGAGAGTTTCTTTTCAATTCTGTGATTGAATTTTAAAAACATACTTGGAACTTGAGGCATTGATTTGAGTAATTTCAGGAGGGAATTGGGGTGGGCATTTCTATTTTCATTTGAATTACCTGAAGTAGTTTTAACTGTAGCTTTAAAAAAACAAGAACAAAACAAAACAAAAAACCTTGTTATGTTAGATGCTGTTGAGTTGGTTCTGACTCATAGTGGCCTCATGTACAACATAATGGAATACTGTACAGTCCTGCAACTGCGTCACAATTACTGCTATGTGTGAACCCATCGTTGCAACCACTGTGACAATTCATCTTGCTGAGAATCGTCTTCTTTTTTCTTTTTTTTAAAATTTTTATTGTGAATTATGCGGGTTTACATGGGAGAACATGAATGTAAAACTGTCATCCTATCATAGTTCGTTTCATTGCAATGATTACAATCTCCTCCATGCATCATCAAAAAACCAAAGGGTACACCCCACAGGCCTGCCCCGCAGCTGTCAGTACACAGCCCTTCTCCTGCCCTGAGTCCAGTGTCCCCAGCTGCTAAATCTGTCCAAGTCATCTTCTCTGCCTCCATTTCTGGTGTCACTGCTTCCCTGGGTAGGGTCCTGCACTCCACTCTTCTCACTTGATGGTCCCAGGGACCTCCGCTCCTGGACTGAAAAATCAATCACACCCTTCTTCTTGTTACAAAACATCTACCTTTACATTTCCGACCCTCACAGTCAGTCCTGATGGTAGTTATTCACTATTGTACCACAAGAGTCTTATCCCCATTTCCTTTGGCCAGCCAGTCCCAACAGATTGGAAATCATTCAGTGGAGATTCTACCTTACCCCCTCCCATCTGGAACTAGTCTCCCTCTTGAAATCTTGTAAGCCAGTCATTTCTTGCCTTTATGTTGTTGTTGTTAAGTGCCGTCGAGTTGATTCCGACCCATAGCAACCCTGTATAGGGCTTCCAAGGAGCAGCTGGTGAGCTTGAACCACTGATGTCGCAGTTCAAACGACTTTGCAGTCTGACACATTAGCCCACAGCGCCTTTATAGCCCCCCCATTTTGGGTAGCCAATGTCTAAGTTGCCCATCCCTTTCAATCCTGTGTACCCAGGTGGTGGGAGTGATCCTCACTGTAAAGATTTGTTCCCTTTTTTGCCCTACTAAATCCATGTTGTTGTTGTTATGTGCCATGGAGTCGGTTCCGATTCATAGAGACCCTGTACACGGTTTCTGAGGCTGTAATCTTTACGGAAGCAGAAGACCTCATCTTTCTCCCGCGGAACAGCTGGTAGTTTCGAACTGCTGTCCCTGAGGTTCGCAGCCGGATTCGTAACCACTACGCTACCAGAGCTCCTTTCTACATCCATAAATATAGGTAAAGTTCATCAAATTGTAGCAGTTACTCTTTTTTTTTTTTCCACTCTTCTTTCTTCTAGTCGAGTTCTGATCATCCCTCCACTGAAGTCAGGTCAAGTGGGTACTATCTGCAAGTATGGATGTTCTTGTGCGTCTCCCCTCACTTCATATCAGCTGGACGCTTCACTCTCCACTCTAGTCCTCTGTGGCCATGTCACTGCCTCTGGACCCAGGAGTCCCCGGGTCTTGCCATACTTCTGGCCAACCTGGTCTCCACCCGGGTTCACAAGAGTCTATTGAACGTTGTCGGACATCGCACTCAACTTCATTGCTGTTTGACCAACGTGGTCACCAGCCAGACCACATGCCTGCTCGTGTATTCCCCTTGAGTTTTAGTCTTGGAAGGGGGTTTGTCCTGAGGGGACCTGACCACTTGCCTTTGGCTCCCAGGCGAACAACTTGCTTGTTCTTGTAGTAGTGGACCAGACTGCTGTTATTGTTTTTTATTTTTCCTGCAGGTCTTTCTTTCACGAAGTATCTTCTGTTCTTCTAGCCTCTCCAGGATGGTCTACTTGTCCTTTTAAGTGGAAATTTCCCACCTCAGACGATTCTGGATGGGGTTTAGGATTCCACCTATGGTCTTATGCAATGCAAAGACTCCACAGGAAGCCTCTTTCACTGGGCAACTTCTAGCCCCCTTTAAGGTATTCCAATCAGTTATAGGCTGAAGACAGACTTACAAGCTTTCTATTGTGATGTTTCTGGCTATATTCCTTTCTCTCCCCCTCAAGTGTCTATTTTATAATGTTATGCAAAGGAAGCCAAGATTCAAAAGACAGCCAAGCATCTTAACATTATTTCCCCTCTTTTACCCATTCAAATCATGGCTGATGATGTTCTTAAGCATGATGTCCTTCTCCAGATAATCACCCCCCGCTTTTATGAAGATGGAGTGCTTTTTCTTACACTATTTTAGAGCACATCAAGTGTGATATTCTATCTTAGTTATCTAGGACTATTATAACAGAAATACCACAGGTGGATTATTTTAACAAATTTATTCTCTCACAATTTAGGAGGCTAGTCCAATTTCAGAGTGCCAACTCTAGGCAAAAGCTTCCTTTCTCTGTTGGTGTTGGGAAAAGGCCCTTGTCTCTTTTCAGCATCTGTAGATTCTTTTCAGCATTCCTTGGAGATTCCCATTTGTCTTGGTGTCTATCTTCCCCTAGATCTAGGATCTTCACAGTTCAGAGACTCTAGGTCCAAAGGAGACACTCCACTCCTGGTTCTTCTTTCTTGGTGGCAGTAGGGCCTTCTGATCTCTGCTCACTTCTCTCTCCTTTTATCTCTTACAAATAAAAGGTATTGCAGGCCACACCCAAGGAAAACTCCTCTAAAATATGGGATCAGGGCTGTGATAGGATTAAGGGTGTTACATCCCATGCTTAATCCTATTACTAGTTTATCACACCAGATCACATGATGGTGGAGAACATCATATAACTGCCACATTATATCATTACATAACTGTCAAATCACTGAGAATCATAGCTAAGTTAAGCAGACACATTTTTGGGGGGTGGGGAAAGAAGGGCATTATTCAATCCATGACAGACACCTTTTAATAAAATGCTAATATATATGTATGATTTAGGATACTCACTAATTTTCTATTTATCCACACTAGCCTCTTTAATTTCCTCAAGTTACTATCACTAGCAAAATGTTCACTCTTTACTCCTTCCTCTTTAAGAGAATTAAGGGTTAATGACAGCAGCTAGGCATGTTTATAGAATGAAAAGGAGATGATTAAATGTCTCCCTATTGATACACTTGCAAAAACTGGCGAGGAAGGATCTGCTGTTTATCTTTTTGACATCAGCAAAGATGTGTGCATAAGGGATTTTTAGGTGGTGGAGGTTTCTTAATACTTTCCCAGTGAGAATAGGAGTCTTCACAGTTCAAGATGTGAAGGAGTTGGCACCTTTAGACACATACGAACTGCTGCAGTCCTCTGTGTGTCTTTATAAATAGCTTTGTCGTCTCCAGGACAGCACAGCGACTTATGGTTCAGTCATGTAAGTATTATTTTTTTTTAATGGTGGGTTTTGTGTGCACAGACATGTGAGCAATCTGTCGATTCCTGTCATGCTCTATAAATTCTGGGTACACATGTAATGAGTCTCACTGTGGCACTCCTGAATTTTAACCAGGCATACCAAGCTGTGCTTCTTCTACTTGATTGATTGACAAAAAGGAATTCGGAAATGCTGCCTTAATAAAATAAATAGCTCTTAATTCAGCATGGGCTGTATTGATTAAAGTAAAAACACTAATCATGCCTTCCTGTGGTGCATTCGTGAGGAAGCAATAGAGAGTCATATCTTCTCTTTTCCCTTACAATGCTCCCCGTTGCCATAGAAACAGCATATCCAAGGGTGTGTCCTGTAATATATTGCTTAACATAGACTCTGCTGCTAGATGAACAAGTATTGACAGCCTTGGAATCTTTCCATTTTCCAGTGGTTTCCACCTAGAAACTTTAGAGACACTGCAAATTTGTCTTTTTATATGATTGTTGTTGTTGTTGTTGTCAGGTGCCATCGAGTCGAACCCGACTCATAGCGACTCCATGCACAGCAGAACGAAACAATGTTCGATCCTGGGCCAACCTCACCACCGCTGCCACCCCCGAGTCCATCAATGATG
>NW_006408907.1:1064369-1071561 GCF_000296735.1 Chrysochloris asiatica
TAATGACTTTTTGCTCTCTTCATGTATGATATTCTTGATGTCATCCCACAACTCTTCCGGTCTTTGGTCTTTAGTGTCTAATTCATCAAATCTGTTTTATATGATTACAAAGGTAATACACGTTCATGGTAGAAAGCCTAGGGAACAAAAGAAGCAGAAAATCAAGATAAAGAAAATAGAAATAATATGTCAGCCTACTATCCTGAGATAATCGGATTTTAACTTTTCAGTGTGTATTTCAATGTGCTTATGTATAAAGACAACTGATGCCATACTGCACACATGGGTTGCTATGTCTTTTTTTCACTTAATACATAGTGAACTTTTTTCTAAATTACATTTAGTGCCTGTAAAATAGTCCATTAAAGGATTTGCACCAAACCCTTATTGCTAGACATTTAGTGTTTTTTCCAGCTATCTCCTGTGAAATATACCAGCAGCGGGTATTCCTAATATTAACCTTAATTCACATCTCTCTTTATTTCCATTAAGTGGAATTTCTGAGTAAAAAAGTATGAATATTTTTGTGGCTTTTAATACATGCTGGGAAACTGGCTTCTAAAATGTTGTCCCAAATTGTATCAACACCAGTAGAATAAGAGAAATCCTATTTTTCCAAACACCCATCCATATGGAATATTATCTTACTTTTTAACCACATTGGATCAATTTGATGCATGAAAAATGATCTCATGGTTTGATTTGCATTTCTTTAGTCCTTTAATTGAGAGTAACTAATGATTTATATTTTTATTGACCACTTTTATTTCTTCTTTTGATAATAGTCCATTTGGGGTAGGGAACATTGATCTTACTAATATCCAGGAGCTCTTTCTTATATTGTTGTTGTTGTTAAGTGCTGTCGAGTCGATTCTGACCCATAGTGACTCTGTATAGGGTTTCCAAGGACAAGCTGGTGAGCTTGAACCACTGACCTTGCAGTACAAATGGCTTTGCAGTCTGGCGCATTAACACACAGAGCCACACCAGGACTCCTTTTTATATTATAGATGCTAACATTACCTTTTATCCATAGTGCTTGTTTTCTGCAATCTACTGTCACCACCCTTATATCTCTTGCTTTTTAATTTTGTTTATAGTTTTGTGTTTGTTTGTTTTTTTACATGCTGACAGATTTTTGAAAGAGTCAATTCTGGTAAAATAGAAAACTAGAGTAGGTGGGGAAGAGAGAAATGTCTACTTGATGTGTCCTTTGTTTCTGATCACATTTACGACCATATGATCATTATTTTTTGTTTAGAAAGGTTATGAGTTTAAGTTTGTGTCACTATCATAAAGGCGCTCTCTGAAAGCAAAATATTCATTTAAAAAAAGTTTACCTGCATGGTATCACATAGCTGGTTTGATCTGGGTCTATTACTGTTGTTACTGCTGGTCTTGTTTTGTAATGAACACATTATTCTGAATTCATAGTAACAGTTCGGCTTTCACCCACAAGGGGGAAACAAAGACCAGTTCGTGTTCTGTTATAACATAAACTCATTAGACTACTGCCTGGTAAGAGTAGAAGGAGGGCCTGGAAATCAGCCATCTAGTCCACTCTTTCCTTTTTGGTATGTGGAAAAATTGAAGTCTGGAGGAGCAAAAGGACTTGCTCGAAATCAAAGAGCTAGTTATAAGAGAGCTGTTTCCTAGATCATTTCCAGTTTGCCACGCTGTGATGTAGTTAAAATGGCACAAGCTATAAAACTAACCTTTTTTGCCTTTTTAATTGAAATTGTTGTTGTTACTGCTGCTAAGTGTCACTGAGTCAGTTCTGACTCATAGCAACTCTGTATAGGGTTTCTGAGGAATGACTGGTAGGTTTGATGTGCCGACTTTGTGGTTAGTAGTCTAGTGCTTATCCTACAGTACCACACCAGGACTCCTTTGTTGAGGTAAAATTCATGTAACATGAAATTAGCCATTTAAAAATGTACAATTCAGTGGAATTAATATATTCAGAGTGTTGTAAACACATTCATTTCATCTCCTGGGTTTCAAATCCCAGCCCTGCCACAAAATGAATGTGTTCTACCAGACGCTAGTTATATTAATCTTGCTGCGCCTCAGTTTCTTCAGCTTGTGAGGCAATGATTTTTTTCCCCTTTTTTCTGAGGGTTACCAGGAGTAATGTGAATAAGTGCCTAGCAATGTGCTTGGCAGAGTAAATAAGAAATGCATCTTTTCTTAATTTCTTCCTTTTTAAGATTTTTTAGTTGTGCTTTACATGAAAGTTTACAGAGCAAAATGGTTGTTTTCCATTCAAGAATTCTAACACCTTTTGTTTCATGACATTGATTCAATGTAACAACACCAATCCTACTTCCTCCTGGTGTTCTGGTTTCCGTGTGTTTTTCTTTCATAGCCTTTCCTGCTTTTGAGCTTTTTTTTTTTTTCTTAAAGTTTTTATTGTGAATTGAGTGACAGTTTACATGGCAGAAATAATATTGGTTTTACACTCAACCAATCATATTTTGTTTCACTGCAATGATTACAATCTCCTTCATGCATTATCAGTATTTGCCTCCATTTCCACCACCACCACCACCCCCCCCCGTTTTTTTTGATGTACACAAAAGCGCACAGGAATATATAATCGTTTAAACAACCAAAGGGCACATTCTGCAAGCCTGACTTCTGCCCGCCAGCACACAACCTTTTGCTTTTCATGAATCTAGAGTCCTCAGCTGCTCCCTTTCACCTCTGCCTCCATCTCTGGTATCACTGCCTCTCTGGATAGGTTCCTATGTTCCGCTCATGCTCTTCCCTCTTGATGGTCCTAGAGTCCTCTGTTCCAGGAATGTAAGATTAACTATTGCCCCCTTTATGTTACAAAACTTCTACCTTTACAGTTGTGACAATCACAATTAGTCGTGATGACAATTACTCACTATTGAATCAAAAGAATCCTATCCCCATCTCCTTTCACCACACCTATCTAGACAAGATGAAAACTATTCAGTGGTGATTCTACCTTTTCCCACCAGTTCCGAAACTAAACTCCTTCGTGGAAACTTGCAAGCCAATCAGTTTGTGCCTTTATAGCCCGCCCCCCAATTTTAGGTAGCCAGTGTCTAAGTCTCCCATCCCTATCAACCCTGTGTACTGAGTGGATAGGCTTGATCCTTTATGTGAAGATTCCTTCCCTCTTGATTGGTATTTTGAGCAACTACAGCTATAAGTAACGATCAAGTTCATCAAATTGTAGCAATTTACACTTGCTTTCTGTATCAAATTTCTTTATCTTCCTCTAGTTGAGTTCTGATCATCAAGCCATCCAAGCTAGGTCAAATGGGTACTATCTACAAGTTTGGGTGTTCTTTCACGCCTCTCCCTACTTCATATCAGCTGGATGCTTCACTCTCAGCTCTAGCCCCCAGTGGCTAGGTCTCCCCAAACTTCAGACCAACCAGCTCTTCTCTCTCTTATTTCGAGGTCGACAGGAGTAAATGGAACATAATCAAACTCAGCCCTCCTGCTTTTGAGCTTTATCTCTGGGTCAATGCTGCCCTTTTGAACTCAGATAGTAAGAGTGTTCTAAGGAGTGTGTAACTCCTTGATGTTATTGTGCCCTTTATAGGCCTGTCTATTGTTTGGCTGAAAGTTGAGCCACTGTGGTAAGTTCAGTTTCAGGATTGAAGGGTGACTAAGGGCCTTGGGGTGGGGGGAGATACTTTATTTCCTTCAAGATTTTAAGCAGCTACTCTCCACTCAACATAAGTATATTTGTTTCACCTTAATAATAAAACTTAATAGATGCCAGAGTAGATTTTCCATTTTCTTGACAGTAATAGTCAAGCACGTGAATCATTTCCCAACTATGTCACAAGAACTTGTGTTGTGAAGTTCTTTTTCATAATTTTAACCTCTGAGCACACTTTAAATTCAATATTAATAATACCCAAGAGAATGGAAAATCTACTCTGGGATCTATTAAGTTTTATTCTTAATGAGAAATAAATATACTAATACTAAATGGGGAGTAGCTGCTTAAAATCTTGAAGCAGCTACTCCCCATTTAACCTCTGAGCACACTTAAAATTCAATATTGTTCATATTGAATTTTAAGTGTGCTCAGAGGTTAAAAATATGAAAAAGAACTTCACAGCACAAGCTTTGTGACATAGTTGGCAAACTATTCCAGTGTTTAATAGGTGCAAAATCCCTCTATTGGATTTTTTTTTAAGTCATAAAGGAATTTTGAAAAAAGAGACGTTGATTCTAAGTTTAGGTGTGAGTTGCAGAAAGCATGGTGATGTGTGTCCCACTTTAGGTCAAATGTTTTTGTTTTTTTAAAAATCTCAAGGTAAAATAATCCAATCACACCTCTTTGTTGTTCTTGTTAGATGTTGTTGTGTCAGTTCCGACTCATAGCAAACGTATGCACAACAGAATGAAACATTGCCCTATTCTGTGCCATCCTCACAATCATGTTACGCTTGCACTCACTGCTGCTGCTACTGTGCCAATCCATCTCGTTGGGGGTCATCCTCTTTTTCGCTGACCCTCCACTTTACCAAACATGATGACCTTCTCCAGGCACTGGTCCCTCCTGATAACATGTCCAAAGTATGAGAGACCAAGTCTCACCAGCCTGGCTTCTAAAGAGCATTCTGGACATGCTTCTTCTAGCACAGATTATTATTTTTATTTTTTATTTTCTGGCAGTCTGTGGTACTGTCAATATTCTTCTTCAGTACCATAACTCAAACACATCAATTCTTTTATGGTCTTCCTTTTTCATTGTTCAACTTTCACATGCATATTATTGTTGTTGTTGTTGTTGTTAAGTGCCGCTGAGTCGATTCTGACCCATAGCGCCCCTGTATAGGGTTTCCAAGGAGCAGCTGGTGAGCTTGAACCACCGACATTGTAGTTCAAAGGATTTTAAAGTCTGACGCATTAGCCCACAGTGCCACACCAGTACTCATGCATATTGTAGTTGTTGTTAAATGCCGTCAAGTCAGTTTCGACCCATAGCAACCCTGTACAGGGTTTCCGAAGGTGTAAATCTTTACAGGAGTAGAAAGCCTGATCTTTCGCCCTCGGAGCAGCCGGTAGTTTCGAACCGCTGACCTTAAGGTTTGCAGCCTGATTCGTAACCACTACGCTACCAGAGCTCCTTTAGGCTATTGAAAATACCATGGCTTGGGTCAGGCACACCTTAGCCCTCATACTGGTATCTTTGCTCTTGAACACTTTATAGAGATCCTGAGCAGCAGATTTGTATTTTGTAATCATTCTTATAGATTAAGAAAACTGAGGAACTGAGAAGTTGCACAAATTTCTGAATACCTTATTCAGAACCCTCATCTACTGCTTCCAAGTCCAGTACAGTTTTCAGTTCATTCATTGTTCAGAGCCAATATAATTGGAGAGATGCAGAAGAATAGGAATGGGGTTATAAATGAAACTGGAAAGGTGAAGAAAGGAAAGGAAAGATTCTAAGCAGAGCAGCATTTTTTGTTGTTAAGTTGATGTTTGCCATCAAGTCATTTCCAACTATAGCAACCCTGTATAGGGTTTCTGAGGAGCTGCTGGTGAGTGAACTGCCAACTTTGAGGTTCAAACAGACCTTGTGGTCCAGTGCTTATCCTATAGCGCCACATTAGGCCTTCAGAACAGCATTTAGGCATCCAATTATAGAAGAGACAGAAACAAAATCTAGCAAGCAGCTCTATTCTCTGGGAAAGTTTCTCAGAGTCAGTCATGTCCTAATTATGCCTCTGAAAGAAGTAACCTGAGGAACTACTGAAAAGTTATGTTTCCCCAATATTCTTTGTGTTATTGAATAAGCAAAAGCGACAGAAAATTGTTGGTGATATCAAAGCTGTTCATTTCTTTTAGCACCCCAAATCTTTAAAAGTTTGATTTAAAATTATCCAAATAAGTAGAATCTCAGTGTCCCTACTAAACAGAACAAGGAAAGAGAGCAGAAACCTAACAAGAAGGTCCACCAAGACCATGTTTCTCAATCACACATTCTCCTTGTTTCTTTGTTTTTTAGAGATGAGTAAGAAAAATAGCTTATTGGTAATTAATTGTGGAAATTGCAATTTAATTGATGACTATGAACCTCATATGGATGCGAAAGCTGGACAGTGAATAAGGAAGACCGTAGAAGAATTGATGCCTTTGAGTTGTGGTGTTGGAGGAGAATACTAAAAGTGCCATGGACTGCCAAAAGAACCAATAGATCTGTTTTGGAAGAAGTGCAGCCAGAGTGCTCCTTGGAGGCCAGGATGGCTAAGCTTCATCTCTCATACTTTGGACATATTGTCAGGAGAGAACAGTCGCTGGAGAAGGATGCCATGCTGAGTAAGATGGAGGGTCAGAGAAAAAGAGGAAGACCCCCAACGAGATGGATCAGCCAGGTGGCGTCATTGATGGGGTCAAGTGTGGCAGCGGTAGTGAGGTTGGCCCAGGATCGGACGTTGTTTCGTTCTGCTGTGCATGGGGTCGCTATGAGTCGGTTCCAACTAGATGGCACCTGACAACAGCAACAACAACATGTAGCACACATTAGCTTTTACAATTAGCATTCTTATCTGTAGTATTATTCTTTGTCCCAATGTAAACTTTTTTTGTACATGCTAAATTAATTGAGCTAAAGAGTCACTGTCCCTCTACAGATTACACTTTTTGATCGTCTCTTTTTTTTTCTTGGAAAATTCTTTAGCTACAGTAGTAAAAACTGGTTTGTCTTTCTGGCAGAGATCATTCTTAACTGGCATTCCACAATTCAGTATTACAATGAGAATTAATGTTTGTAATGATGACCCATAGACATTGCAATAACCCATATCACTTTCTGTATCATCAAAAAAATAATAAGAGGTACTGTTATTTGGATCATTCTCTCTAGTAAGAAGCCCTGGTGGCACCTTGGGTTAGGTGTTGGGCTGCTACTGTCAGTTGAGATGTAGCTATCCCCCATGATGTGATTTGATGTGCTAAACTAATAAGAGGATTAAAGATTGGAAAGGAGGGATATCATTGCTGATGTCCGATGGATCTTGGCCAAAAGCAAAGAATATCAGAAAGATGTTTACCTGTGCTTTATTGACTATGCAAAGGCTTTCTCGATTGTGTGGCTCATGATGAGTTATGGACAACATTGTGAAGAATGAGTATTCCGGAACACTTAATTGTGCTCATGAGGAATCTGTACCTGGACCAAGAGGCAGTT
>NW_006408907.1:1072066-1085483 GCF_000296735.1 Chrysochloris asiatica
ATGGTATTTTCAATAACCTCATATGCATGCGAAAGCTGGACAGTGAATAAGGAAGACCACAGAAGAATTGATGCTTTTGAGTTATGGTGTTAGAGGAGAATATTGAAAGTATCATGGACTACCAAAAGAACAAACAGATCTGTGTTGGAAGAAGTGCAGCCAGAGCACCTTGGAGGCCAAGATGGCCAAACTTCGTCTCTCATACTTCGGACATATTGTCAGGAGGGACCAGTCACTGGAGAAGGATATCATGTTTAGTAAGGTTGTGGGTCAGAGACAAAGGAAGATCCCCAGCGAGATGGATTGGCCAAGTGGCAGCATCGATGGACTCAAGCGTGGCAACAATAGTGAGGTTGGCCCAGGATCGGGCAGTATTTCATTCTGCTGTGCATAAGGTCACTATGAGTCAGTACCAACTCGATGGCACCTAACAACAACAACAACACCCTTAATTCCACCACCACCCTGATCCCAAGGATGTGGCATGCAACACCTTTTATCTTACACAAGATAAAAGGGGAGAGGACTGTAAAATGGTTCAACCACTCTGAGAAATGGTATGGCGATTCCTCAGAAAGTTGGAAATAGAAATACTTTGTGATCCAGCAATTCCTCGATTTAATATATACCTACAAGAAATGTGAGTTAGAATGCGAGTTGCATACCAATGTTCATCACAGCACTATTCACAATAGTGAAAAGATGGAGACAACCTAAGTGCCCATCAATGGAAGAATGTATAAACAAACTTTGTTACATACACACAATGAAATACTATACTATCTTGAAGAATAACAAGGAAGCTGCAAAACACTTCATAATGTAGATGAACCTTGAGGACATAATACTGAGTGAAATTAGTCAAGCACAAAAGGACAAATTTTGCATAAGACCATTATTGTAAAAACTTAAGAAGAAACAATTTCCATACTAAAAGAATAATTATTTGAGGGTTACCAGGGGTGGGAAGGTTGTGTAGCGGTTATGAGTTGGGCTGCCAACTGCAAGGTCAGCAGTTCAAAACTACCAGCGGTTCCACAGGAGAAAGATGAGGCATTCTACCCCCGTAAAGATTTACAGCCTCCGAAACCCTGTGCAGGGAGGGTCACTGTGAGTCGGAACCGACTCCACGGTACTTAACAACAACAAACGGGTGGGAAGAAGGGGACAGTAGCTCACAGGTTATGAGATAGACATATGATAATTAGGATGACTGGGAGGGCAGAAATTAGGGGGAGAGCAATGCACAAGAATGAGGAGAGAGGTAGAGAAACGGGGATGATAGGGAAAGACTTTGGGAGGTATACATGGGCTAAATGGGATAAAGGTACATTGTGATGTATGCACAGTCTTGGAACAACATATATATAGGGATAGAGACATAGTCTGAATGGGTAAAGGAGGGGAAATAATGTTAAGGTGCTTGACTGTTTTGTGAATACTGGGTTCCCCTGCCTACTAGTGTAATAGAGACATTTAAATGGGATAGAAAGGAATAATGGGAAAGATGCCTCCTCAGTACACTGGGTTGATAGGGGTGGGCAACTTAGACTTCAGCTATCAAAATTGGGAGCTATAAAAGCATGAAGTGGCTGGCTTACAAGCTTTCATGAAGGTGCTTAGTGTCAGAATGAGAGGAGTAAGACAGAAACCCTATTTAATAGTTTTCCTCTTGTCCAGATGGGTCTGGTGCTGAGGGGGATAGGATTTTATGATTCAAATGTAATTGTTATCAGGTATAATGGCAATTGTCACGACTGTAAATGTCAAAGAGGTGTAACTGAAAAGGGGGAGCAGTTAAGCTGTCATTTCAGGAATAGAGGACCCTAGGACCATCAACAGGGAAGAACATGAGAGGAGCGAGATATCCTAACCAGAAAAGCGGCAACAACAGAGATGGTGGCAGAGGCAACAACATTAGAGAGACAGAGCAGCAGAGGACTCCAGGCTCATGGACTGAGAAAGCCAGTGTGCCTGAGGACAGGAGGCTGGCTGGCTTACAAAATGTGCCCTTTGGACATTTAAACAAATATATATTTTCAATGTGATATGTGTACATCAAAAACAAACAAACAAAGTATTAGGGTAAATTGTGTTGGCTGAGGGAGGGGATTGTTTTCATTTCAATGACATGCTGAATGTAAAACCTTCACGCACTCCATACACAATAAAAACTTTAAAAATAAGTAAAAGAAAACAAAATAAACCTGTAAAGAAGTTCAAAAACAGATCAAAGAAAAGAGACTTGAGCAGAGAAAGAGATTTACTGTCATTAAGATAGAAGAGCCTGGAGTGGAGTGTGTCCTTTGGACCTGGGGTTCCTGAACTGTGAAGTTCCTAAATCCTGGGAAAAGTTGATGCCAAGGTTTATGGAGATCTCCAAGGAATACTGGGGCTACAGATGCTGAAAGGAGACAAGGACCTTTCCCCAGAGCCAACAAAGGAAGGCCTTCTCCAAGAGCTGGCACTTTAAATTTGAATTTCTAGCCTCCCAAACTGTGTCAGCAGAGTCCTGGTGTGGCACTGTGGGATAAAACCCTGGACCGCAAGTCACCACAGGTCGGTGACTCAAAATTACCAGCCGCTCCTGGGAAACCCTATACAGGTTCATTATGAGTCAGAACTGGCTCAATGGCACTTAACAACAACAACATGTGTTGGCAGTTCAACCTCACCAGCCGCTCCTGGGAAACCCTATACAGGTTCATTATGAGTCAGAACTGGCTCAATGGCACTTAACAACAACAACATGTGTTGGCAGTTCAACCTCACCAGCCGCTCCTGGGAAACCCTATACAGGGTTGCTATGAGTCAGAAACAACTCAACACACCTAACAACAATAACAACAAACTATGAAAGGAGCTCTGGTAGTGTTGCCACGTCAATAGTTCAACTCTACCAGCTGATCCTTGGGAGAAAGATGAGGCCTTCTGCTCAAGTAAATATTTATAGCCTTGGAAACCCTATACAGGGTCACTGTAAGTCAGAACCAACTTGGTGGCATAGTACCACCACCCACCAAGTTGTGAGAGAATAAATTTCTGGTTGTTAAAGCCATCTACTTATGGTATTTCTGTTATAGCAACATTAGATAACAAAGACAGAACTTGGTACCAGAAATGGGGAGCTGCTCTAACAGATACCTAAAATGTGGACATGGTTTCAAATAGGCTAGTGAGCAAAGGCTGGAAGAGTACTAGGCTACCCAATAGTGAAAGCCTAGATTGACTACAAAAGACTGTTAATGAAATTGTATATATAAGAGGCAATTCTGATGAAGGCTCAGAAGAAAGTGAGAAGAGCAGAGATGGCACAGATGGTGAAAAGAAGCGACTAAGAAACTGCAGCAGCAGAACCAGGAGTCCAACACAGAAGTCATTCCATAGAGCATGAATGCTGAGCACTTTCAAGCTGGTGGAGTGGGGTTCCTCTGGGCACTTGTCAGTGAAGTTAGGCTATCTAGCCCACAGAATAAAAAAGCTGAGTGCTGAACAGTCAAGGCTTGCTTATGGAGTGGGGTGCCTCTGGGCACTTGTTAGCAGAACAAAGACATTTGTGACACTTGCTTTAGCAGAGCAAAGACTAGGCTGGCCTCTTCTAGAGATGAAGGCACCAGGAAGCAGAAGCTGAAGAGACAAAGGGCATGGGAAGCAGAGCTACCTCTGTCTCAAAAGGTAGAACCATGACCACTGGGGTTTCTAAGGATGGAGCTACACTTTCCTAAATTTCAAGAAGTTGACTTCTTCACCAACTTAGTTCTGGGATGTGGGGCTGCCATTAAGACGGGGTCTTTGCCCAAAGCTGAGAGGGGTAAGACTGCCATGACCAAGGAGATAAAAGAATAAGACCTGCCAGGACTGAGGAGGTCAGCTCACCACTCAGAATAGGAGAATGGGCTTACCCAAAGCAGAGGGAACAAAGTTGTCATTCCAGTGGGCCTGGAGGACAGAGCTGAAGTTCAGGGTTGAGGGGCCACTACCCAGAAAACCCCATCGTGCATGGCCAACACCCAGAGTCTAGAGAACAGAGCCATTGCCTAGATGGTCTCAGAGGACAGATGATTATTTTCAAGCCTTGAGGGTTAATGTCAACTGTTCTGCTGGATTTTTAACCGATGTGGTGCTGCGGGTTAAAGTGCGGGACTGCAAGATCATTTGAACTGCAAGGTCGGTGGTTCAAGCTCACCAGCCACTTCTCAGAAACCCTATGCAGGGTCACTATGAGTTGGTGCCTATTGCCCCTTCTTTCCTTCCAATTGCTCCCATTTGTAATGGAAATGTCTATCTTTTGTTTGTTCCACCATTGCATTCAGGAGCAGATAACTTGTATTCTAGATTCACAGATGAAAAGAAATTTTATTCCAGGTTGAAATTTGAATTTAGAAGAATTTTGGGGTAATATAGTGGGGTTATTCTGCTTTCAGTTGTACGTGTGTTAGTTGTATTAGGCACATGTATGACTTTATGATTGTCTTTGTTTTAAAATTATGCTTGGTTTAAGGAGATATGTACAGGTGCTAAGTTGACAAGGTGTGGACTGTGATAGTTAAAGTTTTGTGTCAACTTGACCAGGATTCTCAGTGGTTTTGCAGTTGATATGTAGAGCTATCCGCCATGATGTGATAAATTAATAAAAGGATTAAGAGTGGGACTCTTGCTGTTGTTAAGTGCCATCTAGTCAGTACCGACTCATAGCCACCCTGTATAGGTTTCCGAGGAGTGGCTGGTGTGCTTGAACTGCTGACCTTGTTGTTCAAAATGACCTTGCAGTCTAGCACATTAACCCACAGTGCCACACCAGGACTCCAATTCCACTACTCTGATCTCAAGGGTGTGCCATGCTACACCTTTTATCTTATAAGAGATAAATGGAGAGAGACTTGAGCAGAGAAAGAGGAACCTACTACCACCAAGATAGAAGAACCAGGAATGGAGTGTCTTTGGACCCGGGGTCCCTGCACAATATGAAGTTCCTAGATTCAGGGGAAGATTGATGCCAAGATGTACAGAGATCTCCAAGGAATACTGGGTCTACAGATGTTAAAAGGATACAGGGATCTTTCCTCAGAGCCATAAAGAGAAAACCATCCCCAAGAGCTGGCACTCTGTGAGAGAATAAATTTTTGGTTGTGATATTTCTGTTATAGCTACATTAAATAACTAAGACATTTACATATATTGAGTCAAATTCTGCTTTCTTGTGACTTTCACTGATTGACCCTGTTGTTGGTGTTAAATGCTGTTGAGTCAGTTCCAGCTCATAACAACTTTGTATAGGGTGTGTGAGGAGCAGCTCATGGGTTTGAATTGTTGACCTTGTGATTCAAAGGCCACTGGTGATCCTACAGCACCACACCAGGACCCTGTAGTTGTTAAGTGCCTTCTAGTCAGTTCCAACTCATAATGACCCTGTATAGGGTTTCCGAGAAGTGGTTGGTGAGCTTGACCCACCGACCTTGCAGTTCAAACTGATCTTGCAGTCCAGCACATTAACCTGCAGCGCCACATCAGGACTCCACACCAGGACCCTAGAGCCACTCAAAATAAGTTTAATCATTCTTCTACATGATGCAATTCTTCCAATATAGCTCAATTTCCATAGATACTGTTTTCATGACTTCAAACAGTCCTTCCTCAGAGGCATCCCACTAGATATTACAATCATTCCAAACATCTTGTCCTTTGGTTTGATCATATTTATCACAGCATGTAACCTCAGATTCAAGTATGTAATTCTCCTTAATTAAGCCCTGCACCCGGCCAACAAATGGAAGTTCCATGAGGTCAAGTTCTGTGCCTACCTTGGTCATTGCTGTAACTCTGTGACACCTTGCATAGTGCATGGTGGGTGCTTGGTGGTTGCCAGTGTTTCTAAGGATGCCTAAAAAATCAGGAGAGCCACAGTGAGGTTAGTCACTGAAAACCTTATGAAAAACAGAGAAACAGTGTTAGATACAGTGTAGGAAAATGAGTCCCTCAGGTTAGAAGGCACTCAAAATGCCACTGGGGAAGAGCTGCCTCCTCAAAGTTGAGTTGACCGTAATGACGCTAATGGAATATAAAGCCCATGGGAGTAAAGCCTGTGAGAACTTCATGTGCGGATGGGGCACATCTCAAAATGAAAAGAAGCAGCTGTAAACATCCATTGAAAATCAGAACATAGAATGCATGAAGTATGAATCTAGGAAAATTGGAAATTGTCAGAAATGAAAAGGAACGCATAAACATCAATATCTTAAGCATTAGTGAGCTGAAATGGACTGGTATTGGCCATTTTGAAACTAACAACCACATGGTTTACTATCCCAGGAATGACAAATTGAAAATGGTGTTGCATTCATTGTCAAAAAGAACTTATCCAGATCAGTCATGAGGACAATGCTGTCTGTGATAGGATACTATACATGTGCCTACACGGGAACCCAGTTAACACCACTATTATTCAAATTTACGCACCAACCACTAAATCCAGTGAGAATGAAAGAGAAGAATTCTACCAACTTCTTCAATCTGAAATTGATAAAAAATGCAATCAAGATGTATTGATCATTACTGGTGATTGGAATGTAAAGTTTGGGAACAAATAGGAAGGATCAATAGTTGGAAAATATGGCCTTGGTGATAGAAATGATGCTGGAGATCGCATGATAGAATTCTGCAAAATCAATGATTTGTTCATTTCAAATACCTTCTTTAGATAGCATATGAGATTATTATACACATGGACCTCACCAACCAGATGAAATACATAGAAATCATATTGACTACATCTGCGGAAAGAGATGATGAAAAAGCTCTATGTCATCAGTCAAAACAAGGCCAAGGGCAGATTGTGGAACAGACAATCAATTGTTCATATGCAAATTCAAACTGAAGCTGAAGAAAATGAAAACAAGTCAGAGAGAACTAAAATATGACCTTGAATATATCCCACCTGAATTTAGAGATCATCTGAAGAACAGATTTGATACATTAAACACTAAAGACTGAAGAACAGAACATTGTGGGATGACATCCAGAACATCATACATGAAGAAAGCAAAAAGTCATTAAGAAGGGGTCTCTTGTGATACAATAGTGAATAACTGTTATCAGGACTGATTGTGAGGGTTGGAAATGTAAAGGTAGACATTTTATAGCAAGGAAGGGAGTGGTTAACTTTCCAGTCTAGGATCTGAGGTCCCTAGGATCATCTACAGAGAAGAGCTGAGAGCGGGACCCTACCCAGAGAAGCAGTGATGCCTGAGATGGAGGCAGAGACGATGACTTGGAGCGATGGAGCAGCTGGGGACTTTAGATCCAGAGAGGGAGAGCGATTGTGTGGTGAAAACTTGGGGGTGGGGGTGGGGGGAGGAGGTAATGTAGGGGGCAGGCTTGCAGGGTATACCTTTTGGTTGGTTGATGATGCATGGAGGGGATTCTAACCATGGCAATGAAATGATATACGATAGAATGAATGTAAAACTAATGTTCTCCCATGTAAACTATCATATAATTCACAATAAAACATTTTTTTAAAGTCATTAAGAAGACAAGAAAGAAGGAAAAGATGAAAATAGATGTCAGAAAAGACACTGAAGCTTACTCTCTAGTGTAGAGATGCTAAAGCCAATGGAAGAAATGAGGAGGTACAAGAGCTGAACAGAAAATTTCAAAGGTCAGCTCAAGAAGACAAAGTCAAATATTACAACAAAATGTGCAAAGATCTGTACTCAGAAAACCAAAAAGGAATAACAAACTCAGAATTTCTCAAGCTGGGGGAACTGAAGAAAAAAATTCAAGCCTCGACTTTGTTATTGAAGGATTCTTTAGGCAAATTATTGAATGATGCAGAAAGCATCAAAAGAAGATGGAAGAGTCACCGTACCAAAAAGAAATGGTTGATGTCCAACCATTTCAAGAGGTAACATATGATCAACAGCCTAGGATAATGAAGGAAGACGTCCAAGGCGCGTTGAAAGAATTGGCAAAGAACAAGGCTCCAGCAACTGACAGAATAAAAATTGAAATATTTAAGAAAGGCACGCACTCATCTATGCCAAGAAATTTGGAAGACAATTATCTGGCCGACTGATTGGAAGAGATCCATATTTGTGCCCATTCCAAAGAGAGGTGACCCAACGGAATGCGGAAATCATCGGATACTATCTTTGATATCCCATGTGAGTAAAGTTTACTAATGGTAATACATAAATGACTGCAAGCATACACTGACAGAGAACTTCCAGGGGTTCAAGTAGGATTCAGAAGAGGCCATGGAACGAGGGATATCATTGCTGATATCCGATGGATCTTGGCTAAAAGCAGACAATATCAGAAAAATGTTTACATGTGCTTTATTGACTACGCAAAGGCTTTTGATTGTGTGGATCATGACAAGCTATGGACAACATTGTGAAGTATGAGTATTCCTGAACTCTTAATTGTGCTCATGAGGAAACTGTACATGGACCAAGAGGCAGTTGTTCAAAGAGAACATGGGAACAATGAATGGTTTAAAAGGAAGAAAGGTGTGTGACAAGGTTGTATTCTTTCACCATACTGATTCAACCTGTATGCTGAGCAGATAATATGAGAAGCTGGGTTCTATGAAGAAAAACGTGGCATTAGGATTGAAAGAAGACTCATTAACAACCTGCGATATGCAGATGATGCAACCTTGCTTGCTGAAAGTGAAGAGAACTTAAAGTATTTACTGATGAAGATCAAAGAGCACAGCCTTCGGTATGGATTGCATGTCAATGTAAATGAAACAAAAATCCTCACCACTGGACCAATAAACAACATTCTTATCAACGGAGAAAAGATTGAAGTTATCAAGGGCTTCATTCTTCTTGGATCAACCATCAACACTCATGGAAACAGCAGTCAAGAAATCAAACAACGTATTGGATTAGGCAAATCTGCTCCACAAGACCTTTTTAAAGTGTTGAAGATCAAAGATGTCAACTTGAAGACTAAGGTGTGCCTGACCCAAGCCATGGTATTATCAATAACCTCATATGCATGCTAAAGTTGAACAGTGAATAAGGAAGATCTTAGAAGAATTGGTGCTTTTGAGTTATGGTGTTGGAGGAGAATATTGAAAGTGTCATGGGCTGCCAAAAGAACCAACAGAGCTGTGTTGGAAGAAGTGCAGCCAGAGTGCTCCTTGGAGGCCAGGATGGCCAAACTTTGTCTCTCATACTTCAGACAGATTGTCAGGATGGACCAGTCACTGGAAAAGGATATCATATTTGGTAAGGTGGAGGGTCAGAGAAAAAGAGGAAAACTCCCAGTGAGATGGATTGGCAAGGTGGCAGTATCCATGGGCTCAAGCGTGGCGATCATTGTGAGGTTGGCTCAGGACCATGTAGTGTTTTCTTCTGTTGTGCATAGGGTCGCTATGAGTCAGTACAGACTGAATGGCACCTAACAACAACAGTGATATCCTATGAAATTGCCGGGAATTCACATTGACCTGCATATATTCGAAAAGTAGCCCTGTTGGTGCTCACTGCTAACAGGAAGATTGGAAGTTCAAACCCACCAGGTGCTCTGTGGGAGAAAGACGTAGCAATCTGCTTCCTAAAGATCGTTATTATTGTTAAGTGCCGTCGAGTCAGTTCTGACCCATAGCGACCCTGTATAGGGTTTCTGAGGAGTGACTGGTGAGTTTGAACTGCCAAATTTGTGATTCAAACCAACTTTGCAGTCCAGTGCATTAGTTCACAGAGTCACATAAGGACTCCTAAAGATTACAGACTTGAAAACCCTATGGGGGAAGTTCTACTCTGTCCTATTGGATTGCTGTGAGTTGGAATGACTTGATGGCAACATTTGTTGGCCCCCCACCCTCCGTCAGCATATATTCTGAAGCAACAGGGAGGAGGGGGGTGGGGTGTCAGGCAACCTGCAAATCATATCTCTCATAGCAGAATGCCATGTTCCCTCTGAAATTAAAAGCCAGGTCCCAGTTGACAAACTACAGGCCTGAAAGTTCACTGTTAATAGAGCAGACTTTGGGGAACCCAGACTTCTGATGCGAGGCAGATAGCTAATGCTTAGTAAGTGTCCTCAACAATCTTTTGAGGTAGATACTATTACTGTCCTCCTTATTTTGCAGATGAAGAGACTGAGGTTTTGTCAATCCAAAGGGGTGTTCATGGTCACCAACTTAGGAGAGGCAGAGACAGAATCTGAACTCAGGCAGTCTGGCCCTGAGCCCAGGCTTTGAGTCCCCACATTCTCTATGCTGTCTCCCTGGCAGCAGAGAAGAATCTCAGACAAAGACAAGCCCAGCACTCTGCCCAGGGTTACACGGCCAGGTAATGCTAGAGCTAGAGTTAGAAATAGGGTCTCCTCTCCCCAGTGAGAGTCTCTTCCCACGTGACCCCAGTCTCTCTAGTACAGTACAGATCACGTGTCCTCCTTTGTCTAGCCAAGCAGAGTTCCAACAGCCCAGGCAGAAGGCTGAGGTCCCTCCAGTTCCATGTCTGGATTTTCTTGACTGCTCAGCATTCAGGAGGGTCTAAGGCTGGGAGGCATGGTGAGAAAAGGTCTGTGCTGGACCAAGAAGGCTTTTGAGAAGATGACACCTCAGACTGGAATGATGGTCACCTGTCGCCATGAGCCTTCAGGTGGTCCATCCACCCTCCTGAGTTCCTAGGTTTCAGGGAATCTCTCTTGAGACAGGTTCTTGAGGAACTCTCCCAACCCTGCCCCTGCTTCTCTACCTGCCCTGGCCTTTCTCTCTGGCGGGGTGCGAAGTTTGGGGTGGGTAGGTCACTCCCACCCAGGGCTTTTAATGAGAAGTTTTTTCATGCCCTGGCAGGGAAGATGAATAATTCAGTGAAGGAAACCCAGGAAATGTTATTGTTCCAGAGAAGGTTCCTTTGACAGTGGGGAGAGCTAAAGAATGACTGCATCTCATTATGAGAAGAATGCGGCATGGGGGTGACAGCCGTGGACAGGAGGAGGAAGGTTATACAAGAATCACTAACAATAAGGTTTTAGTAAGGAGTTTTAAACAGAAAGTGACTTGAGAGCAACATTGCCTTTTATTAAAGAGGTGTTTTGTTTTGTTTTTGTAAGTTTTTATTGTGAGGTTTACATGGAAGAACATCAGTTTTACACTCATTCTATGGTATTTTGTTTCATTGCCATGATTACAGTCTCCTCCATGCATCATCATATAACCCCAAAGGGTACACCACATAGACCTGCCCCCCCACACACCTCCCGGCCACCAGTACACAGTCCTTCCCCTGCCCTGAGTCCAGTGTCCCCAGCTGCTCCATCTGTCCATTTCATCTTCTCTGTTTCCATCTCTGACGTCACTGCCTCTCTGGGTATGGTCCCACTCTCCGTTCTTCTCACTTGATGGTCCCAGGAACCTCCGCTCCTGGGCTGCAAAATCAATCCTCCTTTTGTCAAAAAACATCTACCTCTATATTTCTTAACCAGACCTGATGGCAATTATTCCCTATTGTACCACATGAGTCTTATCCCCATTTCCTTTCGCCAGCCCGGTCCCAACGGATTGGAAATCATTCAGTGGTGATTCTACCTTCCTCTGCGCCCTCTTGAAAGCTTGTAAGCCAGTCACTTCTTGCCTTTATAGGCCCCCCCATTTTGGGTAGCCAATGTCTATGTTGCCCATCCCTGTCAACCCTGTGTACTGAGGGGGTGGGAGTGATCCATGCTGTAAAGATTTGTTCCCTTTTTTGAGCTACTACATCCATAAGTCTAGGTAAAGTTCATCAAATTGTAGCCAGTTATTCTTTTTTTTTTTTTTTTTCTTTCCTTCTTCTAGTCAAGTTCTGATCATTCCGCCATTGAAGCCAGGTCAAGTGGGTACTATCTGCAAGTATGGGTGTTCTTGTGCCTCTCCCCTCACTTCATATCAACTGGATGCTTCACTCTCCACTCTAGTCCTCTGTGGCCATGTCACTGCCTCTGGGCCCAAGAGTCCCCGGGTCTTGCCATACTGCTGGTCATCCAGGTCTCCACCCAGGTTCATGGGGGTCTATTGAATGTGGTCTGGCTTAGCTCGCAACTTCATTGCTGTTTTTTTCCCCCTCTTCCCTTATTGGTGACCAAAGTGGTCACCATCCAGACCACATGCCTGCTTATGTATTCCCCTTGAGTCTCAGTTTTAGAAGGGGGTTTGCTCTGAGGGGTCCCGATCACTTGCCTTGATGGCTCTCAGGCAAACAGCTTACTTGTTCTTGTAATAATCAGTGAGACTGCCGGTATTGTTTCGGAATTTTCCTGCAAGTCTTTCTTTCACAAAGTATCTTCTGTTCTTCTAGCCGCTCCAGGCTGGTCTACTTGTCCTTTCCAATGGAAATTTCCTACCTCAGTCGGTTCTGGATGCGGTTCTGGATTCCGCCTATGGTCTTGTGCAGTGTAAAGATTCCACAGGAAGCCTCTTTCAGTGGGCAACTTCTAGCCCCCTTTAAGATATTCCAATCAGTTATAGGCTGAAGACGGACTTACAAGCTTTCTGTAGTGGTGATTCTGGCTATTCCTTTCTTCCCCCCTCATCGCCCCCCCCCCACCTCATGTGTCTATTTTACAATGAAAGGGAAACCAAGATTCAAAAGACAGCCAAGCATCTTAACACTATTCCCCATTTTTACCCCTTCAAACCATGCCTCAATCCCTGTATCCCAGAGTCCTTTTGTTCCAAGGTTGTGCATACATCATCCTTTACCTCTGTTCCACTTAGCCCATGCGAACCTGCCTAACTTTTCTCCCATCAGCCTTGTTCTTCCATTCCCATCCCCCTTCTTGTGTATTGCCCCCCAGGCTAACCTGTGCTCTATATTCCCCTCCCTCCCTCCCCTCCTCTCGTCCCATACATCCTGGTGATCAGCAAATATATATCTATAATTTCCCCCCTTTTAGTGTGGGTTCTTTTTCTTACTCTTTTAAAATAATGGTCCTATGCAGTATTTCTCCTTTTGTGACTGACTAATTTCACTCAGCATAATGTCTTCAAGGTTCATCCACGTTATGTGGTGACTTGCAGCTTCCTTGTTGTTCTTCAGGGTGGCATAGTATTCCATTGTGTGCATGTACCAAAGTTTGTTTATCCATTCTTCAATTGATGAGCACTAAGGCTGTCTCCATCATTTTGCTATTGTAAATAGTGCTACTATGAATATTGGTGTGCATATATCTACTTGTGTTATGGCTCGTATTTCTTGTGGGTAAATACCAAGTACAGGGATTGTTGGATCATAAGGTATTTCTATCTCCAACCTTCTGAGGAAGCGCCATAGTGTTTTCCAGAGAGGCTGGACCATTTTGCAATCCCACCAGCAATGCAGGAGTGTCCCAGTCTCTCCACATCCTTGCCAGCACTTATTGTCCTCTACTTTGTTAATCTTTGCTGTTATTGCTGGTGTGAGATGATATCTCATTGTTGTTT